>NW_012135081.1:3462003-3514218 GCF_000956105.1 Propithecus coquereli
GACTTGTGTCCCATCCCCAAGATATCTCATTGTGTATATGCAAATATTCCAAAATCTTAAAAAAATTCAAATCAGAAATACTTCTGGCCCCACGCATTTCATGTAAGGGATCCTCAACCTGTTCCACTTTCAGAAAATCTGAGGTCTCCTACACCCCACCAAATAAGCATACAAAGCCTGTGTCCAAACCTACCAGGATGGTTCCCTGTAGGAGTCTATGTGCCCATTTTTCTGGTTATTTGATTAAACTCTCCTCCTCCTCCAGAAAGCCCTCCTTGCCTAGCCTCTCCACTCCTGTAACTTCTCAGCATTGTGCTGGGCTGCCTTTCCCTGATTTGTGCAGTGTGTGTCTGTCCCCGCAGCCTGAGGTTGCCTTCAGAGCAGCCCCCTCCTGGGCAGCCTCCAGCTTCTGCTTAAAGCTCATTTACACTTTTTGGGGCACAGTGGGGGCACATCGTCATCAGAGGGTGGAACATCTGGAGTGATTGACAGACTGACAGTGCACCTCTGACATCACTCAAGGGTAGTTTATTGAATATGCAGCAGAAATTCAGAGTCTTTAACTCAAGCAAAGGAGGAACTGGGTACCACAGTTCTTAGGAATATTTATACCACGAGCCACAACTTCTAGACGGAGCGGTACCATACAGAGACAGAAGACCAAGCTCCACTCATGGAACTCAGCTCACGGCAACAGAAATTGAGAGTCAAAAGCTATGTAGGACACAGCCCCAGAGAGAGGACCAAAGACAAATCACATACCCACGGTCCTGACCAAAGGCAACATAATTATGCTGCCTTCATCAAAAAGAACTGTGAGTTGGACATTCCCTTTGGTAAAGCGGCAGTGACAGGCCCTAGAAAGAGCAGAGACCTGGAGTCAGCCTAGCCTAACTCTGGCACGTAGGTGACGACTGGGGCCAGTTCCGAAGCCTCTCAGGGGATCGGGCTCCTTGTCTGTTCCAAGGGTGCCAATCGCATCTTCCTTGCAGAATTGGGAGAGAATTAGAGGCAATGCATTGCCTGGCACATGTAGGTGCTTGACAAATGGTAGTAGCTATCACTGACAATAAAGGAGGTGGGTAGGTGACACCAGGTGGCAAAAAATCCTCAACTCTCCTTCACTTGGCTTTGTGAATTTGGGTGCAGCTGGAGGTCTGAGAATGTACATTTGTCTCCTAAGTAATGGAGTTGTCCTGCAAAATCAGTTCTGGTGGACACATAAAGGCGTCTGACTTCTCACCTCCTGGTGGCAGGTCTCGTGTTCGCCCTGCCAGGCCAGCAGGGGCAGCAAAACTCTCAGACACCTGCTAAGTTGGCCTAAGTATGGAACAAACCATCCCCACCCCCTCCTCCCTCCCTCCTTCTCTGTCTCTAGGGTAGATCACAGCTTCCTGCAAGCCAAGAAGGCGATTATGGCTTGTGCCTACAAAGCAAGGAAAATGAGAAGTCATACGTCCACACAGGACCTACAGTGTCAATCAGAACTGAGAGTAAGATAAGCCACCATGCGGAGAGTCGAGTGTGCTATAGATAGTTTTAAAACTCAGGGACCAAGGATTTGGGCGTGGCAGACATGGGCAGTGGCGAAATCATCTCTTCTTCCAGGTGCTGAGGTGGGTGGGGCCGTGGGCCTACCGGGTGGCTTTCCTGGCTGGGGCACTGGCCAGGGTGCTCTTGTCCTGGGAGTCCTTGAGGTCTCCCCCTCGCGCCCCTTTGGTCTTGATCTGTCCACTTCGCGTGCTGCTAGAGCTGCCCGCCACCCCGCTGGCCACAAGGTCGGCACCCGCAAAGCTGGGGTAGTAGCCATAGCTGCTGCTGCTGATGACGGCTGAGGAGGAAGGGCCGAGAGCAGGGGAAGAGGACAGTGTCAATTAGCAGGTGACAGCTCCAGTAACTACTGTCCCCAGGGCTTCCTCTAATCTGACATCCTATTCAGTCCCCACGATGGCCTTTAGCAGTCAAGAAACACAACAAGGAGCGGTTGAGACCTTATCATGTACCAGATTCTGTGTGAGGTGGGGACCACATAGGACAGACATGGCCCTGCCCTCCTGGAGATCCTGGGAAAGTTCATACTCCCAATCCTTTCCCCAGGTGACACTGCCCCAGGGGACAGGCAGGAAGGGAAAGAGGCGGGCATGATCTCAGTCTCTGCTTCCATAGGACAGAACAGGAATAGGTTTCCTATGAGGCCAGAGAACCATCCCCAGACAGGACAGAAACTTCCAGATGGGAGACAATGAATGGAGGTGGCACACTTTGTCCCGGGGTCCCCAGCTTTCCCACCCCAACCATCCTTCACGACAGAAATACTCACAGATGCTCACAGAGGATGGATTCTCGCCAGACATCCTGTAAGTCAGAAAGTTAGAGAAGGATGACGGCTCAGGGAGCGTGCAGATTCAGCTGAACCGTAATGGGCTCCGGCTTTAGATGCACACCACGTTAACCCATCCACGTAGCATCCCGTGAGCTTGAGATTATAACTGCCATTTTACAGATGAGAAAGTAAGAGGCACGGAGACGTTAGGTGATTCACCAGGGCATACAGATGGCATGTGGCAGGGGCGGTAGCTAACCCCAGGCCGCCTCAGCTGGCTCTCTGAACAGCACCACACAGCCAGCCGTGCTTCGTGGCTCATCTGACAGCCCCTTGCAGGAAGCTGCAGCTGAGCTCACCAGTCAGACCACCATGTTCCTTGCTCAGATGGTCACCAGCCTGTTGTTCTCACCTTCCAGCTCTCATGTGGCCCCACAGCCCCTTCTCCCAGTGTCCCCTCCACCCCACCCACCTGCACTCCTCGCCCTCCAGCAGCTTCCTGTAGGTGGCAATCTCCACGTCCAGGGCCAGCTTCAGGCCCATGAGCTCCTGGTACTCGCGCAGCATCCGCGCCAGCTCCTCCTTGGCCTGCTGCAGGGCGGCCTCCAGCTCATCCAGCTTGGCCCGGGCATCCTTGAGGGCACAGTCCCCCCGCTGCTCAGCATCAGCGATGGCCGTCTCCAGGTTAGTGCACTGAAGGGCAAAGAATGGAGAAACCATCAGAACAGAGAATAATTTCTAGATCTAAAGGTTAAGCAGAGCAACCTCCTCATGTTACTGGTGGGACCCAGGGTGACAACGAGGAAGAGCTGCAAAGCCAGTGCCAGAACCCAGCCTCCCTATTTTCTACGGCAGATGGATACTCAGAGGTGTTGTCATGGGAAGCCACGGAGCTGTTGCATTTTGGGAGTGCAGGAGGAGATGCCGATGTTTGCAAATTGGGGTAGTGCCTGGGGCCGGAGGCACCAACGTCTACAGATTCAAAGTACCCCAGGTCCAGGAGAACCATGCCTGTTACCCTGGCCAGGACACCCCTGGGACCAGAGAGTATGCACGGGCCCCATTGCCATCAGGTTTCTGCTGCAGGGTATCTCCCCAGTGGACACCCTCCACACCTGCTGGCACCCAGAACAAGTGCTTCTGGACTCTTCCAGCACTCTGTGGGGAGGGTCTGTCTGAATGCTCCCATGTCTGGCCTGAATGGGTGAGGGAGCCTTCCCTTAGAGCAGAAAGTTACAGCCCTGAATTGTAGGCACAACCTCAGAAACTGGACTCTGATGAACTTCCAGGGCACTCTGATGCCAGGTACTAACGGGGAGAGAAACGGTCCTCCCAGAACTTGCACATCAGCCAAATGTAGAGTCTTGAAGCTGTGCCCACATCTCATGGTGGGCCGTGGGGTACAGGGAGGAGCTCAGGCTCAGATTTTCCAGTTTGGCAATTCTATCAGTCTCAGAGTTGACCTGGTTCTTAGGGAGGTCACAGGTCCAGAACCATCTCCCCACTGACACAGTGTTTAAGACTTGCTGCTCTCAGATAAAACAGGGTCCCCTAGCTAGAATGGAAATGGTGCCATGGCACAGGGCAGGGGACCCAGCAGGGCTACATCTGCTGCTGTGTCCCTCAGTCACCAGGACCATGCCCCACCCTGAAGGTAGGAACATTGTACAGCCACAGAGGGCCCTGACACACACCACTGCACCCCACACATGTCCCATGTCCCGTGGGAGGAGGAGCACAGGGCCTGCCCTCAGAAGGGACACCTGAAGGACACATGGGACAGGTTTTTTGGACACAGGAAATGGCTGAGAAAGAGGAAACCGGGTTCCAATCCTGGCTCCCTCCCCTCTCTGGCCCAGCTGCTTATCTGCAAGCTGGGGAGTCAGAGCAACAGTCCCAAAGCTCGTCCCGACTGTGAGCAGGGGGCCAGCTCCTATGGCAGGGGCACCGAGGCGGGAGGAAGAGGGGCTGAGGATGGCCTGGAGCCCCTAAGCCAGGCCAGAGACATTTGCTTGTTCCTAAAAGGTGGGCCCACTTCTGCACCCCAGAGGATGACGTTGAGCATTGGGTTCTCTGTGGGATGCTGCCCACCTGCTTCTTTACATTGCCGATCTCACACCGCAGCCTCTGGATGAGCCGGTTCAGCTCCGACATCTCATTCTTGGTGTGTTTGAGGTCGTCGCCGTGCCGGCTGGCCGCCAGCTGCAGCTCCTGCATCTGGTCTCCAAGGAACAGGAAGTTGGTGATGAGACAAGGTAGGGGATGAACCACACCTGCCATCCCTGCCGTTGGTGGGATGCAACGGACAGGAAAAGGAGCCCCAGAGCAGGGCCACTGGTCAAAGCTTTCCTCCCTAGTGGCCCCAAAGGGTTTTACCCCAAAGCATAGCTCCACTCCTCAGGATAGTCCTAGACTCCTCTACCTTTGGGAAGTCTCCCCACGGGCTCAGAAAAGAACTCAGGGCTTCTCCTTCTCTCCTCCATCCACCCCAGTCCATCCACAGCTACTCTTCCACATGTGTGACTCTGCCCCTCCCTGCAGCAACACACCCCAATCCCTGCAAATGTGATTGTTCTACACCTCACTTCTGTCCTCCAATAGAGGACTGCCCGTCCCTCTCTGTGGGACACATCCATCCATACCACCCTCATGATTTCTCTCTGATAGCAATCTCTGCTGAGAATATTCTTTGGGTAGAGAGTGGTTGAACCCTTGGCTAAGACCACTCTTCCCTTCAGAACAGAGGTGTCTCCTGCATTCACTGATGGGGGTGACCCTCCCCAGGGATGGAGGGCAGAGGGGGAAGGAGACCTGCCCAGTGCCCACCTTGGTCTGGTACAGCCCCTCGGCCTCGGCTTTGCTCTTCAGGGCGATCTCCTCATAGTGGACACGGACCTCGGCAATGATGCTGTCGAGGTCCAGGTCCCGGTTGTTGTCCATGGACAGGATGACAGAGGTCTCGCTGGCATGAGTTTGGATCTGGGCGATCTCCTACGTTGAGAAATGAGGACAGAGTCAGAGTGCCCTGGCATCCCTCCTCTGCCCAGCAGGCTTCTGGGCCCATGGTCCCTGACAGCATGGGTCACCAGGGTCCACGGGGCCAAAGTGGAGAGAAGTGCCCGCTGGGGAGTGTCTGCAGAGCCAAGGGAGAGCACACACAGCAGCAGGAAGCACCGCACACGGGCGGCAGGCAGCAGGAGGCAGCGCGCCGGCATAAGAATGCGTTTCCCACAATTTCATAGAATCCAGGGATCTACACATTGGTAGGATCTCACTGGGTCATTTCTTCCTGCCTGTGGGCAAGGCCACTGCTATGGTCCAGCTCAATTGCCTCCCACGTGTATGGCCTCCAGGAACCAGAATCCTGTACCTCCCTGGTCTCCTAGTGCAAGTTTTACACCTTTCCATCAAAACATCTCTCATTGTGCTCATCCTAGATCTCCCCTACCGGCCTTCTCTGGGAGACCCAGGTGAAGCCCCGAGCTGGAAAGAGGCAGGGTGGGGGTGGGGCATAGGAGTGTCCTCACCGCATCATGCAGACACTTGAGGAACTTGATGTCTTTGTCCAGAGAGTCCACTTTGGCCTGGAGCTCCACCTTGGCAGCATAGGCTGCGTCTGCATCCTGCCGAGGGGCGCCCAGAGCCACCAGTCAGTACAACCACTGTCCCATCGGCAGCCCTGCCCCCACCCCCGTCCCCAAAGCCATCTGATGTCCTATTTTTTGCTCACAAGGGGAAGCATAGTGACGAATAGTCACTCAGTATCAATTTTCTCTCAGACTCTCTGAACCTTTGGGAACAGGCAAAGGGGAACGGAGCTCTGAACTGCCTCGGCCATGCCTGGAGAACACAAAGAGAGGTAGTAGGCTCCCTCAAGTCACACAGGAAGGCTGAGCTAGATCAGAGTTTCCCAATTCTTGGACCGGAATTCTCTCCTGTCTGTGTCCTTTTCCCAGGTGTGTGTCCTTCCTCTCCACCTCCCTGGGAACCAGGACTTTGACTCCACCCTGATCAGGCACCAGCCCCCTCCTCGGTGGCCTGGGCTTAAGTCCTGGGAGAGTCGTTGAGGATGGGGGTGCGAGAGATACCACATACTCTCTCTCCCTCACCTTCTTGAGCACCACAAACTCATTCTCAGCTGCTGTGCGCCGGTTAATCTCCACCTCATATCTGTGGGCAAGGAGAGAAGATGGCACAGGCCTCAGCCCCCTTGACCAAGGAACCTCCTCTTCCCACTGGCTGGGGAAGTGCTCTGGATGCAGAGTGCCCAGCAGGGTCTCTGGGTGAGCACTAAGGGGCTCGTGGCAGGAGTAAGGTATCCCTGGGTAGCCTCACTTGCATCCCCCTCCCTGCATCCCAGGAAAACGTCCAGACGCCTATGGGGCACCCCAAACCAGCAACTGAACCTTTCAGTGGGTCAGCAAGCTCAGGAACTTCTTCCTGAGCACAAAATGACACAGAGATAGGGGAGGCCAGAGCCACTGGGAACATGACCTGTGCCCTTTGGTGGGGTTGCTCACCTCTTCTTGTAGTCCTCCACCTGGTCCCTCATGCTCCTCAGCTCCGAGTCCAGCCTCAGCCTGTCCGCAGACAGCGTCTCCAGCTGCTTGCGCAGGTTGCTGATGTAGCCCTCGAGGATGGGCTCCAGGTTCTTCTTGCAGTTGCTCAGGTCCAGCTGCTGCAGCAGCTCCCACTTGGTCTCCAGCACCTGGTTCTGCTGCTCCAAGAACCGCACCTGGAACCCAAATCGACAGACACCTGGAACCATAATGGATGCTGTCATGCCCCATGGACATGCACCATTGACTCCCCACGTTAAATAGATTTTTGTAAAGTCATTTTGCTCTAGTCCTGACTCTCCATCCTTGGCACCTCATGCAAACTAGACCCTATACAAGTGTTCATTCCATAACCTTCGGGACAACCAGTCGCTGAAAACTTACTGAAGATGGAGACTCCACAGCTTTCTTCTATTTCTTGACCATGGTCCCAGGAGACGTTCTCCCCGATGTCTCAGCTAAGTGTTTCTGCCTGTACCATGAGCCCTTCCCTCTGAATAGTGCTGGGTTCCAATAGCCCTTCATGTTCTTTGGAGAGCTAGAAGCCATCCAGCTGTCCTCCAGAATTCTATCTCTCTTTCTCAAGGTAGGGTGACCCTTTACGCAGCTTCCCACCCTTCTCTGCAAAATCCTCAAAGCAAGCAACACGAGCATGTATTCCTCTGCTCTACCCAGCTCGCAGATCTGTTCTCCTGCACTGCCGATCAGGGTGCCTTCCCAAGGCCCAGCGGCACCTTTCCGTGCACAATGCCCGGTGCATTCCTAGGCAGCAAGCAAATTGCTCAGACCTCATGGGGCTGCCTTATCCTCCTCCTGTTCAACCCACCTTGTCGATGAAGGAGGCGAACTTGTTGTTCAGAGCCTTGATCTGCTCCCGCTCCTGGGTGCGCACTTTCTGGATCTCAGGGTCCAGCTCCACATTGAGGGGGGCCAGGAGGCTCTTGTTGACAGTGACCTGGTGGATGCCTCCAGGCGGGCACACAGACGGACACGCTAGCCCCAGGGCCACACTGCCAAACATGCTGCCAGCAAAGCCACTGGCCCGGCCCCCTCCATACCCAGAGCCATGCCCGAAGCTATAACCTCCAGCCTGACTGCTGCTGCCAGCCACGTTAAGAGAAATACGTCGATTCCCTCCGAAGTTGTAGAGGCTCCGACTGCTGAAGCCAGCCCCAGCCCCTTTGCCAGCTGCATGGTAGGAGGCCAGGCTGCCCACGGCCTTCCGTGGCAGCACTGCCGAATGCACGCTGAAGTTGCCCTTGTCGCCCCTGGACTTGATGTTCAGTTGCCGACTCATGGTGGGAGAGATGAAATTGACTGAGCCAGAGAAAAGCAGTCGCCAAGGGACAGAGAACACACTGATGGGGCACCTAGAGCGCTGCCTCCTTTTATGCCTGCTGAGCCCGAGACACCGGAAAAGGGCGTCTCTCCACTATCTCCTTTCCCCCACTGAAGGTCCAGGGCCGTAGGCAATTTGAAGAACAGAGATCTCCAAGCCCTTTGCAGCAACAAAGCCCTTCTGATAGCGAGTGGAATATGCTAGTCTTGCAGACTGGAGTGGGCTAATTTGGGGTTTATCTGTGCTCCCTAATTAGGGACCTGGAGAGTTATCCCCTGCAGAGATCTCCTGGCTGTATTTTTCTAGTGCTGCCTCCTTTTTGTTTATCTCTCAGCAAGGAGGAAGGTAAATGCCTGGCTTTACCCAGAGAGGGTCCATGTGAAAACCCCAGGTTTCACTCCAAAAAAACCATCTCCCTGTGACCTGTGACCCAGACTTGCTGGGGAGCTGAGGGGTTTATGCCAGAAAAGAGAAGACCTGGAAAGGAGATGATTCTTCTTGGGAAGAAATCTTCAAAGATCTGGACCCAAGAAAGAAGCTGCAGGTGTCCCTCTCTGGGTTGTGACAAGGACCACAGTGGTCCAGCAATGGAATGGAGCCCAGGAAAGAAGTGGGGATGACCATGTGGCATCTGCCCGGCCCCCAGCAGGGATATGCCTGGGGCTTTCTGTACTGGGCAGGGCCTGGGTTGTGGTAACCTTCAAGTTGCCTTTCCAACCATGAGGACCTTTTCAGGCAGGTGGCATTTCCTCCAGTTGCATTTTTCTCTCCTGGGTAAGCTTGTCTGTCCCATCCTGGGAGGTCAGGCAGGAGCTGGGACATTGGCCCCTGCACTCCGTGGGGAAACGGCCTGTGGCTGAAGCCATCAAGGGACAGGAACCCCTGAGTTTCCCTCCCACATTCAGGGTGGGCTGTTCTGCCAGTTTCCTTAATACTTCAGGGAGCCACCCAATTTTGGGACGGCCCTTTATAGCTGAGGTAGTTCTGGTAGAGTGGAATGTTAAAAATTATTTCAAAACTCTGAATCTTGTAGCTGCCCTGAGGCAGAGCTCCAAGCACTTCCCGTGACTAAATTGGGAGGCCTTGGCCTGTTGGGATCAGGCAGAGGGTAGTAGACAGCTGCTCCCGCTGCCGGGGAGGGACAGGGAAGATGAGCCCGGCAGAGGTGGGGGGAGGCTGAGGCCTGGGACCTGTCTCAGAGGAGATTCCCCTTCACAGAGCATTTTCCTCTCAGCTCCTGAGGCGGCAGTGGAAGCTCCTTCTTGAGGGATCCTATCTCCCAGCCTTCCTGGCCGGGCCTAGCCCTGGAGCCTGGGAGGGCATAATCGAGTGGTTGCTTGTGGTTTTCTAGGCCACGTTGCAAGAGCGCAGCAGCAAATACACGAAGTTAGCTGGCTGGGGTGCTACCCGGGACACTGGGCTTATTTCCCTCCCCTGCTGGTGTGTGAATATCAACAGATGGTGCCAGTTCCTTGACCTAGGTGTGACCATGATATGGCCCAGCCCCCGGGAAGCCTGCAGACCAATGGGAGGAATCTACCCAAAGAAGTTAATCCAGGGCCAAAGCTACAGAATAATAAAAACACATTATGAGCAACAGGTCAGAGGTGTGCTGAGGAGTGGCTAAATCCGGGGTTGTAGGGACCTCCAGAAGGCTGGGCTGAAATTCCCAGCAGGGCTCATCAAAGGGGCTGGCTCAGAGCAGAGGCTCAGGGGCGGTGGGGCTTGAAGCACTACTGATAGGAGTAGTAGCAACAGGGGCAGCAAGAACATCAGCTGTAGTAACAGCGACAGTAGTAACACAAAGAGTTAAGCCTTATTGCTCACTTTGCATGCACCAGGCCTTGCTCCAAGCACTACGTAGGATATCTAATTTAACCCTCACATTATTGACTTCATTTACAGTTGAAGAAACTGAGGTTTAGAGACATTAAGGAACTTGCCCAAAGTCATTCAGCTAGTAAGTTGGAGCTGGGCCTGGAATCCAAGTGCTTCTGGATTCAAAGTCCACATTCCTGACTATCGTGTTACGTGCTAGAGATGCACGTTCATGGCAAAGATGCAAAGACTTTCTGATGCATGTGGTTGCCATGGGGCTGGGTCCCTTGTGTTTGTGTTTCTATTGCGTTTTGGAGACAAGGATGACATGAGAAGAAAGGGAGATTGCCACCAAGCTAGGGGCTGTGTAAGATTAGATGCCATGCTAGGGTTCAGAGAGAAAATCAGCCACAGTCAGGATGGGCAGAGGAAGGAAGAGCCTCACTTTCATGAGGGGCTGTGCTATTCTAGAATCCCCAGTAGCTGACTCTTCACCGCGGGGCTCCCATGGGGAAGTAAACATAGTTCTGGTTATCTGAGCCTCCTGGGCCAGGCTTTGTACCATCATGGCCTGGCTGAGTGTGAGCCCCGATCTGATAGAAGAGCTGGACCTCTTACTGGGAACCCCAACAAAAGAGCATTTACAAAGCAGAAAAGAAAGGCACAAGGCTGGGGAAGACTTAGGGTCAACGAAAAGCAGGTTTTCAGATGTCCATAGAAATGCTAAGAATCAGCCAAGCTCGCCATGCTCAGAAGTGACGGGTAGGGCCAGGCCTAGAGCTGGGGGCCCAACACCCTTTGTATCCATTCCAGAAACATCTCCTGAGTGCCTGCAACCAACCAGGCCCTGTGTTGGAGACAGCCAGTAAGGGTCTGATGACGGTGACAGGGTGGTGATGGTAGAGGCTGTGACAGAGAGGGCAGAGGTGGAGGCAGAGTGGAATTTCCTGACAACAGTGCTGTGATCGTGGCCACACAGAAGTGCCCCTCCTAATTGGTTCCTAGGAAACTTAATTGTAGGGGAATTTTCTTCGACCCACTCAGCTGGATCTCTGACAGTTCCAACACTACTGGGCTGGATACCCCATAATTAGTCATCACACTCCACACCCCGGTCTCTGAGTTCATTGGTCTAATGAGTGTCCCCAGGCTTGAGGAGATCAGTTCACTCAGTAAGTATAACTCTGAGCACCTACTGTGTGCACAGCTCTGTGCTAGACATCGAGAGGCGTGCCTGAGCACTCCCTCTCCCCTCCAGGAAGTTAACTGAACTGGAGAAGACAAAAATAGAAACACATGGAAGTTGTTTTGCTATTGTTATTATTGTAGTTTTAACTCTGTGTGTCTGTATTGGATTATGTGCTTGCATGGGTGACTCAGACAAGCTGTTATTGAAATTCCAATGTTTTTTAAAAACAATAAAAAAACACATGAAAATCTGCTTTTTGTTTACCATAAGTCTTCTCCAGCCTTGAAATAAAGAATAAAAGGGAGGTTGGGCTCCGTGGGTGGGAGTTGGGAACGGGCAGGTGCACTGCATCGCCGAGGCCGTGAGAAGCCGGGTGGAAGCAGGGGAAGGGGTCACTTGGGAGGCAAAGATGGAGGCGAAGTCGGAGGAGCAGCCCTGGAGGGTCCCCTTCTCCCTGCAGTGTGCAATCCTGCGAACATCCTGAAGAGACGCACGTTCACAGCGCCAGTGCTTTAGGTTAAAGCATAGGCCCCATGTTGCGGGAGGAGAACTGGGGGGATACAGGCCACCCAGGGAGCCCAAGGAAGTTGAGTCCATTGTGCCATAATCTGCCACCGTCTTCTTGGAGGGTAAGAATCCCATTCTGCAAAGCACGTCACACCAGAGGGAAGCAGAAAGCAGTGCCAGGAGTAATGCCAACCGCGCATACCCAAAGCCATGCCTGTCTGGTTTGCCGATGGATAAAGGTCATTTTCCTCTAGCCCTTTGGCCTTTGACTGCTCCTGGGCACAGAACAACAGTCGAGGGACCCAGATTCTGTAGATCAAGTCCATTCATGGAGAGAGGAAGAAGCTTGAAATACTAGTGAGCTAACTTTGGGGTGATAAGACTTGGGGAAAAATCATGGCACCTTAGCACTGGCAAAGACCTGAAACTAAGTTCTCTGATTTTCCTTTAAAAGTGAGCTCAGTGCAGAAGCCTAACACCCTCTGCCTGTCTGAACCGGTTTGAAAGAAGCTTGTTTTTCCGTCCTTGTCCAAAGTCAGCCAGCTCAGACAACGGAGCTTGCCTGCTTCCCTCCCTTTCTCTCCACGCCCTCTCCCACCCTCTCTCAGCCTCTCCCACCCTCTCCACCTTCCTGACATGAAATCCCGGGTTCCTGCAGTGCCGAGTCTGCACGTACCAGAGAGGGGTGCAAAACCCACTGCTGCTCCAGGGCTCTAGGCACAGGCTGGGAGCCAGGTAGAGAGGACGTGAGAGTGAAGCAGATGGTTCTGTGTTCACAAGAAGGGGAAGGGGCCACTCTGGGCACAGAGGAAGAGGGAACGTGTCCCAGACAAGACACTGGGAGTATCCAAGTACCTCTCTGTAGGGTAATCAGCTATCCAGTTGGTCCAGGCTGAGGGGCTTTCCAGGACTGTCAGTGATACAACCTGGACAATTCTGGAAAAACCCAGATAGCTGATCACCTGAACATCACCCACCATGTTGCAGAGTTGAGTACCAGACTCTCCAGGAGATGTAGGATTCACTGAAGTCCCATCTACCCAAGTCTGTAAAACTTAAACATTCAAGCAGTCACTGGCCTGTCTCCACGGCTACGAGACACCTGTCCCCTCACACACACTCGTGTTAATAGGAAACCCTCAGATTAGTAGAGGAAACAAGCAGCTGATAGCATCGATTTAAATTCAGTTCCAATCACGCTTACTAAATGCCTACTCTATCACAGGCACTGTGCTGACAGAAATCCCAGATGGGCAGTCAACACGGTCAAATTCCCAGTTCTCAGTGCCATGTGAGTACAGGAGACATGGTACAGTAAGCCTCTAATCCTTAAAAACCTAGCAGAGGATGCTTAGCGACCTGAAATCTTGTAGCGGTTCCCTTGTCATTGCTGGTGTCATGGAACTTTCTACCCACATCTCTCCAGGTAAACATGGAGGAGCCGAGTCTCTGCAAAAACCCTTCTCTGAGTCTAGGGCCTTCCCTGCTTCCTCTTCCCAGCATTAGCATCTCCTTCCTCCTCTCTGCTGCAGCCCAGCTCAGCTGGGGCGTGTCCTACCCCTCCCGCATCAAGAGAGAAGCATCAGAGAGGTTTAAACAAGTGGTTGCTGGGCCCATACCAGCCTTTATGCTAATTAGATAAAGCGCCCCTTCCATCTGTGCCAGAATGCATGGCTGGGTTCCAGCCCCTACTTGCCCCTCACCATGCCCTAGTGTGGGTACCACCTGCATGTCCCTCCCAGGGATGCCCTGGTAGCTTGACTAAACCTCCAGGTAGGCTAGTATTGCACGGGTGGGTTGAGCCTCTGGTCAGAACTCTCCCTCCTGGCCAGGTGTGGTGCCTCACGCCTGTAATCCTAGCTTTCTGGGAGACCAAGGCGGAGGATTGCTTGAGGCCGGGAGTTCGAGACCAGCCAGAGCAAGAGTGAGACTCCCGTCTCCACTAAAAACAGAAAAATTAGCCTGGTGCAATGGCTCGCACCTATAATCCCAGCTACTCGGGAGGCTGAGGCAGGAGGGTCGCTTGAGCCCAGGAGTTTGAGGTTGCTGTGAGCTAGGATGACACCACAGCACTCCAGCCTGGGTGACAGAGTGAGACTCTGTCTCAAAAAAAAAAAAAAAAGAAGAAACTCTCCCTCCCGCACAAAGGAGAGTCACAGAGTCTCTTGGCTGCCCCTCGAGCTGTCGCCTGCTCTCCGGGGACTGCCTGGGCTCTCTCTTCCAATTCTGTATCTTTTCCTCTCTGAGCTCCCAGGGGAACATGATGGTCCCCCAGCTCCCACCTCCCCAGCACCCTTGGGACTCTGTCTGCTGGGAAGTCTGCCCCGCCTGGCTGTTCTCTGGCTTAGGCATCTGCAGCTAGTTTTCTGCTTCCCAGCCTGAGGGTCCTTTTGCCCTCAGCACACCCTGCATTATGCCTCACGGAGTCCTCATTCTTGTTTCCTCCTCTTCCTACTCGGGCTCCTTAGGCTTTTACGACTGCACAGGCCCCTAGCTTTACTGAAGATCAATCACTCTTTAGCTCTCTTTCTCCCCTTTTTTTCTTCTTTTTTTTTTTTTTAAAAAAAAGTTCTCTGAACTCTTTACAGCTCCACCCACCACGGACCTAGTCATCACAGGAAGCTTTTCTCCTGGCTCGAAGGCACAGGTATGTCGGGACAAGAACCGTCTTGCTCTGGGAAGGACACGTTTCTTCCATTCATTCATTTTAAAATTCCGCCAGAATCCCATCTGGGTATATTTCATCTACCTCCTTACCTCCGGCCCCTCTGCCCCCAGCCACTCCTGGGGGAAGTTTGTCAGTATTTTCTGACCCCGGCCCCCTTTCTTACGTGATTCTTTTTTGAAAGAGAACAGAGAGGCTGAGGGGAAGTGCTCAATCTTTTGATCTTGACTGTGATGCCAGAGATCCGATCCTCCTCTTCCTCTGCCCATTCGCAAAGCAAACAAGCCACCTGTGCAGTGGCTGTAATTAAGCCCATCATCGCTAATGACACGCTCTCTATCTCCCATCACCGAACATTGCACAGCCCCGTCCAAACAGGAAGCAGAAGCCCATCCCCACCTGTCCCTCACACACCTGCTGGGCCAGGCCCTCCCCGTGTACATTATAGCTGAGCCCGCTGGGCCCTGGGGAAGGAGCTGAGGGGGGGACAGAAGAAGGGGACAAACTCCCAGGCAGGCAGAAGCACTAGGGCCTGGATCACCATAGACGATGTGGGAATTGGGAGGAAAAACGTAAAAGTAGGATGTTAAGAAAGAAATATAAGAAATAAGAAGTGGCTGCTTTAGGAAAAGGAGCCAGGAAGGCTGAAGCCATGGGGGGACAGGTCAGCAATGGGAGGTGGGCTAAAAACAGAGAATGGAGGGAGGATGAACCCCGAGGCCAGAAGTCAAACTGAGCCCTCCAGAGTGCCATGAAGGACACATCTGTGTAGGCCCAGCCTGGGGCGGGAGGGGAGAGTTACCTGCTGGATCTGGGGAACGCTCGCTGCTGTGGGGCGAGGGCCCTGAGCGCCACCCTCCAGGATGCAAACCTGCTGTGGAATGAGAGGCTTGGTCAGAGAGTGAGCTCCTCCATCAGGAGCTGAGACCACAGCCAAACCCCTTTGGAAAGTTCTATCCACCCTCCCCGAGAGAGAAGGAGGCAGCAGACACTGGCACCAGGAGACCAAGTCCCCACCTCCCCAGTGTCATAGGCCCCCACTGAGGCAGGTGGCCTTTTATGGCTGGGCTACCAGGTGTGACGCGTAGCTGTGGATTCAGGGGGTGTGGACCCAAGAGTAGGGGAGAACGGCCGTGCAACCATGGGGAGCAAGCGTCTGGAAGTAAGAGCAGTGACCACAGGGCAGGGCACATTGGCTGCCGGCTGAGAGAAGAGGAACAGGGGCAGTGTGGAGCCAGGGTGGGAGCTGCATGTCACAAAAGGGGGCCAAGGAGAGGGCTTGGCGGAACCAGCAGCATAGAGAGAAGCTTCTGGAAAGGACTGTGGGCTGGGAAGGCCAAGGAGAATGCCGTGGGACTACAATGCCGGAGTACCTCAGGTGTGGGATGGGGCTTGCTGTGCACCAGTCCCTGGGCTAAGCTCTTTGTACGTTTTAACTCATTTCATCCTCACACCAACCTTGTGAGGTTAATACTCTTATTTTTCCCATTTTACAAATGAGGAAACAAAAGAGCAGAGAAACTGAGTTGCCCAAGTCACAGTTAAAAGTGGCAAAAGAAACAAACCAACGAAAGGATTCAGATCCACGCCTGGCCCACTGCAAAGTGTGGGTCCTTCCTCACGGGACCGCTTCCAAGGCCCTGTCCAGCTCCGGTCCACCACGCGGTGGCTCAGGTCCCGAGCTGTAAGCAGCTTGAATCCAGCGCTTGGTGCTCCATCTGGAGTTCCAGAAAGAAAGATCTGGAATTCCTGAGAGCTGGGTCTAAAAGGAATAGCTCAGCCTTGAGGAGGATGGTGGATTGGAAGCAAGAAGGAGGGATTTCTGTGATGAGCCTGCAAAGAGGGTCTGCAGCTAAGCGGGGGATTTGGTGTGGACGACTCGCCAGGGGAGGAGAGTCGGAGAAGGGGATGGCAGGTGGTTTGCAGGAGAAGAGGGCCCCTCAACATCTCTGCTGGTCCTGGAAGCATTTGCCAAATGTGATTGTGAGGATGGAGGGGCAGCGCAAAATGTGTGTCCTTCATGCAGTTGTCACTCTGAAGGCTGCAGAAGTGGTGGAGCCTCTGGAAGGGAGATTGGAGGCAGCTGGCAAAGGCAGCTCAAACCTAGGGCAGCTGCCAGATGGGACCTAAGAAGTCTTTAGGAAGCTCCCTATCTCCAACAATTCATGTCCCTTTTACCTCCTCCTCCAGAAAGCCTTCCCGGGTTGCCTGTGTTCAGCTGTGATGCCTGCCTGCCTTCCTTCCTTCCTTCCTTCCCTGTGGCTGTGCCTTGCCAGTGCCTCCATGCCTGCATCATCCACTGCATGAGAAAGAAAGAATTCTCAGAGGACCCTCCCTGCAGCCAGGGCAGGGGCTTGCACACAGGGCAGTGGGGCTTGGGGGAGGGGAGTATAGCTGAGGGATGGGGGCTCTCACACCCAGGACCTCTGGATCAGTGCCAAGATTCTCAGGCACCCACTGAGGAAGAGCCATCTGAGGCCCTGGGTTGTCTAACTGGAGGTGAGGAGGCTCAGGCCGCAGGGGCCCCTGCCCCTCCTCCCTCCTGTGAGAGGAGAAGTCAGAGAGGAGAGGAGGGGAGGCAGGAGCCAGGGCCTGGGCAGCACGGAGGCTGGCGCCAGCATGGGCATGCCAGGGAGTGAAACGGCACCTCCTCCCGCTGGCAGCTCTGCGGGGGGCACAGAGCCTGTCTAGGATCATCCCACACCCTCCGGCTGCCGGGTGGAGACTCCTCCAGGGCCACGGGGATGGAAGGTGTAGTACCTGGGGCTGATGGCAGAGGGCAGTGTGTGCACAAAATAGAGGCACCCAGGAGTTTGGGGTGGTTTTTTTCTCTGCATGGAAATGAGCAGTTGGTGACTGGATGGGAATGTGCCTCGGTGAATAGGCCCAGTGCCCCTCAGTCCATCTCGGCCAGCTCTCTGCTGCTGATCCACACCCCTCGGACGTGAACCGATGCACAGCTGGCAAGCACAGAAACTCGCATTAGTATTAAATAATGATTATAGCAGTGAACATCTGTTCTGGGCTACACACTGTATTCCAGGCACGGTTTTACTTCCATTGTCTCTTTTCATATTCTCAGGTCCCCTCAAAGGTGAGCTCTTTGACAGGTAAGGAGCTGTCAAAGCTGCGAGTATAGACTCCAGAATCAGACTTGGGTTCAATTCTCAACACTGCCATTTACTAAGCAGGTGACATTTGGTGAACTGTTTAAACCCTCTGAGCCTTAATATCCTCACAGGTGAAATGGAAATGATAATAATAGCACCTTATAAGAATAATACGTAGGTAGTGGGGAGAATTAATTGAGCAGCCAGACATGAAGTACTTAGAAGAGTTAGTGCACTCAGTAAAGCCCAGCTTGTACCAAACCTATTTGATAAGGGCTGGATCTTGCACTAGGTCACTACTGACCATGAGAAGAGCCAGAATTTGAAGCCAGGTATGTGACTATCTGGCCAGAATGCAAGAACTGAGGGGACCATTTCCCTGACAGTCCTGGCTTTGCCAGTTGTCCAAGGGTCCAGTTTAGCATTTATTTCTATCGATAGTGTCCCCATTTGGGTGATACATTATATAAACTGCACACACATGAAGGCGTGTAAAAGACAAAATTATTAACACAATGTGTTTCATCATTTGCATGCCAGGTCATCAAGACATGTGTATGTGTGTACTGTGTGTGTTTGTGTGTAAGTGTGTAAGTGTGCAAGTGTGTGTATGTGCGTGTGTACGTGTGTGTTCGTATGTATACGTGTGTGTGCGTGCATGCGTGCGTGTGTACACGTGTGTGTTGTGTGCATGTGTACATGTACGTCGAGCTCTTTTCCCCAGCGAATGCTGAGACTGAGCCACGCTCTCCTGCAGCAAATGCACACTGAGTGCCGACTGTGAGCCAGACCCTGGAACAGGCGGATGAAACGAGGGCATGTGAGGGGGCGGAGTGAGGGGACAAACATGTGGGCGGCTGACATGCCACCAGGAAAATGAAGCACCAGCCGAACATAGGTTCGGGGATGGTGCTGTGGGTGTGCAGGTCACCAGTCCAGACCCTGCTGGTCACCAGTGCTGTGACCCTGGATAGATCACTCAGCCATCCGGGCCTCCATTTGCTTGCCTATAGAATGGGGGTGTGGGGGGAGGTGTTGGGCAGGTAGCGCTAACATTCCTTCTCATTTAGTGCTTGACGTCATGATGGTTCCAGCTGCAGGGACCAGACTCCATAGGAACATGGGAGGTGGCACTTCAGACAGGACACAAAGAGCCAGCAGGTTTTCAGTAAACAGGCAACGACACCTGAGGTTGAGAAAATCATGTTTGCAAAGGCCCCCGAGTGTGAGGAGTCTGGCCTGCTGGGGCGAGGCTGGAGTGTAAGGTAGTGAGTGGTGGGGGAGGAGAAGGGTCACAGGCGCTCTGAATGCCACCTCGGATGGGCTCATGCTTAAAAGATGGTCTTGCCCTTAAGGATTTTGCTCAAATCACCTGTCTAACTGACTCTGAGAAACTGAGATTCTTACAGAAACACACACATATGCCTAAAAGAGCACCCGTGAATCCTTAGCCTCTCCCCTCGCTGAGTTTTTCTTCAGAACAATCAACATACTTGACATCATATTGTATGTTGCTCTGTTAGGTGTGCATTTTTGCTCTCCCCTCTAGACTACAAGCTCTACGAGGGCAGAGTCCATGCCAATTTTGTTTATCCCGGTATCCCCAGTGCCTGAACGATGCCTGACTCACTAAATATTTGTTAAATGAGCCACTACTTCATGTACACAATAGCTAGAGATGCACCCGTGAGCATAAATACACACAGGCCTCACATGCGAGGGTGAAAAAGAAATTGGCCAGCAGAGGAAAGCAGGGCCATCGTGGGGGAACAAGACTGGGCGGTGGGCCGGGCGCGGTGGCTCACGCCTGTAATCCTAGCACTCTGGGAGGCCGAGGCAGGCAGATTGTTTGAGCTCAGGAGTTCGAAACCAGCCTGAGCAAGAGCGAGACCTCGTCTCTACTAAAAATAGGAAGAAATTAATTGGACAACTAAAAATATATAGAAAAAATTAGCTGGGCATGGTGGCGCATGCCTGTAGTCCCAGCTACTCAGGAGGCTGAGGCAGGAGGATCGCTTGAGCCCAGGAGTTTGAGGTTGCTGTGAGCTAGGCTGATGCCACGGCACTCACTCTAGCCCAGGCAAAAGAGTGAGACTCTGTCTCAAAAAAAAAGACTGGGCAGTGGGTGTCCGGAGAGGGAGGAGGTGAGGAAAAGAGGAGATAACCACTCCAACCCAGGCAGTGAGCGTGGAGACCATGGGTGCCTTGAGAACCAGAGCAGGAAGCCATGCCAAAGCTCTGGCAGTCCTGGCGTGTCTCTCTGTAACAGGATAATGACTTCTCGTAGGACCATTGTGCGGAACGGGGGACACGGGGCACATGAAACACTGAGCCTGCCGGGCAGCAGCCTCAGGAATAAATCTCAGCCATTTACCAGGATCGGCTGTCACCCAGTGCCTGCCTGGCTAGAACCAGACAGCAAAGATGCACAAGAGACCAGGGACCCAGCAGGAAGCCGGAGTCAGACCAAGGAAAGTTAAGGCAATGCAGATGTTGACATGTGAGCAACAGATTCCACACTGAGAACCAAATGGCATTGATTATTTATTGCAAGAGAAGCAGACAACTGGACACAATCCCAATGAGAGGGCAAAGAGAGTCCCTTCTCAGTGAAGGCCCAGGAAAGGCATCGGGGCAGAGGGGCTTGCAGCTGGCCACAGGGGACATCCTGGGAGTGTGTGACCTCTGCATGTGCGGCAGTGACCCAGTGAAAGGTGGCCACAGAGAGAGCCCATGACTAGACTCCTCACGTCTGAGTGTCACCCCAGAGGGGACAAGAAGAGGAGGAGATGGGATTGTAGTCACGGACAAAGCTTGGAAAGGGGCCCCGGGGAGGAGAGGGAGGAGTTAGGTGGGTCGTGAAGGCTTCTGCTCGTATCACCGACTGCCAGTCCATCATCTGGGGGCCTTTTTGGTGGCACAGCTGCTGCCCGAGGTTTTGGCAAGGGGATCCTTGAACTCACTGCCACAGCTGCCTTTGGTCTTGACGTCCGCTGCAGCAGGTTTATAGCCGTAGCCGCCTGAGGCCCCAAAGCCCATGCTGAAGCCGGCGCCTCCTGCCCCAGCGCTGGTGCTGCTGATGACGGCTGGAATGGGAGAGAGAAGCCCCAGCCCCCGTCAGCTGCGCCCCACGTCAGAGCCCCTCCTGGGGCAGCCGGGCCACTCCCTCAGCTCTCTCCTCTGCAGTGGCTTCAAGTTGAGACAGATTCCTGCTGTTGTTCTTGTAGTTTACTAAGAGATGTTTATCGGCGCTAATGATACGTGGCTTCATCTTTCATGCACTTAGCCCCGTGCATTTGATCTTTCCCTATTAGTCTGTGTCAGTCCATTACATATATCAGACTTGAAGCTCTCAGCAGACAGGGCTGTGTCAGAGAATTTCCCCATGGGTGGCACCAAATGAGGAAAGGCCCTTCACAGAGGCCGGTGCTGCTGCTTTGGAGGGAAGGGGCTGTGGGAGCCTCCCTACCTCTCAGCAACACCGCACCTCCCCGCACGCTCCCTGGCTCTTAAACCTGGAGGAAGTGCGCTCAGCTACCTTTTTCCACCATTCAGCCCTTTAGGTGACCCCAATCCCTCTTACTGATATCTAGGGCCTTTATTTTGGTCAGACCTCAGTAGAAAAATAATATTACCATTAAGCATCCTTCCTGTGCCATACTGTTGTGTTATACACTGATGGGTACCATTTGATCTTTCTGTAAGTTGTACTTTGGTGTTTTGTGATGTTATTATTCTCCATCCACTGCTTCCCCCTGGTTACCGAAGCCAGCTCCCTCTTTCTGCCGAAAGTCTCCCCTGAACCCTGTCTGTGATTCTGATTACTCTTTTGTGTCTTGGAATTAGAGGAATTTAGACTTCTGGTAAGGTCACCAAGGGCAGAACTGAGATCTATAGGTACTTACAGATGCTCACGGAATTTGGATATTCACCAGACATCCTGGAGAGGGAAAAGAAAACAGGTAAATCCTGCATAAACAATCACGCCACCTGCCCAGAGAGTCACCTCTGTGAATAAGCCCTTCCTCTCAGAACGTGTCCCCAACCCTGTCCCAGCCTGCTTTCTTCCCATACATCCCAGAGGGACCTGAGATGAAAAATCTGCCACAAGGAGTCAGCTCTTCAACAAAGAGGATTTGGGACTATCTGTAATGTGGGATAATTATGCCTCCAACCCCTCTAGTTATGCCATTGGTCTCAGACAAGTAAGAAGAATGAGCTCACATCCTCACTGAGCTCCAGGCTTTGCCAGAGTGACCTTGAACTTGGATGACTCCTGCAGGCCATCTTGCCCCTCCCCCACCCATCCACAAGAATGCACCACGAAGGGTCAGGAGATGCTCTGTCTCTCAAACGTTGCTGACCTCTCCCGCAACTTCTTTGGGATTTTTATAACTTGGGCCTTCTTGCCTTCTAACGGCCTTGCTAAGCACGTGGCAAGCCCATTTGCCGTGTGGTTTTACTTCAGTATGATCTAAACAGGACCAAAGTTTTTGCCTCTGGGCTCCCTACCAAAGCAGAGAGAAAACTGTCGCAGACAACAGGGATCTGGCCCCTCACCTGCACTCCTCGCCCTCCAGCAGCTTCCTGTAGGTGGCGATCTCCACATCCAGGGCCAGCTTCAGGCTCATGAGCTCCTGGTACTCGCGCAGCATCCGCGCCAGCTCCTCCTTGGCCTGTTGCAGGGCGGCCTCCAGCTCGTCCAGCTTGGCCCGGGCGTCCTTGAGGGCACAGTCCCCCTGCTGCTCCGCATCGGCGATGGCCGTCTCCAGGTTGGCGCACTGCAGCGCAAACGGATGCAGCACTTTGAGTCAGAGCCCAGTTCTGAGATCCTGCTCAGACAACCTCCCCTCATCTGGTCCTGGCTGACAGCAAATGCCTGGAGTCCTCCTGGTTCATCCGACTTCCGCCATCACTAGAGGTGACTCTGTCCTTTCCCTGACTCCAGGCCCAGTTCACCTGGCTCATGCCTCAGCATCTGAAGGTGGAAAGTCTCCACCTGGGAGGGAGGAGGGGACAGGCGCTAAGAAGGTGGGCTGCCTGGGCACGTGCCCCCTGCCCTCTCCCTCCTGGTCTGAAACACCAGCTGTAGGATTCTAATGCCAACCCTGAAAAGAGTTTCTGGGAAGCTAGACTCGATTCAGCTCTGCAAGGTATCGGTTGTCTTAGGAGACCTTGTAAATCATGAAAAAAGAATGAGGGCTAACAAAGTTCCAATTAATAAAACGTCTGTCCAATAAACCTGCCACATACAGGCCCTAAAATCTCACAGAGAATCCTGCTAAAAGGCAACAGGTGTAAGAGATCTTTCCCATGGCTAACAGGCTTTACCAGCTGCGAGCACGTGCTGCTAGGGAAACGTGTGCCTTGCTGGAGGAAGCTGCCGTGGGGCTGTGTGCCTGCACACACATGAAAGCTCTGGGGGACTCCTTGAGCCTTTTAGGGTGTGTTCCAGCCACGCAGCTGAGGTTTTGGTGGGATCTCAGCACCAGGCTTCTTTTTCTGGGGTGTCCCTTTCTGTGGAATTAAGTTTGCTTCACATCAAGGAAAGCAGCTGACCTTGAAGCCAAATGGAATTCTAGGATGTTGTCCAGCTGGCGCCACCCTCTTCTGCCAGGCAGGCCCCCAGCAGTGCCCACACCCACGGCGTTTGGGGTAAGTGGCTCACATCCCCGAGGAAATGCCTAGGACCTTGAGGAGACGCCTAGAACGCAGTTTTCTGGCCACAGAAAACCACAACCTCGGGACTGTTAGGTCTAATCATTTGAGAGAGTGACAATAAACTCTGTCACCTGAATTCAGTGGAATTCTATTCTTTTTCACTGACCAAGATCCCCAGGGTGATCCTGAGGGCACCAAAAGCTTGGGTCTTTGGAATTGGCTTGAGTTGAGAGCACGTGAAATCCTTTGAAGCAAATATCACACGGAATCTGGGGACACCAAATGCCAAGAGACTCTGCATGTGAAACTGTGGACGCCTTCTTTGGTGGAAGAGGCCAGAGGACAGGAAAGCACCTTGGCTGAGGGCCCGCAACAGGAGCCGCGATGGGGACTGAGCATCACAAGGACCCCACCTTGCCCACAGAGGACTCTTCCCTGCCCGCTGAAGCGCCAGCATCCTGATCACAAAAAGCCGCTTTCTGGTAATAACCCCGCCCGACCACAAACATGTGGCATTTTATCAGCTAAAAGCTGTAATCGAATGCTGAGGGCGCTTCAAACACTATGTGTTTTCCTGCATTTGTGCAGATCTTAATTTAACAAAAACACCTTAAGCTCTTATTTAATGCTGGTCTTTCTTCTTCCCACTGCCATGAGCCCACTGCACAGAAGTGTGTGTGTGTGTGTGTGTGTGTGTGTGTGTGTACACTCGTGCAGGCTGTACAGGGGTGCAGGGGAGGATGAGGAGTTGGGGCAACTTGACTTGCCTGGGAGCTGAGAGCCTTAAATCCTTGCACTGCCTCCACAAACTTGGGGACACTCATGGGTTTGCTCGCTTCAGAACCACAGGTGTAGTCGCACAGGCGTGACCTCCCAGAGAGAGGGACCACGGTGCAGTGCCCTTCTCATAGCACACCCTGGGGGAAGGCCCGACATGAGTGCAGGGTGGGAGTCCAGGGTGGGGGGAGGCTGTTCCTTCTCCACTCTGTTCTAAAATCCACTGCTGGATTCTCTCTCCTCCAACAAGGAATCACCATGCGAAACTTGCCAATGGCTCCCTTTACCTTCTGCCTCAAGTCTAAACCCCACTATCGGCCCACCCATAATCCACTGATTCCTACCCAGTGGCATCCTCTGCTCCCTGCCACCCTACCCCATGGCAGGCCTTCTACTCCAGGGGGGGTAACCCCACCTGCACATGTGCCGTGCACATCCCTACTTCTATGCATTGCTTCTGCTGGCTCCTGCACCTGGACACCTCCCCTCTCCTTGTTGGCTCCCAGCCCAGTGTCATCCCATCCCCTGGGGAAAGCTTCCCTGGGTCATCACTCACCTGTCTCCCCTCTGGACTCCTACAGCACTCACTGAGCATGCTGCAGTGTGTAGACCACTTCACCCTCCACATGTGCTCACACTGTTCCCTCCTGATGAATTATAAACACCCTACAGAGGGGACTGTGTCCTGCCCTCTTTCCATATTTGGTCTTGTCCAGACTGGTGCTCAGGAGGCCCTCTTAGCTGATAGAACCCACCTGCTTCTTCACACTCCCTATCTCCGAGCGGATCCTTTGGATCAGCCGGTTGAGCTCGGAGATCTCAGCCTTGGTGAGCTTAAGGTCATCCCCATGCCGGCCTGCTGTGATCTGCAGCTCCTGGATCTGAGGTCGGGTGACAAGAGAAGAGGAGCACAGGACAGTTGAGAATTCACCTGCTTAGGAGTGCTTCTAACAGACAGGGTGACCACATGCCATTCTCAATGTTCACACAGTGCAGGCACCAGTGAAGGAGGAAGGGAGGCAAGAGAGAGGGAAGGAAGGAAGGGACGGGGAGGGGGAGAAACAGTCCTTTTCTTCTGGATAGGAAGGGCTCTGCCCAAGTTCAGTGGGATCCTCGGGTTTCAAACACGAGAGCCTTGGTGGAGTTTGAAATTTCCTGTCCTCATTTTGCAAAAGTTGGAAACACAAAGATTACCCACAGAAACTGTGTCAGAATCCTATCGGGGTTGTGGCTGGTGCGGCCTCCGCTGTCAGCCAAGGGCTGTGGCAAGGTAAGGGCTAAGCCCCACATCTGTCCCCAGCATGCGCTAAGACTGTGGCTGATCTCCCTGAACCATGGGAGGCATTCCCACAAGGCCCAACTCCAAGACAAAGGAGGTCTCTGCTGAGTCCAAATACACACACGTGCACACATGCACACACACGTGCACACAGGGACACATGCATGCATGATAAGCGGACACCAGCCGTGGTCACTGGGCCCCAGCTCACCTTGGTCTGGTACAGCGCCTCGGCCTCGGCCTTGCTCTTCAGGGCGATGTCCTCGTACTGGGCACGGACCTCGGTGATGATGCTGTCCAGGTCCAGGTCCCGGTTGTTGTCCATGGACAGGATGACGGACATGTCGCTGATGTGGGACTGGATCTGAGCGATCTCCTGGGGGACGGTTGGAGGAGGGGAGACTATTAGGGGGTCCCCATGAGGAACCACTTCTCCTGATCCTCCCTGGGAAAATTCCTCGCTGCCCCTTTCTGCCTTTCGCTGGCCTTTGAACTCTGCCTCAGCATCAGTGCCTGCCAGGCATGTGAATGAGCACCCTGGGCTCCCAGCCCCCCGTGCACCATGCGCTCAGGATGGCTCCTACCCTCTTCTATTAAATACATTCTCATCCTCAAAACCAGCAATGGCCACCCTCCCCCACAGCATCAAGTCTGAACTCTACATGGCACTGGGAAGCCTCCGGGGTGGTCACCAGCCACCTCCCCCTCCTCTGTGGAAGGCCTCTGCACCCTTCCATGCCCCTAGTGCTGTAGCACAGCACAGGCTCCTGGATCTTCACTTTTCTGCCCCTATCAGCACCCCTGAAATCTTCTTCCTCCTCCTCCTCCTCCTTCTCTTTTTCCGGGATAGCCCTGGCAGAATTCACCATTCCCTCCTCTGCTCTCCCAAAGCTCAGCTCCATGGTGTTCTTCCGGCCAGGCTGTGAAATCCTGTAAGACAGGAATTGTTTCTTCTCCTTTGTAGTCTCCTTAAAGCCTAGCTCACTGCTCAGAACCCAGCAGGGCCTCGGAGGATGTCAGCTGCACTGGGCTGAAAAGCTGCTCCCTCCCGACCCCTGGTCCACACATCCATCCAGGCCAAGAGCCAAAGCCACTCGCAAGAGGAGCAGACCTCACAAGAGAGGTCAGCGAAGCCCTTACCCCTTCATAGAGGCACTTGAAGAATTTAATCTCGTCTGTCAAGGAGTCCACCTTGGCCTGGAGCTCAACCTTGTTCATGTAGGCAGCATCCACATCCTGGGAACACATGACTGTCAGGCTGCCCCGAGAGGAGCCAGCTGCTTCACCTCCCTTCCTGCCACAGGGAGCCCCAGTTCCCCAGCTCTCTCCACTCTTGTCACTCCACGCATGCTTCACGGGGGCTCCGTCCCTGAGAGCAAACCAACTGATGTGTTGTGCAATGATCACACCGGAAGTGCCTGGATTTTAAGCTGGCAAATTCTGGAAGCAGCATGCATTCCAGGCAAGGGACTTGCAAGGAGGAGCTGGGAAGTTAGAACCCCCGTCGCCCCTGCCCAAGGGACTGAGTGACCCACAGGGTCCCTTTCCTCATCCTACAAATATCACTGTGCCAGGCGGTCAGGAGCCCTCTAGTCTTCTTCCAGCCCCTCCTGCACCCCTCTCACCTTCTTTTTTTTTTGAGACAGAGTCTCACTCTTTTGCCCGGGCTAGAGTGAGTGCCATGGAGTCAGCCTAGCTCACAGCAACCGCAAACTCCTGGGCTCAAGCGATCCTTCTGCCTCAGCCTCTCGAGTAGCTGGGACTACAGGCATGTGCCACCATGCCTGGCTAATTTCTCTCTATATATTTTTAGCTGTCCAACTAATCTCTTTCTATTTTCAGTAGAGACGGGGTCTCACTCTTGCTCAGGCTGGTCTCGAACTCCCGAGCTCAAACAATCCGCCCGCCTCGGCCTCCCAGAGAGCCAGGACCACAGGCATGAGCCACCGCGCCCGGCCCCTCTCACCTTCTTGAGCACCACGAACTCATTCTCAGCAGCTGTGCGTCTGTTAATCTCCACATCATACCTGCGTGGGGCAAGACATTGGGGTAATTCAGTTCCATAAATGCTCACTGAGCAGTTAGTGGTCACCTCTGTGTCAAGAGCTGCAGTGTGGGGGTCTTCAAACTGGAATGCATGTACCCATGGGGCACATATAACCTTCCTAAAGGGGACGTGGGCAAGGACAGGTTTAAAGAAATCCATTTCCAGCTCCTTAGTTCCTGTGCAGTCTGCCCTAAAAGGCACCTGCCTGAAAAGCACCTGTGGTCAAGATGTCATACAGATTCCACTGCCCCACCTCCCCGTCACACCCCCTCCCACGTCATAGCAGAAAGGCACCCCACTCTGCCATATGACATCTTAATATGGTGCAATGGTTCAGGGTGAAAAAACCTTCCAGACACCAAACAAAAGCACCATTCTTGTCTTCAAACTATATGTTACACCTGTTTCTTATACAGATTCCTGCTCCAGATGAAGCAAGGTCTAAGAAACAGAGGTTTGGACGGGACTGGGATGTACCTA
The DNA here is from genome assembly GCF_000956105.1 of Propithecus coquereli. NCBI lineage: Eukaryota > Metazoa > Chordata > Mammalia > Primates > Indriidae > Propithecus > Propithecus coquereli. The sequence continues at coordinate 3,489,758 of NW_012135081.1, forward strand.
ATACAGATATATTATAGACTGGGGAGGTGAGAGTATTGATCCTTTTATTTAAAGAGTTCACCTCTTCTATCCCTTACTATTGTCAAAGAATGTATTACAAAACATTTGTGAGAGCAAACAAAATAGAGCATTGGTAAGAAATAGTTAATGCTAAATGGATAAGCAAAATATGGTAAATATATATACACACAATGGAATATTATTCAGACTTAAAAAGGAAGGAAATTCTGCAATATGATACAGTATGGATGAGCCTTGAGGACATTATGCTAAGTGAAGTAAGCCAGTCACAAAGAGACAAATGTGTGATCTCACTTATACAAGGTACTCAGAGTAGTCAACTTCACAGAGACAGAAAGTAGAATGCTGGTTGTGGGGCATAGTGCGGGGGAAATGGGGAATTAGTGTTTAATGGGTGTAGAGGTTCAGTGTCCTGGGATGAAAAGCTCTATGGAGGTGGATAGTGGTGATGGTTGTACAATATTACGAATGTATTTAATACCACTGAGCTGTACACTTAAAAAATGGTGAAGATGGTAAATTTTGTCACGTGTATTCTACTACAGTAAAAATGGAAAACAATAAGTAATCAATGCTAGAAAGTGCTTTTTTTCTATATACTTAAACATGGACAATTCTTTTTAACTTTTCATTCATTACTAAGGCGTGTACCTGGCAGCTCCCTCCCCACCAGAAAGCCCTGTCGAGTGGCTGAAGCACAGCAGCACAGGTTAGTGAAGTGAGTTGGTAAAATGTGAATAGAAAGTTTTCTGAGACTGCCAGATTTTGCTGGTTACGCTGGATAAAATACACGGAACACAGTTCGTATGATTTATCTCAGATTCCGTGTGTTATTCAAAAGGATTGAAACCTTTTTATCAAATTATGTCGTGAAATAGTTATTTCTATTACAGTCAATCTTTATCTCATATTATCTTATAAAATGTTTAATAATATCTACCTTCTCTTAATAAAAATAAAAGCATATCATATACTAGTTGTCAGACCAATTAGTTTTTAGTAGTTTATATCTATTTCCTAAAATACATAGAAAATGTTTAATCAAGAGAGCTACCAAAATCAGTGATATTAGCTACAAATAATTTTATATTATTTACCTCTAGAGATCAAACACTGGAATTCAATATATATATACATACACACACATTTACAAAGAAAAACAATGCTATAATAGCACTATTGACTTTATAAATAACTTATAATTTTAAAAATACATTATAATGAATAAAAGTTAAACTATGAGAAAGTGCATATTGATTTATCTCATTTTAATCTTGAATGCTTTTAGTAATATACTGTACAACATATATTTCATAGTTTATTGCTGAGTGGATTTTATAATAGTCCCCAAAGTACATATTTATACTTTTATTTGAATTTAGAAATGGAGTCAGAATTTTTCTAACCAAAAGGAACTCATTTCTCCAGTTTGATCATGAGAACTGATTTGTCCAGTGAACCTATATAGTAGATATTTTCTATAAATTGAATGAGCTAAATCTGCAGCTCCAAAGTTTTAAAACTGTATATGTGTGTGTATGTGTGCGTGTGTACACATATATAAAAACATGGGATGGAATCACATTATTTTTTAAAAATAAAGAATTAGTAAATGTGTACTGAATACTAACAATGTTTTTATGTTCCCTATTCTTTCTGATCTATTGGATTAAACATGGTGCCCCTAAGGGACAGAGTAAGTTGTATCCTCAGTGGTCATTTGATCAGTCTTTGTAAAACTTTATTGAAAAATTTTCCATAAATTTGGAAGGAATGACTTTATTGACTAGGAAACAAATTGTTTCTATAAGTCAGATGGTTTTTAATTTTGCTTTCAAAAAAACAAAGAAGGACCTGAATTGTCAGCTGACATATTATTAAAAATGATCTTTAATGAAAAGTCATTATGTGATTTTGACATGTAATTCACCTACAGAAATGTATGTTGAGGGTAGGATACTTTGTAGGAAGTTGGGATAAGCGAGTGAATAAAACAAACAAACATCCATGCCCTTATGGAGCAGAGAGAGACAAACAATGAACACAACAAATAAATCAATTAATTATATAGTATGTCAGAAAACAGCAGGTGCTATGGAAAAAAGAAAAAAACAGAAAAACTGGGAAGGCATTCAGAGAACTGAATAACACCACCCTTGCAAAACTCCTTCCATTAAAACCTATTTATATGAGTAAACTTTCCCAGCACTTACCTAAGAATAAAAAAAAACCAGGACTAGAATCTTATCTCATTCTAACAAGAATCAGTATTCATACATGGATAGTTAAGCCAGCTGGAAAAAAATCTGCCCCATTCAATTCATTAAGAAATGCATTTCCAAAATCATTTTGTATTTTTCGTGTTTAATACTTATTTAACAAAATTATTAACACATTTTGTTGTTTGGATAACTCAACCCAGAATGGATCTTTAAACATTTAAAAACTTACGATCTCAAGGTATAAACTTTCTAAAATTTCAAGATACGTGCATATTTTGTGGTAGCTAGAGAGATCAGCAAAAGACTTAGAGGCATAAAAAATATATTACATTGGAATAAAATTACGTGGGGAAAGTGGCATGAAAATTTTAGTTCATATGGGAAAAAGATCAAGGTAAAATTTGTGATTTTTAAAGCAGAGCTGTTCATTAACTTTTTAGGTGAAAGATGATGAATACTAACCTGCCATGCCACCTGGATGCAACTGAATACATTCAAATGAGTAATATAGCTATTATAATTTTAAATGGCAATATACATAATATGTTTGAAATCACCTCCTTTGCAACTAAACTTATGATAAAAATTTTTAGATGTTAATTATTTTAATTGTGAAATTTTTTAATTGTGAGGAGTTTTAAAAATTACTTTAGAGAATCTATGAGAAAAACTTCAGGATATATAATGATGCTTAAGATACACTGTGTCTTCTAGAAACTCACAGTTTGACAGGAAGGCAAATGTACTGAAAATTCTAATTTAAGGACAATCAAATTATGATTATATTAAATTAAATTAATGATTTAGATCTATGATATAACATAAGAGACGTACAAGAAAAGCCACATGAGGACCCACAGATGGAAGAGATGGTTGCTAAAATCATATTTTTAAAATAATCATAATAAATGCAGCTAACATTTATTTTACTCCTTACTACATGCTAAACATTGTGCTAACTCTTCACATACATTATTTCATTTAATCTCTGCAACAGTTCTATGAGGTAGGTTCTATTATCCCAATTTTATAAATGAGGCAAAAAACACTGAAATACTTGGCCAAAGTCATAATGCTAGTTATCAGTGAAGCTAGGATTCAAATCTAAGACTCAGACATCAGGGATACAATGCCTTACCTTTGTGTAGCCCTTTGATTCTTCTGAGAGCTGTTAATACGTTACTATCTGGCATTATCCTTTCAACAGTTCTTTTCGGTAGCAAGGCAGGTATCGGTATTTGATTTTTGTAAATATTAAAGCTAAAGTTCACAGAGGATCAAGAGATTGACCTATGGCTGCTCACCTAGTGAGTGATGATTCTGGAGCACTGAGCCCTTCCCCTCTGCATGCCTGTGCCCTGGACTTCTGGACTGTGCCTGGCAGCCGCCTGTTCTTTCCAGACCCTGCTCACTCCATTTGGGCTCCGATTCCTGTCTTACTTCCACTGGATCTCAGTTCACATTGTATTCATTTGCACTTATTGGCAGCTATCTGAAAGTGTTCTTTAAGCCCGTCCCCAAAATCTGTGTGCTGTCCGAGGTCAGGGACCGTGTCTCCTCCTCCCTCGGGATCCCCATGCGGGGCTCAGGTAAGGGTTCTGCTTTGCGGGGACTTCAGAATGGACAGGCAGGTTGAATGTGGAGCAAGAGAGAGAACTCAGGTCTCACCAACTCCACCCTTCAATTGTGGAAGAAGTCATCTATCCCTAGAAATCCTGGCATCTGGAAGGAAAGTTTCAAAATATCCACTCATGCTGAGCCCAGATGTATTACTCTTTCATATTTGGCTGAACATGGAGGAAGACATAATCTCTGGTTCTAAACACACTGTCAATTATTCTCTTTAAAGGTAAGATTCAGCAGCACAGATATGCTTCAACATGGAATAAGTTTTAAAAATTCGTTTTTCCTTGGCTTAAAATTCGTTCTGGGATTAGCAGGCTGTCTGACATTCTGGGAACTTCCATGGAAAACCTCACTCAGTAGGAACTATTGGGTTGTCCATCTGGTTTTGAGACACTTCTCTTTCCCCCATTCCTCCATTTTTAGTGTTAGAAATTGAGCACCCATTTCCTAGGCAATTTGAAGCACCATTTGATCTATTCTCTTCCTAAATCCCATTCTGTCTGGATGTCCCTCCTTCCCCCATGGGAAAGGAGTTAACAATGGTATCAGCAAAGGCAAAAATGCTGGCTCCAAATCAAAACCTCCTCTGTGATCAGACCCTCCAGGGCCATATTCTCTGCTTCCCGCTCACCTCTTCTTGTAGTCCTCCACCAAATCCTGCATGTTCCTCAGCTCCGAGTCCAGCCTCACCCTGTCCCCAGACAGCGTCTCCAGCTGCTTGCGCAGGTTGCTGATGTAGCCCTCATAAATGGGCTCCAGGTTGTTCCTGCAGTTGTTCAGGTCCAGCTGCTGCAGGAGGTTCCACTTGGTCTCCAGCACCTGGTTCTGCTGCTCCAGGAACCGCACCTGGAACCCAAAGGTGGTCATGGCCAAGAGTCCTCATGCTGTTGCCTCTCAAAAGCGAGGAGAGGACCCCAGAAATAAGAAGCAGCCATCCTGGGGCTGCGGACAGGAAGGAGCAAGGCTCATCAGAGGGTGGATGCAGCCAGGGGGACATATTGACCTGGGTCTCCGAGACAAGAACTAAGATCCAGTCTAAAAGAAACCAGGAAGTGGGCTTAAGTGGGTATCATCTGCCTCTGCCTCCGTGAGTGTCATGGGGCTGTGGCGGCTTCCTTGTTATAAATGCTAGTGTTTCCTGAGTAAAGGAAAATGGGAAGCACGGGGAAACAGTGCCTGGGGAATGACACTGGAAAGTCGTGCTGGTTAGGTTAGGATGTTCTTTCTGTTACACAGCCTAAATCGCTCTTGGAATGTCTGTTTCTTTGTTGTCCAAAGCAGCTTGTCACCTCTTCACAGTTTGACCAAAGGTTTGACATTTTTTGATGAACCAATTTCAGACCATTTGCTACCCACCAGCATTCCTCTTCTCACCTCTCTTAGCTTGTGGGACAGAAGGAAACATGCTAGGGAACAAGAGACTTAGCAGGAGGAAGAGAATGCCCCTTCCAGAATGTCTTCTGGAACAGGCACTGTGTTTCTTCCACTCATGCCTTTTCCCCTCCAGCCACCTCACTTCCTCTTCCGTAGCATGGTGTCGAGTCACACCATCCGCCATCAACTGTCCTATCAACATGGGCACATTTCCTAGCCTCTCTATTCTCAGGTTCCTCACCTGCAAGACAGAGTCATAACAGAATCATGGGCTGTGCATTGGTAAGTGAGAATCAGTCGGACAGCACCAGGTGTTGAGAGATGTCTTCATAATGTCAGCTACTGTTATTATTATGTCCCCTTGTCACTCATGGGCTAGACCTGTGCCCAGGAGGAGACAAGAGAAGCCAATGCTTTGCCTCCTACCCATTCCCTGGGGTCACTGCCTCGGAATCTCCAGAGACATCATCCCTGTTACCCCAATTTCTGGACACCCCCCCAAGCACACACGGAACTCGACATGTCCTCTTTCCAAACCTCCCCTCAGCCCCACCCTCCAATTTTCTCATCTTCCTGGTTTCCACACGTATCCGCTTCCTACCTCTCAAGTCCTTCCCCACTCACCAAGCACCGCACCCTGTGACATTGCCTGGCTTGTGTTCCTCTATGCCCCTGTTCTGATGGCGTGTCTGCAGCTCCTCCTCTGATACGGGGAGCCCTCGAAGGGCCCATTCTGCGGGTCTCCTGCCGCGAGACACCACCTCCCTTCCCACCTCTTGTCTCACAAGGAAGGAAGGGTATGCCAGGCACTGTTCTAAGCACTTTGTAAATATCCCAATTAATCCTTGTCACAACCCACTGGGGTGAGAACAATGACTGAGGCTACAGATGGCTCACAGCTACTCCGTGGCACAGCCAGGTACCACTGCGCATGCTGGGCGCCAACGCAGGGACAGGCAGATGCTGGAGACCCACCTTGTCGATGAAGGAGGCGAATTTGTTGTTCAGAGCCTTGATCTGCTCTCGCTCCTGGGCGCGCACCTTCTGGATCTCTGGGTCCAGCTCCACGTTGAGGGGGGCCAGGAGGCTCTTGTTGACGGTGACCTGAGGGATGCCCCCGGGCGGGCACACCGACGGACACGCTGGCCCCAGCCCAGCGCTGCCGAAGACGGTGCCCACGAAGCCGCCCAAGCGGCCGCCGCCCCGCCCGGCCGCAGCGCTGAGCGCCAGGCGCCGGCCGCCGCCCAGGCAGAAGACGCTCTTGCTGCCGAAGGCCGCTGAGCCCTTGACCCCGGTCCTGAAGGAGGCGGAGCTGCAACTGAGGCGGCCCGAGAGGACGGCCGAGCAGCCGCTGAAGCCCAGGCGCTCCCCGCCGGGGTAGTGGGCCAACTGGCGGCTCATGGCTGTCGCAGGCGACGACGGGCGCTGGCGGTGCGGGAGGCTGGAGAGGGGCGCGGACGGCTGTGCACCCTCCGGCCCGCTCGCCCCTTAAATAGGCTGGGCGCCAGGCTGGAGTCAGCATAATTTGCATGTCGGGAACACCTTTTAGATCACTTGGGGCCTCTTGGGTTCTTCATTTGGGAAATTACCATCCACTCTCCGAGATTTTTGTCTCTTCCTCCGTGAACTCCCCAGACTCCCTATAAAATGGCCCAGAACCCAGCATTTGCCTTGCTTACCTTCAGCATTATAATAATTTGGCCACCTTATCTCCACTTGCTGCCCTGCAATTACTGGGGTTATCACTGCCAAGATCCCTGGTGGAAGCTTGCAGTGGGTCTGGCCCCTCTGGCTGTGTCTAGGGAGGGAGGGTGTGGAGCAGGTGTCCAGGCTGGCTCTGTTTCAGAAAGACATGAGCAGGGTCAACAGTATTCCAGAGATTCATCCTTAGCCTGTCCCCTTCATGCCTCCCCAAGGGAGGCTTCTGGATAAGGATAGCTCTGTCCTGTGTGCCAAGAAGGAAGTTCAGAGGGAGGAGAACTAGCCGCATCTTCAGGGCTCTCAGTCCGTTGGGGGAAGCAGGACACAGTGACAGACTTAAGGCCAGTGAGAGCTTTGTCACAACTGCTGGGGGGTGACTTTGGGCCAGAGCTAAAAGATTTCTCCAGAAAAGTGTTTCTGGACTAAGAGTGGGAGACAGACTAGCTGGGAAGGAGGGAAGAAGGCCAGGGAGGTGACACAGGAAGGCTTTAGGCGTGGTTTGGAAGATGATCTTTCCTAAGGTTTTGGTTGTTTTTGCTTTCATTTTCTTTTAATAGCAGAAGAGGCTCATTTATCCAACCCGAGAAGCCTCTGAACAGGACATTTGCTGCCCTGTCATCACTAGCTCAGCATCAAAATGTGTCCAATTATTAGGGACACGTCAAGAGGGCCAGGGAAGACTCCTCACGTCTGAAACCAGGAACTAGGTTCCAAGCTCTGGAGGATCTTTCTACGACCTCTCTCTATCCAATTTCCTTTTCTCCAACTTAAGTTTTTTCAAGTCTTCTCTCAGAAACAGCTCTCCTGTTCCTCTGGCACCCAGGTGGGATTGTTTCATTGCTCTTATTTTCTCAGTCCGGCCAAGTCCTAGGTATGTGTCCTGCTTCCTCCATCAGACTGACAGGCCCCCTGGATTAACCAGGGACATTCAGGATGATTGTAAAACAGATGGTGCTCTCAGTTGTACCCTGGAGCCTGGGATCCCCTTGGGGAGCTCAAGGGGTAGCCAAATGGCACCCAGGGTAACTGGCTGACACAGACTCCATTGGGCCAATCACAGAGCATAATAACAGCCAAGGTGTTTACTCCACGGGAAACAAAGTCGTGAGGGCAGTGGTGATGGTGACAATGGCACCGGACATAGATGAACAGATAGTGGCGTCTAGGGTGCCCTGGGTGGGTAAGAGGGTGGACTCTTGGCACTGCCTCAGAGGAGGGGCTGTCGTCCACTCCCTCTGCAGAGGGGAGGGGCAATGCCAGTGTGGCCAGGTGACTGGCAGGCCCTACCTCAAGATTATGCTTTTCGTTCTTTCATGAGATTCTTACTTCTGTCTGCTCCATCATTTTAGCCAGTTTTTCCCCCACAAACACAGGCAAGAGTTTATTAATTCTGACCATTGAAAATAGAAATGCAAGAAAAGGATTTAAACTGAAAATGGAGAATCCTTTCATAGGATCGGCTTAAAAAGTGTCTTTGAAAACACCTTTTCTCTGGAAACTGTCTAAGGAGCTGAGACCCCTGTCCCTCTGGGATCAGGGTTCTTCTGCCCAGGGTTGGGGAACAGGTAAGATGACCTTTTCTTATCTTCCCAGGAGGGGTTGACTGCCTGGATGAATCAGGAATTCCTCAACCCCTGGATCACCTTTATCACAGATCATGGAGAGACAGAAGTGACACACACAGATTTCAGAGGCCCCAGATGTGTGGGGATGTGAGCAGATCAAAGGTGGCTGAGGCCTGGGAGGAGGGGTTCTCACTGCTCCCGCCTCTGGCAGCAGCTTACAATGTCACCTCAGGCCCTAGTGACCATGCTCTACCATTGGTTCTTGGGTTAAAGAAACCCCTCCATTGGTAGAATAGTCCAGGAACATGGCCCTTTGAAACCAGATCTCCACAGCAAAAGATGGATGAAACCACTCTAAGCCAGGACTTGCAAATGTGTTGCTGGTTACACCAGGTCTCTTTTGCCCTGCAACTCTAGTTCTTGGGAAAATAATAGGTATCATATGGGGAAAAAGTGTAGGGATGGATTCTGTGCTGGGTTAAAAAAAAAAGTTAAGTAGTTGTCTTATTGCAGGACTTTCTAGATCCATTAACATGCTTAGTGCTAGGGCAGTGAACTATTCTGTATGGAACTATAATGGCAGATACATGTCATTACACATTTGTGCAAACCTATAGCATATACAACACCAAGAGTGAATCCTAATGTAAACTATGGACTGTGGGTGATAATGATGAGTCAAATGTAAGTTCATCAATTGTAAGAAATGTACCACTCTGGCGGGCGGATATTGATAACTAGGAAGCCGTGCATGTGTGTGCGCAGGGGTACATGGGAAATCTCCGCACTTTCTACTCAATTTTGCCGTAAACCTAAAACTGCTGGAAAAAATAGTCTGTTAAATAAATGAGTAGATGACTGGATGGATAGATGATATTAAACCACAGTAACCAAAAATAATGCATAATGCTTTCTGCTATACCAAAGGGTGAGACAAAACAATGTTTCTCACACATATTGGCTGAGAGGAGGAATTATGAATGTTGGCTTTTTTCTTAATTTTTAATATTTCTGAATTTTTTGATATGAGCATATGATGTTTTATAAATAAGTTTTTTCCTTTTTTCAGAAAAAAAGGGAAGAAAGGGAAGGAAGGCTGATTTTAGTCAAAAAAAAAAAACCTACATATAAAACTCAGGTTTTCCAAACCTTTTTTAGACCACGGAGCCCTCTTTTTGGCCAAACATCTTATGGGAACCACAGTTTCAAGGAATATTCTTTAAGAAACACTGAACAAGGTATCTCCACTTCACCACTAAATAGACTTAAATTTCCCAAATCCAAACAGACTTACAATATTTCCCTAAAAATGTGAAATAGACCTAAATATAATATGCAAGCTGATCTAGTTCATGGCAATTGCCCAGGATTGGCTGGTGACCGGCATTGGTACCTAGAGCAAGGAGGGTTGCCAGAGATGGTCAGAGCTCACCAAATATCCTCGCCCTGCTCCTCATTTCCCAGCCTCCTTTGCAGTTCTGTTGGGGCTTGGGGCACGTGAGTGGCATCGAAGGGTATCCCTTCAACAGGGCAGTAAGCAGCCCCCGTGCTTCCTCCATCTCTTTTCCCAGGTCTCGGTGACCTTGGAGGTCTTGTGTGCCATGTGGCAGGGCTACAAGACAGAAGAGCCTAAACCCTGAGACACCTCCTGGGCAAACCATTTAAGACAGCTGCTCTAACCTGCCTGGGACTGTGAGTGAGAAATAAATCCCCGTCATGTTAAGCTGCTCAGATTTCAGTGTGTGTCCATTGAGGCAATCAGTGTTAATCATATAGATCCAGGCATAGAAGTTAGATGGCAGCAATATCTCTTAATAGCCAATGCCCTTTATCCTAAGTTTATGTTCATCAAACAATCTTCTGATCACTATTAGACCTTTTCTACCTCCCTTCTCACTTAAGGTTCTTGAAAGAATAGTCTATACCTCGTCATAACAAGAGCAACCATTTACAGAGCACTTTCTGTGCGCCAGGCACGAAAATTAATAATTCTCATACATTATTTCATTAGATTTAACCCTCATGGCAACTTTATGAGGTAACTACTATTTTAACCTCATTTTACAGATAAGGAAACTGAGGCTTATGGAACAGAAGTATCTTGCCTAACTCACCCAGTTAGTAAGTGGCAGAGTCCTCCTGACTCAGGGCCCATCTGTCACCCAAGTGTTAACTTCTCCCTCGAGCTCTATAGGATAAAATCCCAACTCTTATCAGACATGAACTGGTTGCTCTGACCTAGCTGCTGCCTGCCTCCCCAACTCCAGGTGCCACTCCACTCCTCCTCTCCACCTACTAAATTTCCCCCAGCCTTACACTTCACACCCTAGCAACAATAACCTGTTTTCACCATGCTAGTGCCTCAGCTTCAAAGCCCACTTCCCACTCTTGTCCACCTAGGAAATTCCTATCCATGCTCTAAAACCTCTCCACACATTGCCTCCTCTGCGAACCTTCCCTGACCTCCCTGAAGGCCCTCACTCTCCTCTGAGCTCCCTCTGTGTCTTCTTTTAGTGCTGATATCTCACATAGCACAGCTATGTTTTTTATGGTTATGTCTCCAGCAGGGGTATGGACCAAGTTTCTTGGTCACTGTATCCCCAGCACTAATGCATGCCAAGCACATGGTATATACTTGGTAAATATTGATTGAACTGACTTCCTTCGCTGACCCTAAGGGTACATTCCTGAGACCAGTTATTCTGCCAGTCAGTTCTCCTTTGGGAAATAAACAAACTAGCACTATAGTTTCTGAGATGATCTCTTTAATGTCTGGATTTTGTGAATTGCTTTACCAGCAGCTACACGCCTCTTTCAGGGAGCTAATTAAGTCAAGTTTTTGAGCCAAAAATATGGAGGACAAGCTTTTGTTTCCACTAACGTTTATTAAGTGCAAACTTTGTACCAGGAATTGCATAAGACATCCTCATGTTGTCTCATTTTAGCCTAACAACAAGCCGGGGGTAGTAATCTTCCTATTTTGTAGCTAAAGAAATGAGGCTCAACTGGGCTGAGAGCTTTGCACATCATCACAAGTTACTTGCAGAGTCTAAATCTGAATTCAGAGCTATTGACTTGAAATGTGGGACTCTCTCTGGATCCACAGGGACCCTGTTCACATGCAACATGGGAGCCCCAGCCTGAATATGTGCTAGCCTCTCACTTGCTTTTGCATCCTATTGCATCCTGATAGCGTCATCATGGCCTGGGGACCTATGAGAAATCTCCGAGCATATGAGTGTTTTGAAGACAAGATGGTATGTGCAATACAGATGGCCCCATACTTACACACACACACACACACACACACACACACACACACACACTCATACATACACAAACTCACATATATACATACTCAATACAGTGGAAACTTTACTAAGGACCAAGAGATCATAGGTCATTACTTCAAAGAGAATCTACCTTTGGGCCTTTTCTTAGGGGACAGAAAATGGCCATAACTTGATCCTTCTGCTGCCTCTTGTCCAGTTTTAAATCTTGCCACCAGACAAGTGCTGGCTCCCTCTCCCTGCTGGTAACCTGAATGTTCATAGGGATTGCCCATTCACTGGACCATTGGCCTGCAAAAGCATGACTTCGAAGGTGCATCTGCTGGGGGTGAGGGGAAGAGTGAACCCTGAGTATCAAAAGTCGAGTGGAGGTGATGGGGGATCCTCCAGGCTGAACAGGGTCTCTTTCACTCAGATCAAAAGACACTTCCAGACCTCGGATGCTGCAGGTTCCCATCCACTGGCCCCTCCACATGCAGAGGAGACATGGCCTGAGATGAGGACTCCCTTAGGAGAGAGAAGCAGCCTGACCCGGTTTTAGAAGTTTATTGGTGAGACACAGGAAGCAGGCGGTTAGACCTACAGAAGGACAAGAACTCACAGATTGAGAGCACAGATCCCTTGGCTGAAAGGACCAGCCTCAAGGGGTGCTGCCAGCTGTGTAATGTGCAGTGGCCATGTGAGATACAACCTATCTCCAGGTGTTTTGCCTGAGCTGGTGTTGCTCTAACAAGAGACAGTTCTTACAGGCCTGTGAGCAGACCTGAAACCTCATGTAGCTAGGGAGCACACAGCCCAACAGTCATCAAGCCAGTGTGAGGAAGGGGAGCAGAAAGATTGTGGTTACCCTCGCGAGAGAAGCTTCCTCTGCAAGGAGACATCAGGAAGGGGAGGCTGAGTTGAGTTGAGCGGTCTGTTTGTATGCAGGCAGAAAGACGGGCAAGATGGCTCCAGTCTAGGATCCTGATCTACATTAAGAAAGAAAGCACAGAGCCCAAAGAGAAAGAAGAAGGAAGCAATGTCAGTGGCAAAGAAAAGCAAGAAGGAGATCATGGCAAATGGGGAAGCAGAGGAGTTTCTTGGAGAGGTGAGTCCAGGGGAAAGCGAGGCGAGGCAGACAGCTGGGAGGTGGGCTGTCTCCCCTTTATCTCGTGGTTTTCTTGGTGGATGAGCTCAGAGCTCCAGTCTTTGCCTGGGAGTCCTTGAATTCACTGGCACTCCCCAGCCTGGTCTTGGCTTCCCCGCGGGGGCTATAGTTCCCACTGCCAGTGACACAGCCCCCAGACAGCATGCCGTAGCCGCCGACAGAGCTGGGCCAGTAGCCATAGGTGCTGGCGCCGCCGAACGCAAAGCCGGCCCCTGCGCCCACAGTGCCAGGCGCGGAGCCGTTGATGACCGCTGTGGAGGAGGGAGGAGGAGTGGTCAGTGTGTGCCCAGGATAGGGGTGGCCCTAAGTCCCCCTCAACCTCCCAGCCCCAACTAGCACAAATGCCTCCCTCCTAAGCAAACACTTCTCTGTGAACTTGGGTTCACTGAAGCAGCTTAAGCACCAGGAAAAACTGCCCCAACCCCACAAGGCCCCCAAATCGGGCGCTTGTCACTCTCCAAACTAACAGGCGTGGCAAGGGCTTCCTCCAAGGGGCAGATGATGCTCAGGCAGCGGGCAAGCCAACAAGTTCTGACATGTAACTTTAGAATACCTTCTGAAGGTTTTTCCTTTTTTTTAAAAGAATTTCCCAATTACGTGAACTAGGAGAGCTTTTGCTGGCTCCTCTCTTAGGAGACCAAGCTGAGCCCTGTGATCAGCACAACACGTGTGTGCACAGGTGTCGACCATCGGGCAGAGGTCCCGCTCTGTGCTCACAGTTTCCTTCATGCAGGAAAGCCGGGTGGGGTGGCAGAAGAAGGGATGGGGCTGAGAATTTCCTCCCAGCGCGAGACCCCCGGGGAAGGGGCCAGTGTGCAATGTCAGAAGTGACAGGACCTGACTCCACTGGGGAAGAAGCAGCTCCAAATGAGGAGGCCTCGGGTCTTGGCAAGGGAGGTGGACATGTGACAATGTGGTCTATCTGGCAGAGCCCGGCTGCTCCATGGGGGCCTGGTGGTAGTTACCTACTCACTTTGTGTTCATTGATGGACTAAAAATAATCCCTCAGAGGTGTGAAATACTCACAAATGCTCACAGAGTTGGTGTATTCTCCAGACATCCTGTACAGAGAGAAAAGCAGAGGACAGTCTTCATCACACAGACTCCCAGAGTCACCCTCACCACCGCCTGAACACAGGCCCAGGAAATCACCGGCCTCGGGGTGTCCCTCCAGCTGGCCAGATGGCATTAGCTGCCCCTGCGTGTCTCTGAGCCCTCCCTCTCCCTCCCTGGTCCACTCTGTCCCCTTCAGAGACGTGGAGCCTGAACCTTGGAGCCCCCAGCACCATTACCACCTCCCAGGCGCCCTCCTGCTGGGTTCCTCTTGAACCCATTTCTTTACTCCTATGGAGCTGCTGCCTGAACGAATACATGGGTGGAAAGATAGGGTCAGGAGTCGCTACTAATGAACTAACTGCATGATGTGGGGACCAGTAACTGCTTCTCTCTAGATCTCAGTTATAAAATGGTGCTGGGTTGGAACAAGGCTTCCAAATGTCAGCGCTTCATGTACCACCTTCCAACTGTTGCTGTGACCATGTACAACTTACACTGTCAAACATACTAAATATACATACAAAATTTACATACTAAATATATATTTAAATATATATTTAGTACGTTTAATTGACTCTGCCTTTGACAACAAAATTGCATTTCTCTTAAACAGAAGTTTTATATCACCAGGGTAAATAGAAAACCAGTATTATTACCTAACCAAATAAGAAAAAAAGTAGCAGAAAAAATAAACATAATGAAAATAAAACAATTTAAAATTTTTTGGCTAGATATTGTTGTCTGCCCAAAGACTCTGAACCTGAGATCGACTGTCTTTTTATCAACAGGAGATGCACACGAATGTCTGAGAGGTGTTAAAGACACGACAGCACCAAGCTGAGACTTTCTTCCAAGGAGGACTGTAAAGGAAATTGCTGTCACTTTATCTGGCTGGATGCTGTTTAAGGCTATGTTTGTGGGTGAGTTCACATCTCCAGCACCCCCCCAGCACCCTGTCCCCCCACTCTGGGAAGCTCTGAGTCGGAGGATCACAAAGGTTCTTCCAGCCCCTCCGCCCCACTCACCTGCACTCCTCACCCTCCAGCAGCTTCCTGTAGGTGACGATCTCGATGTCCAGGGCCAGCTTCACGCTCATGAGCTCCTGGTACTCGCGCAGCATCCGCGCCAGCTCCTCCTTGGCCTGCTGCAGGGCAGCCTCCAGCTCGTCCAGCTTGGCCCGGGCATCCTTGAGGGCACAGTCCCCCCGCTGCTCAGCATCAGCGATGGCTGTCTCCAGGTTGGCGCACTGAGGTCAGGAGGTTGCAGTTGCTCTGTGTTCTAAGGCACCCAGGGCCTCTCTTCACCCCCCTCATGCTCACAGCAGTTGGACCCTCCTCAGTCCTGCCCACTTCCTAAGCAGAGACCCAGCCACAGCCATGGCCGTGGAGTCCTCTCAATCTGCGACTGGCAGGCCTGAGCTCCTGGCTTTACAAAAAGACTCTGCAATTGTTCCAGACTTCCAACGGCAGCTAAATGTGTGGGACTTAGCAGGGGCTTAGGTGGAGACCCAGAGAAGGAGGAGGGTTGGTGTTGTGCTAAGCTGTTCACCCCTCCCTTGGGAGTGCATCAGGAATGCCCCCTTCACCTGCTTTTTCACACTCTCGATCTCTGAGCGCAGCCTTTGGATGAGACGGGTCAGCTCTGAGATCTCGTTCTTGGTGTATTTCAGGTCATCCCCGTGCCGGCCAGCTGCCAGCTGCAGCTCCTGGAACTAGGGGGAGAAGAGCCAACACGGGACATTGACCCAGGGCCCAGCTGAGCTCAGCCCTGCACAGAGACTGCGCCTTTGCTCCGGGAGCCTGGCAGAGGTGGTAGAGGTCCCCCCGCTTCACCAGGCCTATCAACAGCCTCCCATTCAAACATTCTCTCATTGGATTTGTCTGCCTTAAGCACAGCTGATCTCACTGATGGTTAGATTTGGCCATAAGGATTGTTGAACGTCCCATACTCTCCACACTGCAACTTGGTAACACACAACTCCAATTATGATGCCCTCTGCTTATAGCCCTTCAAAGTCAAGGTCAAATTCAAACTTCTAGCATGGCATCCAGGTGCTCATCTGTCACTGCCCCTGCCCAACACCTGTCTGGCTCCCCAGCTGTGTCAAATAGTCCCACAGTTCCCCCAAATGACCCGCATGCTCTAGTGTCTCTGAGTCTCTGAATGAGCTTCTCCTCCACCTGAGAAACCCTTCCCCACTCCCTTTTTCCCTCGCTAACTCCAACTGAGCCAGGGCAGATTCACTTCCTCCAGGAGGCCTTCTCTGATCCCCTTCTTGGGTGCAATTTTGTTCCTATTGCCCTGGCACACCAGTCCATTGGTCTTCCAACATTACACTGTGATCATCTATTTCCATGTCCTCCCCATCAGACTCAGAAGGAATCAATGGCAGGACCTTTTCTTTTATTTTTGATTTCCCAGTACCCTAGCACAGTGCCTGGTTGGTGCCCAAAAAAGGTCTGATGAATGAATGAATAAATGGGTGAATGAATGAATGAGGGAGCCAATGAGCTCCATCTGTGTTTTCTGTGACTCCCTCCCCTCGACAGCTTAGCTGGGCCCCAGGCTACAGGCATCTTGCTAGATTGGGACAGAGGACGGGACAGCATGGAGGGACATTCTGTATGTGTGATGTGTGGTGGGTAGATTCAGCTATACCCCAACACCATTAGCCGCGGATTTTGGGTCATCTACTTATTTAGGATTATTCCTGCCTTTGATGCCATTCATTAAATAGCCAACAGAGATTACTCCAGTTCTACCCAGAATTTGGCTTAAGGGGAACACAAAGTAGTCATAACCTTCAGCACTCTGGGGCTGTGTGTTGCTTGGTCTCTGTCCCTAGGTGCTCGGCCCCAGCATGGCTCCAGATTCAGGATGGCTCCTAACTGTGCCAAGTCCTCCAGAAGGCAGGGGATCTTCTCTCTTTGCTCCCTGAGCTTTATCTTTAGTGCTAACCCTGGGACAGGTGGCCTTGTACCACTTCTCTGCAAGGCTATGTGGGCAGGTTGGCCCCCCGCACTGGCTCTGACACCAAACAGCCTCTCTCTGAGATGAACAGGTGAGCATCCGCCTGCCGTTGCACTCTCAGCCCACTCGAGCCCTGGGAATAAATGCTTCTCACCAGGGTCTCTTCTGATTTTCTGTCCAGACATGGTGGGATTTGCAGTCAATCACTAGATTCCCATCAGCTGCACCACTTGCCAGTGAAATGCCCTTAGCAAGTTACCTGAACTCCCTTAGCCCTGCCTTCCGCATCTTTAGAAGGGGAAAAATTAAAATAATCCTTCATCATATACTGTTGTTAGGAGTCCAGGAATACAATTCTGCTCAGTAAGAGTTTACCCCTAACAAGAGTAGGGGAGGTACGGATAACCCCAAACAGCAAACGGTCCAAAAATCATGTCTGTGCAGACCTGCCTAATTCTTCTGGAAAGGGTTAGTTGGGTGACAGCCTGTGACAGCCCAGAGTGGTCCCTGATGGCCATTTCCCACCCTACCTTGCAACCGTAGTATGCAGGGCTTTGGGTATGGGGGATTGAATCTGAACCTTTATCAAGAAGCCCTGGCCTGAGTTGTCTCCTAGGCCCTGAGAGCCTCCCTCCACCCCTCTGCAGGCCAAATCCCTCAGTCCCAGGCCAACCAGGAGGTGGGAGGGACAAGATAAGGTCTCCCAAGATGTGGATTCCCTTGCGAAAGAGCCTGATGAATAGCAAGGAACCATTAGGAAGTTGCCATCCTGATGTGAGAAATCACCTTATCTGAAGAATCACTTCCCACCCACCACCCACCAGAGGAGTTAAGATCTAAGGACTCTGCCTTCCCCTTTATCCCTGAGTTGGACTTGAATGAAAAGGTAGGAGTTACCTGACTCCAGATCACACCGAAGAGAACCCTCATTTATCAAAATTAATTCGAGAGATGCTGGCTACTCACCCAGACTCAGGTCAAACTCTCTGCCTCCAGGAGGTTGTTTCTGACCAGCCCCGCCTGGTCCTGGTTCCCTAATCTGGCCTCTGCTTGCAGCACATGCGTTTGCACTCAGTTGTGTGCATCATCCGATGGCTGCCATTCGTGGACTCCAAGGACAGAGCTGTGCCTTCTCCTCTGATACGGTTTGGTTGTTTGGCCCCTCCAAATCTCATATTGAGATTTGATCCCCGGTGTTGGAGGTGGGGTCTGTGGGAGGCGTTTGGGTCATGGGGGCAGATCCTTCATGAATGGCTTGGTGCCCTGATAATGAGTGTGTTCTCACTGTTCTCACAGGGGAAAGCGTTGTTCAAAGAGCACGGGAACCCCCCTCCTCTCTCCTGCTCCTTTTCTCACCATGTGACACATCTGCTCCCCCTTTGCCTTGTGCTCTGATTGGAAGCAGATGCTGGCATCAGGCTCCTTGTACAGTCTGCAGAGCCATGAGCCAAATAAATTATCCAGCCTCTGGCATTCCTTTGCAGCAATGTAAACCAGACCAACACATTCTGCTTTCAGGCTTCCCCAGTGCGCGGGACAGTGGTGTGCTCATCACAGGGGTCGTTAGGCAGAAAAAACAGAGATGGACCAGAGGGCCCTGCACACGTGACTGGGGCAGTGCCAGCTCACCTTGGTCTGGTACAGTGCCTCGGCCTCAGCCTTGCTCTTCAGGGCGATGTCCTCGTACTGGGCGCGGACCTCGGCAATAATGCTGTCCAGGTCCAGGTTGCGGTTGTTGTCCATGGACAGGATGACAGATGTGTCACTGATGTGGGACTGGATCTGAGCGATCTCCTGCAGGGGAAACAAGGAGGAAGGTGCCAAGGTGATGATCCTGCCCCAGCAGAATGGTCCCAGACCATCCCAAACAGATGTAAGCTGCATTCCCTGATGCTTGTGAGAATGGAGCTCACTAATCACATCTAAAAGCTGCTGAATGGGTTTGAAGCAGCCAAAGAAGAAAACAGCCCATATGTCGGTGACCCGAGACAGGAGTGGAGAAGATAGAGGGAAGTAGCCTGGCACCACACAAGGGACACTAAGGACACAAGAGCCCACGGATGCTTGACCAATAGGCAGAGGCTTAAAGCCAGATGTGCACAGAGTAGGAATGGGAGTGAGGACCTCCCCACCTTCACCCTGGGAATTCCTGTCCACGACCCCAGGAAACATCCCCAGCAGCAGAGAGAAGCCAGGCAGGAATGAGAATATGCCTGGCCGAAGTTCAATGGGAACCCCTTCAGGACCCATGGCTTCCTGAAGGATGTGACATCAGGACATTCGTAGGGCCAGCAGGGACAGATGGGGCACCAGGATAGATTGTCACTCCCACCTTTGATCTACAAAGATCCCAGCATCCAAATGCTAGAGATCCCTTGGGCTCTAACAGTTACTGATAAGTAAGTAACTGCTAATCACACATCTGTCCTCCCAGAGCACAGAGCTGGAAGTGGAGCGGGGGGAGCCTTACCCCCTCGTACAGGCACTTGAAGAACTTGATCTCTCCGTCCAGGGCATCCACCTTGGCCTGCAGCTCCACCTTACTCATGTAAGCTGCATCCACATCCTGGGGAGAATCCAGAGACCCCTGCTGTCACCTTTCTTCAAGCCCAGGCAGGCCTCTCCTATGAACTGACACCCTGGCACCTAGCCCTGTGGCGAGCTGCCCCAGGGAATGCACTCAAGACCCAGGGGGCAGGAACCTGACTTCCAGCTGGACTCACCGTCCACACTCACTGGTGGGCAAGTTCCTCGTGCCTCTGTAACCCCTTCTGCCTCTATTTCTCAAAGTGTGGGAGCCCTGTCCCCCACCCAGCCAGTCAGAGTGAGCCAAGGGCAGCCACAGGGATTTGCCAGAGATGAGCAGAGCTGGAAGGTAAACCTGCAGCCTCCCAAAGCATGTCCTGTTCCCAGCCAAGTGGGCATGAGCCAGAGACTGACTCTCCACATCTGGGCTTCTGTCTGCTGCATGTCCCTACAAAAAGTAGGGAGCCAACCAAGTGCCATGTGCTAGACCAATATCCGGGTGCCCCACAATGTCCAAAGCAGCAAGCCCTGCACCTCCTCCTCCTGCACTTTAGCTCCAGGCCTTTCTGGGGGACACAGACCTCAGTCCCTCCCCTCTGCTCTCACCCCAACACCCACCGCTGGGGGGCTGAGGCCCATGCATTCTCCCCACCTTCTTAAGCACCACGAATTCATTCTCTGCAGTCGTGCGCTTGTTTATTTCCTCTTCATATCTGCAAAACAAGCACCACCATGAGCAGGGTGTGCGTCTGTGTGTGTTGTCTGTGTGTGATTCTGTGTGTGTGTGTTCTCGTTGTGAAATGAGAAAAGAGATGCCCATATTATGTGTCCTTTAACAAGTGTTATTCTACATCTTTGCAAGTCTGTCTCAACTCACTAGGACTATGTGGCCAGAGTGGTGGGCAGGGTTTTTGTAACCCCCTCCCAAGCCTGGTGGCTGAATAGTTTGAGGTCTGATTTCCTCTGATGCCTGGGGGGTGAGTAGGTTTTTCCTCCTCCCACTCAGCATCCAAATCACAGGAGCATGCCAGAGGCCCTTTTCAGCCACAACCCTGTGTCACCCCTGCTGCCTGACAGCCCTAACCACAACTCCCCTCCATCCTGAGGCAGGAGTTCCAAGGAAGCTATAACTTTCCCCAGGGCAGGAAGAAGGAGCATGGCCCAAGTGTCCAGGACCTGAGGGAAGTGAGAGAGAAAGCCCACCAGGAACTCCAGCTCCTGCCCTGCTGGGGGACACCAGGTGGGCTCAGGTACCAAGAGGCTGTGGCACACTCACACAGGCTCTCTGGAGTGGGGAGCAAGAAGGAGTGTGCCAAGGAGAGGGACACCTGCCAGGACAGCCCTGACACTCCCCAAGAGGCTGGCTGTCCACTGTCCAGCCCACCTGGCTAGCCATAAAATGCTCCCATCTTGCCTGGGCAGGTGAGCTCAGTCCCCCCAAGGCCAGAGGCAAACGTCTGTGCTGGGAAAGCCCAGCCCCAGGAGGCGGGCGGCTGGTGCAGTGTCCCTGCTCACCTCTTCTTGTAGTCCTCCACCACGTCCCGCACGCTCCTCAGCTCCGAGTCCAGCCTCACCCTGTCCGCAGACAGCGTCTCCAGCTGCTTGCGCAGGTTGCTGATGTAGCCCTCGAGGATGGGCTCCAGGTTGTTCTTGCAGTTGTTTAGGTCCAGCTGCTGCAGCAGCTCCCACTTGGTCTCCAGTACCTGGTTCTGCTGCTCCAGGAACCGCACCTGGAACCCATGCCACAGACAGTGAGTGAGGACAGGGGACATGAGGCTTCCTTTCCTGCACAGGAACTGTGCTTTCTTATGCTACGTCAGCTTAAAAGGTGAGCTTCAGCCTTAAAAAGTGCCACTTACTCCTCTCTGCCCCCAAGAGCCCTTGGTCTGACCAAGGTTCTCACTCTGGGGCAGTGCCTGAGATCAGGAGGACCCCAACATCTTCTCCCTCTCCATTTTTCAGAGATCTCCTGTCTCCCCTGCCCTTATCCCAACCTGCCTGGACAGATGTCTGTGTTCAGCCTGGGCTGCCTCTCCAAGGTGCATCCTTAGACACTGAAGCTGCCTGTGCTGGCCTTCACACCCCAGGCCCTCTACTCAGGGCCGGGTGGCCCGCCTGTGCCCTGCTTACTCTGCCTCCTAGTGCGCAGCTCTCCCAGCCCAGCCAGAGGCAGGCACTCCGCTGATCTGGGGTCTCCAGCCCTCCTATGTTCCTTTCGTGTCCGAATCTCTGTTATCGCAATCAGAACATTTCCCCAGGAACAGAACAAGCATTCTCGAATTGCAATCTACAAATATTATACTGTTCCCTTGCTTAAAACCCTCTTGTGGTTCCACGTCACCTACATACAGGGCAGGTCCACAGTCCCACTGTGCTCTTCACAACGTGCCCAGCCCACCTGCCCCTCCTCCACTCACCAGTGCTGCGCAAACCTGAGGTCTCCCGTGCCCCAGACAGGTCCCCGCCTGCGGCACGTGCTCTCTCGCCCTGGATCGCCTTTTCCCACCTCCCTCTGGAAAACTCCTACTCGTGTGTCACCACCTGCCTCGCTGTCACCCCTGGGGAGATTTCCCTGCTCCCCTAAGCTCAGAAAGTCTAGACTTCCCAAACCCCTCCCGCACTTTGTTCCCCAGTGGTTCCCAAACCTGAGCATCACCTGGAGGGCTTGTTAAACCCAAACTGCTGGGCCCCACCCCAGTCTCTGGTTCAGTCGCTCCGGGGTGGAGCCTGGGAATATGCTTTCCTACAAGTGTCCAAGTGATGCTGCTGCCACTGGCTCAGGGACCACTTTTGCAAACCACTGCTTTAGGGCACTGTGACTACGACCTGCCCCGCCTTACAGGTTGGGTGTATCGCACATTGAATCTGAGCTGGCAGGGTCCGTGAGAGGAGGAGCTGGGTCCCACAGCTTTCTGGACACCCCAGGCTCTCACGGGCCTCTCCCTTGCCTGGCTTCACAGGCATCACGCTCCTACTTCTCAACCCGGAGGCCACTTTCTCTGTCTCCTGGACACTTTCCCAGAGTACGCTTTCTAGTTCTCGCTTCTCTCAGCCCCATCCCCAGGTCTGATGTCTCAGGCTTTGTACGGTTCCTCCCTGCTCTGTCCTAGCCTGTGTCTGCATCCTGAGAATGTGTCCTGCCTTCCTCTGCTCCAGACAGGGCCCTGTGCTCGGCTTTCTCTAGAAAGTCCCACCTTGTCGATGAAGGAGGCAAACTTGTTGTTCAGAGCCTTGATCTGCTCCCGCTCCTGGGCACGCACTTTCTGGATCTCGGGGTCCAGCTCCACGTTGAGGGGGGCCAGGAGGTTCTTGTTGATGGTGACCTGGTGGATGCCTCCTGGAGGACACACGGATGGACACACGGGCCCCAGGGCCGCACTGCCAAACATGCTGCCAGCAAAGCCACTGGCCCGGACCCGACCAAACCCATAGCCCCCTGCACGCCCACTGCCACTGGCCACGTTGAAGGAGATATTCCGGGCGCCCCCCAGGCTGAAGAGGCTCCGACTGCTGAAGCCCCCGCTGAGCCCTTTGCCCCCTGCCCGGTAGGAGGTCGAGCTGCCCCCCGAGAGCACTGCCGAGCAGCCACTGAAGCCCCCCTTGGTGGCAGCTCCCGACTTGCAGTTGAATTGGCGGCTCATGTTGGGGAGGCCAGAGAACTGGGATAAGATGCTAACCCTTAGCTGAGATGCAGGTCACCAGCCTGAGAGTGTGGGCTCCCCCTTTATAGGGCTCAGCAGGAGCCACTGCCCTGATTTGTGGATTCAGTTTGCCTGGAAGCAAGAAATCATTTTCTCCCAGCAAAATCAGACACCAGGTAAATAACTTGAAAACTCCCGAGTGCTGGGCTTGAAAGTCTTGCTCATGTAATTTGAGTCTTATCTAATTAACATAGGGTAATTAGCCTAGCCGAATTATCCCTAGAAAGATCTTGGCTGGGAGGTTTGTCACAGCCTCAATTGCCCTTACCCAGGGAGTGGTGTGAGCTGGGATGGCAGGGGTGCCGAGGGGAGACCTCTAATTGACAGTGTCATCTGTGAGAAAGCTCACAATCGTGCTGGCATCAGATGAGCTGCTTCAGGGACCCTGGCTGAGTTGCTTTCATGTGGTTAGGGAGAGACTCCACATCCTGGCTTCCCAGGGCTCCTGGAGACACTTCCCATGTCTGGCCAGAGCCATGGGACAGGAGCCACTGGAAACCCAGGGCCAGCCTCTGGCTGCCAGCCTCTGCTGTGCCCAAGGCAAGTCCCCTGCTCTTCTGTGCCAGCCAGGCTGCCCTGCTCACCTCCACTCGTACACACCGACTTCTTTGTTCCTATACCATCCCCCTACCCCCACTCTTGACCCTGAAATAGTGGTCATTGCCACTGTTTGCAAGGGCTGACACTGGGGCAGCACCTCACAGTGTTGAAAGAGCTCCTCACAGAAGCTACCCTGCCTGGAGAGGAGTGGTCATGATCCACATTGCACTAATGGGGAAACCGAGACTCAGAGAGTTGAGAATGCCATTCCTTTAGCGAACATTTAATGAGTCCTTTCTTTGGGTGAATCCCCGAGAATGAAAATACCCCAAAAAACACGTGCCCTAGCTTTGAGGACTCCTGGGCTGGTCTTCTGACTCCAAATTCAGAGCTATGCAGGCCTTATTCATTTGTCCAGCCAGCCGGCCAGCTATCTACTCATTCATTCATTCACCCATTGATTTAACAAACTTCTGTTGAGAGCTAACTCTGTTCCAGGTACTGTGCTAGGCTCTTGGGTCCTAAACTAAGAAGAACAAACCTAGCTCACAATTTTTGAGGGGCAGGGGAAGATACTTGAATTTCATAGACCCTCGACATTGCCAAAGAATGTGACTCAAGAGTTTCACAGGCCGGGCGCGGTGGCTCACACCTGTAATCCTAGCTCTCTGGGAGGCCGAGGCGGGAGGATTGTTTGAGCTCAGGAGTTCGAGACCAGCCTG
>NW_012135081.1:3515773-3527496 GCF_000956105.1 Propithecus coquereli
AAAAAAAAAAAAAGCCTGAATACCTGGTTCTCTCCGCCAACATTCTCTACCTCTTTCACTTCTGTGATGGCCCTTTTTCTGCGCAGGAAAAAGTAAATAGACTTCTTTCTATCCTAATCTTTGCCTGGAGAAATCTTTCTCAAAACCCACATACACTAGCTCACACTCTTACAGGTTGAAATCTCAAAAGAAAATTTTTAAAAAACACATTATTTGCAAATAAGCTCACATTCAGAATTGGGACTTTAACATGTCTTTTTTTGGAGGACACAATTCAACCCATAACAGAAATAAAAATCACAAACAAAGACAACAAAAAACATAGATAAATTGGACCTCAACTAATTTTCAACACAGGGTCAAAAATAATTTGCTAAAAGAAAGATAGCCTTTTCAACGAATGGTGCTGAAGTAATTCCACATTCATATGTGAAACAAAAAACGAACAAACAAAAATCTTGATCTAAGTCTTACACTTCATACAAAAATTGACTCCACACTTGATCTTAGCCAAAAGGCCAAGAATTGATCAAAAATTGACTTCAAATAGGTCACAGACAAATGTAAAACTAAAACTTTTAGAAAAATAATAGGAGAAAATCTTCAAGATCAAAGGTATTATAGATAAAGAGCTTTTAGATTTAACATCAAAAGCCTGATCCATATAAGGAAAAATCAATAAATTAGACTTCATCAAAATTAAAATTTTTTTTCTGCAAAAGACCTTGTTAAGCAGGACGAAAAGACAAACTACAGACTGGGAAAAATTATTTGCAAACCACATCCAACAAAGGACTAGTACCTAGAATATATAACGAACTCTCAAAATTCAAAAATAAAAGAGCAAGCAATCCTGTTAGAAAATGGGCAAAAGACATAACAAGACATCTCACTGAATAGGATGTGCAATTGGCAAAAAAAGCACATGAAATTATATTCAGCATCAGGGAAATGCAAATTTAAGCCACAATGAGATATGTCTACACACCCATCAGAGAGCTTAAATAAAACTTAGTGACAACACCAAATGCTGGCAAGGATGTAGAGAAACCGGATGACTCACACATGGCTAGTGGGAATGTAAAATGGTACAGCCACTCTGGAAAACAGCTTGGCAGTTTTTAAAAATTTGAACAGACAACTACCATATGTCCTAGCAATTACACACCTGAGCATTTATCCCAGAGAAATGAATCTCATGTTCACACAAAAACCTATATGAAATGTTTATAGCAGCTTTATTTGTAATAGTCAAAAATGGCAAATAACCCAGATGCCATTCAATGGATGAGAAACTATGGTACATCCATACCATGGAGCACTACTCAGCAATGAAAAGGAACAAACTATTAAGATCAATACATGCAAAGACCTGGATGAATCTCTAATGAGTGAAAAAAAAGCCAATCCTAAAAGCTTCCATACTATATGATCCATTTGTATAACATTCTTTTTTTTTTTTTTTTTTTTGAGACAGAGTCTCACTGTGTTGCCCGGGCTAGAGTGCCATGGCATCAGCCTAGCTCACAGCAACCTCAAACTCCTGGGCTCAAGCAATCCTTCTGTCTCAGCCTCCCGAGTAGCTGGGACTACAGGCATGCGCCACCATGCCTGGCTAATTTTTTTTCTATATAGTTTTAGTTGTCCTATTAATTTCTTTCTATTTTTAATAGAGACGGGGTCTCGCTCTTGCTCAGGCTGGTTTCGAACTCCTGAGCTCAGGCAATCCGCCCGCCTCGGCCTCCCAGAGTGCTAGGATTACAGGCGTGAGCCACCGTGCCTGGCCCTTTGTATAACATTCTTGAAATGATTCCATTTATATAAAATTCTGGAAATATAGCAGAGAATAGATTAGTGGTGACAGGGGTTAGAGAGTGTCACAGGAGGGACCTGGGTTTTCTATACAAGGACAGCATGAGGGAAACTTGTGGTTACAGAAATGTTCTATACCTTAACTCTCTCAATGTCAGTATCTGTGCTCAGAGCACTCTAATGTGCTCTGAGCACATTAATCTTCAAAATAACCCCATCAAAAAGGTACAATCAACACACTTTTTATAGACAAGGAAACTGAGGCACAGAGAGGTTAAATTACTTGCACAATGTCACACAGCTGGGGCCAGGAACGGACACCAAGCAGTCCACTGTAGAACCACTATTGTCTGAAATCTTATAACAACCCATTTCCCTTACCCTGAGATTCTTATTCAAAAGGTCTGGGGCAGGTCTGAGCTTATAGAGCCTCTTGCACTTCCCCATATTTTTTTTTTTCATCACAGCCTGGACCCAGTCTCAGGGCCTTTTTATGGCAAACGGGGAGCGCGGTATCAGTTAGACTCACATCCCACTGTCCAGAGCTTGGTTTCGTGGCCGCAGTCACTTGCAAGAGAGACTGGGAAACGGATGTGCATATTCAAATTTCTGCTTCTGTGGAAGAAGAGGAGAACGGATGCTGGGGGACACCCAGCAGGCTCAGCCACGCTCTGCGGGGTAAGTGCCCTCGCAGCTGCGTCAGTCCACTGCTCAAAGCCGCAGGACGGAGTCCTAACCTGGTGAGGTAAGGCAGCTTCCGGACAACCAACCACCCCAGTGTGCCCGGGACTCGGGTTCTCAGGCAGGGGGACTCTCAGCTTTAAAACCAGGAAGTCCCAGGCAAACAGGAACTAGGTGGTCACTCTACCCAGAAGGGCCCCCCTCGTCATGATCTGGCCCACCTGGCTCTCCTGCCACGTCTCTCTCCAAGCTCCACAGACTTTCTTCAAAGAGCCCACAGAGCCAAGCTCTTGCCAATCCCTTTTCTTTCATTCAACCAACATTTCCTGAGCACCTACTATGTGCCAAGTGCTGCTCTGGTCACGGGAGATACAGCACCTCTACTTAAACACTCCCTTCCCTCTAGCTAACTCCTCATCTTTCAGGTTTCAGGTTTTAGCTCCGAGGGCTGTTCCTCAAGGAAGCCTCCCTGTCGCCTGATCTGGGTGCCTGTTCCTGATACGCACACCCTCCGGCAGCATCTGCGTCATCACACCGCACATTCACTCGCCTGCCTTCCTAACAAAGGTCTTGGTCACCTTTTTGCACTGATGTGGAGGACAGAGTCTAGCACATAGTAGGTGCTCCCCATCAAGGGTTGTTGAATGAATGAATGCTGCCTCTCAGAACCCTGGGAGTTGCTCAAGGGCAGGGTCTACGCCCATCCTATCCAGGCTGTCTTCCCTCCCCCTAGTTCTCAGAACAGAGCTCAGGACAGAGCTAATGAGACCCACCTCCCCATTCAACACCTCTGGACTCCAGTACAGGGCTGGGCAGGGAAGTGCCCTCTGGGCAAAGCAGAGGACCAAACAGCAGGGCTGCCCTATGACCAGAGCCCCAGGCTGCTGCTTCCCACTCCACACCCTCTGACCACTTACCCGATAATAATCCTCCAACAGTAATGATAACAACACTATTACCGCATAATTAAGCAATAATGACACCAGCTTGGCTGCCAAGCAAGGCCCAAGAACCTGAAGTTACTGTTTTACAAATGGAAGCTGAGCTTTCCCAATAAAGAGGGGACACTAGAGTGCTTTGTGCCCCCCTTCCAAAGCAAGACAAAAATAGCGTGCCCTTCCGATGCGCTCTCCGTCAGCACAGACAGCTGAGCACGGAGAGAACAGTGAGCGTGTGTGTGTGTGTGTGTGTGCGCGCTGCAGGGTGACAATTTGAGGATGGTGAACAATACTCAGGGCCCGATTAGCAAATATTTAAAATGTTCCCAAACAGAATGAATTTCCCATGAAGTTTATTGCGAAAGTATAGGGGGGTGGGGTGGGAATAGTCAGTTCTTTAAAACAAAACAGGATTCAAGATCTCTTCCATAAACAGTGGGGCTCGGGGCTCTGTTCATAACACTTCTAGCCCAGCAGGTCACATTGGATGTTATTTCAAACTGGACTCTGCCGGAAGTGTGGTTCCTGAGACACAGTTGCTTCTGTTACGTTTTTATCCTCATCCCTGGAGAAGGGGAGACACCTGAATTCAGCCCACCCTCACATGTCCCTCCAGGTAGAGGATCCTCCTTGGCTTTCTAGGGGAACGGGGTGGGACCGGGCTGGCACACACTCACCCTCCAGGTCCCTGTCAATCTTCTCTCCTCCTCCACGGGAGGCAGAGCGTCCTTATGCCCCCAAATGGGTCATATGGGGCTTTATAAAATCATAAAAACAAGTTCTTGCTAAACCATGGTGGCAGATTATCAGTGTCATGGCTGACATCCACTAAGGTGGGTAAGTGAGGATTGGTAGCAATAATAGCAGAGGGGTGTTCACGCATGCCCTCACTTCAGGACCGGCGATGGCCGAGCTCTTGCGTCTGCACTGTGGAAGGAGGCAGTGGGGGCTAAGAGCACTGCGAGGGTGCAGGGAGACGCGGGGGGTGACTCACGCCCTGAAGGCCCATTGAGTCTCCACGCGAAGGTTTCCCATGAGGCCCGACATTTGGATGTATGGAGTGAGGAGGGAAAGGAGAAGAATTTGTTTTGACCCAGGAGCCCACCTCCAAATTGCCAAAGAAAATAAAGAGTTGGGGGTAGGGCCAGAGCAGTGCCCTGTGAGACACTCGGATACGTGGAGGCCAGGAGAGATCAGGCTGAGAACAGACCGGAAGACGAGCCTTTGCCTCCGGGATGGAGACCTACAGGATTCTGCGCCCTGAGCGGGGGCCCTGGACTCCCAATGAATGGGACTCCCCATTTCCCAAGCCAGAACCAGTGCTGGAACTCCAAGCCTGAGACCTGGACCCTCAGATGCTCCAACTGGCCCCTGAGGACCCCACAGCCCTGGACACAGACCCAGAAGCTGCACCAGGTCCTCTGAGGACCCTGCCTCCTCTCGAAGAGACTCTTCCCCTTGTGAAGCCAGACGCAGTGGCACCAAAAGCTGAGACTGTGATTGACACTGCAGAGTGCGGGGACAGACAGGGAGGCTCGGGGCATCTCTGGGCACTCCAGCACCCCAGCACCCTCTACATCCCTGATACCCACCTCACACAGCACCGAGGGGCATCCTGCCAAACCATGGCCACCGTGCCAGGACTCCCGCACAACCCACCCATCTGGGCCATCCCCCACTCCAGACTGAGAGGGGCCTGGGGACAGGGTCTCTGCTTCCTCCACCTGGAGGCAAGGATGAGGTCCCACATGCCACAGGCACCTGGTGGCTCCACAAGTGCCTGTCCCAGGCCACACAGCCAGTACATACAGAGCGAGGTCAGGGCCCTGGCACCCAGCCTCCTAGCTGAAGGCTCCTTCCTCTGACTCGCAGAGAACAGGAAGGGGCAGCTCCCAAATGGCCAGCAGAGGAGACTCCCCCAGCTACTTCCAGTAGTGCACACTGTTGGCAACTTCTCCAGATAGCCTGCTGGCACAAAAACAGAATAATCAGTAAATCCTCTGACAGGGGTCAGAGGAGACCAATGTCCAGAGGGAAGGATGCCCCAGGTCTGTTCCATAATTGACATTCAGTCTCACTCTTGGGTTGTATCAATCCCCGCATGGAGTGACGAGGGCAGCCGATCTCCGTCCCTGCACCTGCTCACCTGCCCACCCACAGCCGCCTCATCGCCACTGCTCCTGGACTAGCACAACCACTCATGCCTCCCCAGGCCCCTCTGCCCCATGTGCCCCCAACCTGCTCCCAGCCTGGGGTCCATCTAGTTCTCTCTGCCTTTACCAAAGGCACAGAAATCCCCCCACTCTTCCCTCTTGTCCAACAGAGGGAAGTTCAGAGTCAAGGGCTGCAGCACACAGGGCTAGGCCGGTGCTGGCCATATGCACTCTGGACAAAGGCCCCGACTGGACACCTTTGCTAAACAAAGCTCCGGCGGCATTCTGGGAGTGAATGAGTTAATGCACTGCCCCATCATACAGATGGGAAGCCTGGCAGAGAGCACCTACGGCGACAGTGCAGTGAGGACACTCGCCCATCCTGTCTCCTCTGGGCCACCTACCTGCCCTCCTCACCCTCCATCAGCTTGCAGTATATGGCGATCTCCACGTCCAGAGCCAACTTCACACTCATCAGCTCCTAGTAATCGCACAGCAGCCAGGCCAGGTCCTCCCTAGCCGGGTGCAGGGCAGCCTCCACATCTGCCAGCTTGTCCTGGGCATCTTTGAGGGCCACCTCGCCCTTCTGCTCTACCTCCAGGATGGCATCTTGTAGAACAACACTCTGCCAAGGGCCAGCAGCAGCCAGTGACTACAGCACAGGTGACCAGTTACCTGCCCACACTCCTGTACTCTCTCCCCTTCACCCTCATATCACCATTTACTGTGGAACACTTGAGAATACAGAAAAGTAGAAAAGAGCAATCTAAACCCCACCTCCCGGTGGCTGCCACTGCCAGGTTGGTTCCCCGCCTGTTTGTTGAGTTTGGCGATTTCTGCCTGAAGTCTCTGGATGACTCAGTTTGGCTCATTGATCTCCACCTTGATGACTTTTAGGTCATGACCCTTCCCCGCAGCAGTGACCTGGAGCTCCTGGCACTGGAACCAGAAAAAGGCAAGAGTGAAAAGGCAGCCCAGGGAGAGCCAATACCTCACCCCAGGGCTCCTCAGCCCAGACTCTCTGCCTTGTTCAACCAGGACTTGAAGGTCCTGCCCAATCTAGTCACTGTGGCCAAAACCAACAAACAGGGGAGCTATACTCCTGTCTGCTAGGAGTGTATGGTCTAGTGGAGAAAACAAAACATTCCTTCACAGCGTGGTTATACAACCATCGCACACCACCTAGCCAGATGCTAAACAGGAACACAAACATGGTCTGTCTTTTCCTGCCAGACCTTGAAGAAAGAGATCGTAACAGACAATTCACAATGGATGGAAGTTAGCCACTATTTTATGTGTGGACATTATTTCTGCCAAAGAACCACCTTAAATCATGCTCCACTCAGGTGAGTGTTAGGAAGGCCAGCATGTGCCTCCATAGCCCACATGGAGGCAGCAGGGATTGTATACAGGTGGAAGGAAACCAGTCTGAGTGGCAGCGTTGGCCACTGTGGTTCATGGATTGGGGAGCTGACTGGGCTGGTGTTGTCGTTGCGCCTGAGTCTACAGAGTTGGGATGGCTCTCCTGACTCAGGACTGGCAGGTCCCCAGCAAGCCAGAGCCCTAGTGACTTCCAGTGGCCTAGCCAAAGGCTTTCACAGGTAGTCTTCTCACCTACTCTTTAGGACAAGACATGAGGTCAGGCAACCCTCCCAACCACAGGGCATATGGAGCAAGTCAACCCTATAGGACACTTCTCTGGGTGTCCTTGGACCAACCCAGTTCTCCCCCCTTTCTTGCTTGTAGTTCTCAAGAATAACTGCAGAATGTTCTGGGAATGCAATATCTTGAAATAAGGGGGTACTGGCCAGAGCAGTATCAGACTCTGGGCAGGCTCCTTTTCAGGGTTCCTCAGCTATGGTACAAGTGTGGTATGTGACTCCATCCACCCAGGTCAGCTTTTCTGAGCCTTAGGCACTGGCTGGCATGAATCCTAGGCTTCTGTTCTTCCTTGCTGCCTCTGTGTCAAGTCAGTGACCAGTGCACAAACCCCTGCTGGTGGAAGGAGGGGATCCTTCAACTCCTCTGGGTGTAACCCAGCACAGGACACTTCTCCAGGTGCTCGCCTTGGTCTGGCAAAGGGTCTCAGCCTCACCTTACTCCTCTGAGCAATCTCCCCATACTGCATCTTGACCTGGTTTTCTCTGCCATGAACTGGTCCACCTACTGCCTGGGCTGCTGATGTAG
Organism: Propithecus coquereli; assembly: GCF_000956105.1. Lineage (NCBI taxonomy): Eukaryota > Metazoa > Chordata > Mammalia > Primates > Indriidae > Propithecus > Propithecus coquereli. Next base: position 3,523,545 of record NW_012135081.1, read on the forward strand.
CCCTTGAAGATGGGCTCTGGCTGGTGGTGTAGGAGCTGACATGCAGGTGCTGCAGCAGCTCCCACTTGGTTTGCAACACCTGGTTCTGCTGCTCCAGGAGCTGCACCTGGAAACAGGAAGTTGAAGAACTCAGGCCCAGGGAGCAGCCGTAATGAACTTGAGAAGTTTCTGCTGGCCTGGCAAGAGCAACAACTGATTCTGGCATCGTGTTCAATCCCTGCATGCTGTGATAGAAGTTGTTTGTCCCTGTTACTTGCTAGGGCTCAGACGCAGTCTCCTGGAGAGGTTTGGACAGCATGGAAAACAAAGCGGGCACCTTTCACCAGGGCCAATATCAGGACACGGGGACTAAGCTAGTTGGCCTCAGACATCCTGGACTTGCACTGTCCAGAGCAGTCACCATGAGCCACATTTCCATCGTGGCAAACAGACCTTTACAAAGGTCCCTGGAGCTATGCAACCCTGGCTTTCTGAACTCTAGGCACGAGCACTCACTGTGTCAATGAAGGAGGCAAACCTGTTGAGTTTCTAGATCTGCTCTCACTCCTGCTGCTTTGCTTCCTGGACCTAAGGGTCAATTTTCACATCCAGAGGCTCCAACAAGCTTCAGTTTGTTACAACTTCCTGGATGCCAGGGAAGACCACAAGACCTACAGATCCAAGCCCAAGCTGGTTTTGGACCAGCACCAAGGCCAAAGCCCACCCCACTGAGGCTGCCCACACCAAAACGTCCCTCTCCATAGCTCCCCAACTGCCACCTTGGCCCAGGCTCCCCGGCTACACTGGTGCAGATGCCCTTGCTTCCCCTGAGGCCAGCGAAACTCTGGCTCCTGAAACTGCCTGGCCCGGCATAGCCTGGGCAGCGGCGACCACTCTTACGGACCAACAGGGAGCTCCGTGCCCCCTCCAGCACCCTCCTGGCAGGGTGGCTGAGCCACAGCTGAAGCCTCCGCTCTGGTACCTCAAAGCATAGGCCTGCGTGCACATGGTGACCCGAGGGCAGTGAGTGACACTGAGATGTGGGAAGACGTCTCAGTGTGTCCCTGCTGGGATGCAGAGGGCCCCCCTTGTACATCTTCGGGAGCTGGCAGCTGACCAAAGACAAATTCATGAGTTTAGCTCCCTTGAAGCTGAAAGTGACAAGAAAATAAATAATGCCACCCATCTGCTTGCGAGCAGCCTGTCAAATAATTATTGCTTAGTTAGCTGGGTTTTCTTATTTTTTGTCTATCAGCTATCTGCTAACCTTAGCAATATGAGGCATGTGCACTTATACCCAGAACGCTCTCAGATGGGGTGTTTTCTAAGATTGTTGATATTTCAATGCTTTCGGTTTCTACCAGAGTAGTATTGAAACCCAAGATAAGTCTCCCCAGAGCTTTAGGACAGAGATACTGATGAATTAGAAACTGATATCTAGAAAGAATGATGATTTAGAGAGACTCACTCAGAATTTTCTATAGTTGGTGGGAATAGCTTCTACCTCCCTACCAAAAAAATATATACAGTATACATGTCTGCCTAAAACAAATGTCAAAAAAAAAAAAAATTGGGAATAGTTAACTATGTCCACCAATGGAATGTTACATAGATAATAAAAATTACAGGGCTCATGTAAACAAAAAAAATCTGTCTTAATGTTAAGTGAGAAAAAGAGAAATCAAAATTGAATATTCAGTATGACTAAATCCTAGGCACAGAAAAGAAGGCTTAGGATAAGATTGGAGATATAGGATGAGCACAGCTATATTTTTTTAACCGACTAAAGCTAAATACTTTAGAAAAACACGTTTGAAAAGAAAATATATCAAAATGTTAACCATGGTTGTTTCGTGTAATGGTTGATCTTTAAATTTTTCATCTTTCTGTTTTTCCTAGTTTGAAATAATGAGCGGGTGTTATTTTTATAACAGAAGCTGTCAAGCTCCACAAGGCTTCAAACTCCTCTGCAAGGAGGTGAAACAGCTCTGCTTTCAGGAAACACTCACAGGCCAAGGACACTGACCCCTTCTTCTGGTTACTCCATAACTGTTGGGCCAACCACCTGAGAGATTATTCTGGGCTCAGGCTTCTCTTGTCTACCTTTCATCCAGGCAGGAAAACGCAGGCTACTACATTGACTAACGGCCTCGTCTTGGGCCCCTCATTCTCCTCTTTCCGCTGAGGCTGCAGACCTGGCAGACGTTACCTATGAGGTAACACACACTTCTGGCAGTTCTGGCAGGGTTCAGTGACCTCTCTTGGTTGGTATCCTTCTCTGGACCAAGGCTGAGAAGCTGAAATGTCTCCCCCACCCTATAATCTGGCAGCCTCCCTGCTCAGCCGGGCCTCAGCATGAGGCCCCAACCACTGTGTGAGCAACCCAACCCAGTCACTGGGCGGAGAGTCGGGCAAAGGAGGAAGCTGGAGTAGGGTATGGTGGAAATGATGTGCGGTGTAAGACCCACAGCCATGGTTTTCAATTCCAGCTCCACCACGTCCTGGTTTTGTTACCGTGGGCTTTCAGCCTCAGTTCTGTTATCTGTCCAATGGGTTGATAATAAGACCCATCCTTGCTACATAACCAGGGTGTCATATAAACTGTTCAGGGGAATGGAAACAAATGTTAGCTTTTGCTGCTGACATTTTACAAAGGTAAATGTTTAAGTTCTCATCTTTTCCCAGCAGCAGCAATAGCAGCAGCATGCACAACATTTATTGCCCAATTATTGTGTTTCAGAACCATGTCAAGTGCTTTAAAGAGATAATATCCTTTAATCCTCACAACAGCACTATGAGGTGGCTACCATTATGATCTTCACTTTTTAGAAGTGGAAACTAAGGTTTAAAAGATTAAGTGCTTTGCTCAAATGATTCAACTAGTTAAGAAATAGAGACAGGATTTGAACCAAGCCTGACTAATTCGAGAGTTCAATACACAAATGTTGAATTGAATCCATAAATACTGGAGAGACACGGATTGGGACCCCTGCTTGAAGGTGGTGAACTTTGAGCAGGTTTCAGAGGAGGAAAGGGAGCAGGTAGAGCGGGTGGTCTTCACAGAAATAAGCAGGAGCCCCACTAGCCCCACTGAAGAGACAGGAGTCTGAGCGGGTCACAGAAAACCAGAGGGGGAGAGTGAGACCAGGGTGAGAGGACAGGCTAAGTCTAGGCCAAAGAGATCAACTATGACAATAGTGACAGGAGAAGGGACTGAGAGTTCCCAGGCAGAGGCAGAGAATAATTGTGCAATCACCACTATTTTGTTCCTCTTCCTTTTCAGGCAAGTCTGGGATTCTAGTGAAAGTCATCACTTTAAAAAAAATCAGTTTCATAAAATTTTTCTTGAGTATCCTGGGCATATTTCACCCTGGATCAAGCTCTGTGGAAGGTCATGAACTTGAGAAAGTATTCTCCTATCTCTTAAGAAATTTTAGTCTAAATAGGCAAAGAATGCCTGCTGCAGTGGGCCCCCAAGCCCTCCCCCTGCTCCCGGCCTCTCCCTTGTGCATCTTGGAGCACTCTCCTCTGGGCCTCCCTGCTCCATCCATTCCAGCAGGTTCCTGGCTTCGTCTTCCTTCACACCTTGCACAGAAAACTCTAGTAGTCCCCGATGCTCTGCCACAATGGATATTTGGGAAGAAATTACCTACTCCTGTATATGAGTGACAAATAAATAGCAAATTAAAAATTTTAAATACTATTTACAACAGCATAAAGCATATGAAATACTTAGGGGTAAATTTAACAAAATATGTAAGGCTGTACACTGAAAATTATGAAACATTGCTGCGAAGAATTAAGGAAGACCCAAAGCAATGAAGAGATATACTATGTTCATAGACTGGAAGATGCAAGATACTTAAATGTCAATTCTCCCCATCTGATCTGCAGATTCAACACCATTCCAATTAAAACACAGCAATATTTCTTGATAGAAATTGAAAAGCTGATACTAAAATTTATATGGAAA
>NW_012135081.1:3528461-3580225 GCF_000956105.1 Propithecus coquereli
TACAAATTAATCTTCATTAAAGTTGAATTTAAAATAAACAGTATGCACATTCAAATGTGATCCACAGTAAATTTTAATTCACTGGAGTTCAACAGCAAACTAAATTAACTCATGTTTCTACAAACTTTGAACTAAAGCTTCTCCTGCCATTTCTCCTTCATTGAAAAGTAGTCAGAGATTTAAAGATCAATTAGTTCCAAATATTGTTACCATTTGCATTCATCTATCTGTATACATCGAGATTTTCTCAATACAGAAATACATTGACTAGTAAGGTGCTTTAGGATTTTCTACATATACAGTCACATCATATATGAATAAAATCAGTTTTATTTCCTCCTTCCCATCTATATGATTTTATTTCTTGTTCTCGTATTATCGTGCTATTTAGGAAATTCCATTGTGACACTGAATTAGAAGTAATGACAGCAGATATCTTTACTTGTTCCCAATCTTATAGGAAAAGCATTAAGACTTCCACAAGGAAGTAGTTAGCTATAGGCTTTTATAGATGCCCTTTACCAGGCAAGGAAGTTCCCTTCCACTCCTAGTTTGTTAAGAGTCTTTTGTTGTTTGTTTGTTTGTATCACAAATGGATATTGAATTTTGTTAATATCTTGCATCTATTGAGATGCTCATATTTTTATCTTCTAGGATATGTCAATATGGTAAATGTATTAATTAGGTCTTTGAATATTGAACAATCTTTTCATTTCTGGGATAAACTTTACATGGTATACTTCTAGATTAAATTTGTGCATATCTTGTTGAGAATTTTCGAATCTATGTTCATAAAGGATATCAGTCTTTAGTTTCTTTCCTTATAATATCTTTGTCTGACTTTAGTATCTGGGTAATGCCGACCTTATAAAACAAGATGGAAGGTGTTTCTTCCTCTTCTATCTTCTGAAAGAGTTTATGTAGACTTGTTAGTTTTTTTTAATAAATCCCACATATCCTTCAGTGACTGGATGTAAAGTTATCTCATCCATGAAGGCTTGCCCAGTCCTGCAATACTGTCTATAACTTAAAATAATAATAATGTTAAAATAATAATATTGTTAAAATAATAATAATAATATTGCATGCTTATGATGTCACAGGTCCTATAAACGTTTATCATTTATTACGGTATATAACCTTCCCAGCAGCCCTGTGAGGAAGGTATTGTTGTTACCTCTTTACAAATGGGGAAATCAAGGCTCAGAATTGTTAAATAACTTGCCCAAGGTCACACATTCTTTTATCTGAACTTGATTTTTTTACTGAGTGCCTACTAAATTCCAGGGTGCCAGGAATTGGCCCCACCACGCAGCCTGCTCCCTTAGCCTCTCTATCAGTGCTTCCCAAAACATGGCCCTTGCCTCACCGGCACCTAGAAGCTTGTTAAAATGCAGATTTCCAGGCTCCACCCCAATCCTCTACAGTGGAACCCCCCCACACCCCCCCGTCCCCGGCGGCAGGGGCTGGAGGCAGGGTGGAAGCAAGAATGTACATTTTAATAAGCACCCAGATGACTTTAGTGCACACTGCTACTCTCAGAGTAGCTCTTAATTGCATTCTGCCTTATGTTAATAACTGTTTGCCAATTTCTCATCCATCTAACTAGACTGCAAACTCCCAGCAGGACGTGCCGTTCAGTGAGTCCTGGCACCGCCTCACAGCCACGTGCAGTACCTTGCCCACAGGCATTGTCCAACAGGCATTTACTGAACTAGAATAAAAACAATTTCGAACCTTGAGTGCTCACCCCCATCCACACTCAGGGTCTCCATAGGTCTCCCGAATGTGTCCTAAATCCCCCGTGAGGCTTTAGGAATAAGCACTAACTGGCCCAGGAGCACAGACAAGGTCCTCTTCATCAGAGCTGGAAGGATCTGTAGAGACAATCTCTTCCACCTCCTTAAACTGATGCAGAAATCAAGGCTAGAAAGGAGAAATGACTTGTCCAATGTCACACAATTACCCCAAAGATGAGAACCAGCATTTAAGTGTCCTCACTCTCAGGGCCAGGCCTTCCCCCTTCAAAGCAAGGCGAGGAGGAATGCGTGTTCCATGGAGGGGACCTCCTGCAGGAGCTGAGCTGTCCCAGGACTCTCATTTGAGTTGACAGGAAAGCAAGAGCTCAGTGGAGAGGAGAAAAATGTTTATTTGAATTCACACCAGAACTCCCAGACAGGGAAAGAGGGAACGGTGAGAGGAAGGGTGTCCCAAGTACCCCCAGCATCATGAGAATATGAATATTTAGCACAGTTCTCTGTAGAAATAGAGCTCATAAAATCCTCTGCCTGTGCCCACGTCCTTTTTGAAGCCCAGGACCTAACAAGTCGATTACCAAAGTGGTGGAAGAGGGGCAGAGGGTTCTGGTGGGAGGAGTGCGACCCGAGTACTGGACTATTCTGCGACACTTGGGAGGGAAAGGAGAGCCCCTCTCCAGAGGTAGCCGCTCACTCTGTTACCTGCTGAGAGCCGGATCTCTGGCATGCCTCGGGCCTGCATCCCCCTGAGCTAATAATGTCCCCGGCTAATTTTGCTGCTGGAGTCCAACACAAAAGTAGTGTATCTCTGAGCAGATCTGAGAAAAGAAGGACTGTGGTGTCTTAGGTGGGGTTGGCGTGGGGAGTTGGGAACCACAGAAGGGGTTGGAGGCTCAGACCACTGACAATCTCAGGAATTAGAGCCACTGGGAATAAAAGCTACCACCTTTCCTGCCTCTCCTCTTTTCCCCTCAGGTATTCAAAGAGCTCAGGGTTCCCGAAGCCTTTGAACAGTGCATGAATGGAGAGGCGGAGGCCTGGTTTCTCTGTCCTCCCTGGGCCTTACCTGCTTTCTCACCTAAATCAAAAGCTCAAATTCAATGACTGCTAAAGCTCCCTTCCAGCCCCAAATGTCTGGGATACTAGTCCCAATTTGGGGTTGTGTTTGTGCTTGCAGGATGTGTGCACCCTAAAACAGCCGGGCCCCCACACTTCATCTTCCCAGCCCGCACCCCCCGTCTCCACCCAGCCTCTCCACCCGGCCAAGGCCTGGGCAGTTCCCAGGGCCCTCCTCTGAGCAGCAGGTCACCCTGGAATGCTCGGCCTCACACACTGTCACCGTGCCGCCTGCAGCCTGCAGAGCTCTTCCTGCCCAGCAACCTCAACCCAGGCCTGGCTGGTCTGGAGGCAGGTGGAGGCATCTGTTCTCTGTTCTCAAAGCCACCCTGCAACCTCTGGGAGCATGAAGAGGGTCACGGACTCCACTAAGGCCTCACACATGCCTTTAAAGCTGGGGTGGAGTGAAAGACAAACAGGAGCCTCAGGATTTTTTTCTGAGTTGTTTTCAGCCACATCTGCCATATCTGAATACCACACCCGTGAAGCCTAACCCGACCCTACCTAAGCTACCGTCTCCCACTCCGGCCACTCCGGCCAGGCTATTGCCAACACCAAGGGCCCAGCCCCGCCTGCCCAGCCATTCCTGCACTCCCTGGGAGCCCCCGTCAGGGGACAGGGCCTTTCTGGGGAAGGGGCTTGTAATGAGCTGAGATGCTTTAAAGGGTTAATGAATAAAAAGGTATAATGCAATTATAGTTGCTAGGGAACTTTAATAAACGCTATTTACTTCTGTACAAAGCTTGCGGTTAGCAATTGTTAGAATTCAGGGCCTGATTGCCCTACGCGAAGTATGTCAAGGGTTCAACTTATGATCAATGTGTAACTGGAAGAATGTTCTGTGTTTAATCTATAACTTAGATTGTGCTTTACTTCAAAGATTGTAATCTGTCTTTGGGCACCAGAGATCTGTGAGAACAGCCATATCTCAGGACTCTGTGTCATTGAAATATTGATTGTACATCCTGCCTTTGTTTCCTTTGTTCTCAGAATACCTGTTCTATGTCACATAGCCTCCCTCAAATTGGTATAAAATTCCTGTAGAAGCTAAAGACTGGTGCCACTCTCTTGTACTGCTTTTACGCGGGCAGAGGTGGTCGCTGGCCAGCTAATAAAGACTCTCAATTTGGCTCCATTAAATTTTCTCGTGGTCTGTTCGCGCCCTCCACACTACAACAGGGCTGACATCATCCTCACACCCACAGGAGAAGGCCACTCAACTGGGACATCCCCAGCAAGGGCTCCTGGGGGCTGCTAGGCACGGGGAGGAGAAAGGTCCTTTATTTGCTGAGTGCAGTGGGACTGCTCTGATGGAAGCAGAGCTCTGTGGGACCACTTTACAGTCCTCCAGACACTCCCCAGGTGCTCTCCCTCAGCCTTGCTGGGAGCACCAGGGGAGGCTGTGGCTGCAGGGGCACGCGAGGCCATGACCTCTGTTGGGCAGCGGACAGCCTGGGTGACTGCCCAGGGGCCCAGCTTGTTTGCCCTGAGGACAAGTGACCTCAGGTCAAAGCTCTTGTCAAAAAGGAGCAGGGAAGTCTGTGGGAAAGTGCTTCTCAAAAAGAGTGGTTTTTCCCTGGAGAAAAAGTTTTCCACAAATCCTCCCATCCCCTTCCTGGCAATGCCACAGTCTGGTAAATGCTTTCTGAGAACCTCACACCCGTCCCCTGACTCCAGGGCTAGCCAGCTCCATCCTCCCGGAGGCAAACCCCCTGGCCCTCTTCAGGGAGACAGCCTCACCCTGGAGCCCTCTTTTATCAGTTCCAAACTCCTTTTTCTGTGGCCAACTGCTTCTGCCAAGGCTTGACATCACACAGACGCCACACAATGTGAGTTGCAAATGAAGTTTATTGTGCAGACACCCAGACCACAGCACTTTCAAAGGCAGAGTGGACAAAAGCAACTATGCACACAGAAACACTGTCCCCAGGCACGGCAGGGGAAGGGCACAGCCTTGGAGGTGGCATCAGCAGGCTGCCCTGCGGTCCTCAGCAGAACACCTGTCTGGAGGAGCACCGCCAAGCAGGCAATGCAAGGAGGGAGGCATGCGGGGGTGAGAGTGGGGCGCGGCTGAAAGCACAAACCTAGACAATGCAGATTCTTCCGCAGAACACAGCGGGTGTCACTGCTCTAACTAATTGATTTGGAAAGATCTTTCAAAAACTGTATGTGGGCATCCTTTTCCCCGAAATTCCATCAGAGGTAAATAATAAAATTTGACCTGCTGTCAGTTAGAGGTATAGAGACAGGCTTCTACATTCTGGAGTGGAAGAATCGGGGGGACCCCATCTTTATCTAAAAGAGAAGGTCACGCTGGAACCGAAACCTTCACCTGAGCCGGAACCACCCTTTACAGAGCCAGAGTCTCCCCCTACAGCTCCAGAGCCGCCTTTGGAGCCACCACCAGAGCCGTATCCTCCTCCAGAACTGGAGCCTCCTCTGGAGCCACGGCCAGAGCCGTATCCTCCTCCAGAGCCGCTTCCAGAGCCATATCCTCCTCCAGAGCTGGAGCCTCCCCTAGAGCCACCTCCAGATCCATATTTTCCTCCAGAGCCACTGCCAGAGCCGTATCCTCCTCCAGAGCCGGAGCCTCCTCCGCCACCACCTCTGGAGCTGGACCCTCTGCCTCCAGAGCCATAACCGCCACTTCCAGAGCTGTAGCCTCCGCCTCCTCCAGAACTGGACCCTCTACCTCCATAACCAGGGCCCCCGAAGCCAGCTTTGGATGCCACATTTGAAGAAAAGGTGCTGCTTGTCACGGCTGCAAAGAGAGATGGTGTTACTGCAAAACTTTTGACTTCCACCTGCCTCCACCCCATATGACAGGACCACACTCCATACTTACACACGGTCACGTTGCTGCTCAGGTCTCCAGACATCCTGTGAGGGAGAGAGAAAATACCGTGTGGCAGAGCCCTGAGGTTCTGTGTGCATGTTGTTTCACGACTTCCACCTACAACTGTGCAGTTTAGCCCCGAAAACCAGCCACCAGGGCTTCATGGATCCAACTTTCTTGTGTGCTGCCAGATCACAGACAGGGCGAGAGACCCCACATTTATGCACAGCCTTGCATCCCAATCCATCTCAGTTTTTTTTCTCTGTTAGAAAATGAAGAGTTGCATTGCTGATCCAAAGTGATTGAAAAGCAAGTTCACTTTGGACTTTGCAACCCACTTTTATATTTAAATCCATCTTAGGGAGTCTGTTATTCAGAATCCGTGACACGCCAGAGATGATGCAATGAGGCTGCACTGAGCATCCAATTCAGAACTGTGGCTCTGTACAGCCCCCTACTTCTCCCTGCTGCCCCGCCCTCCTCTGTGCCAACTGAACACTGTCCCCCTTTCTCTCACAAGCTGGAGCCAGGAGGCGTCGCCTCTCAGACAGGCACAGAGCAACAGATGCTCCCTTTGTCGTCCTGGCTTGCTGATGGCCTGGGGCAGCTCTTCCCTCTCCAGTTGCTTCAGCCAGATTAAGTTATCAAAGATGCAATAGCACTGACAAAGGTCTCCAAGGGTCCCTCTTTGAAGGTTAGCAAATGGTTCTCTTTGTCTCTCCGGAAACCTACACAGAACTAGGACTGTCATCTGTTCTGATAAGCGTGTGCCAGCTAGTCAGCTCGTTCCCACACACAGTCTCCCCTGCACACAGGGCAGGCAGAAGAGGCCACTCACCCTGCAGACCTAGAGACCAACTGCCAGACTGTCCAGGACTAACCTGTTTTCACTTTCAGAAAAGACCAGGATGTTTAGCATATTGCTTGATTTAATTTAATATGCCTTGTGAGTCATCTGACATTGGCAAATGTGCAACTCTACACTAAAGCTTTGTGTGCTGGGTTTCTGCTTGGGGAACATAGAGGACATCAGCTCTCAGCCACCAGAAGGCCCTGCCCGGTCCTCCGCCTTCCCCACCTTTGCTTCCAGCCCCGGCTCTAGGAGAAAGAAGGCAAACCAAAGTACCCTCGTCGCCTCCCAGTGCCCCCACCTGCACTCCTCGCCCTCCAGCAGCTTGCGGTAGGTGGCGATCTCCACGTCCAGGGCCAGCTTCACGTTCATCAGCTCCTGGTAGTCGCGCAGCAGCCGGGCCAGGTCCTCCCGGGACTGTTGCAGGGCCTCCTCCAGTTCGGTCAGCTTGTTCTTGGCGTCCTTGATGGCATGCTCCCCACGCTGCTCAGCGTCTGCGATGGCATCTTGCACACTCTTGCACTATATACAAGGAGAGATTTCTGTTTGTACAGAGGAGAGCCTGCCTGGCAGAGGGGGACAGGGAGCAGAGATGCTCAGAGTGTGGGAAGCCAGAATCACTGGCCCTGGAAGTATTGGGTCCCTGAGTTAATGCAAATCACAGACAACTGTGCTAAGACTTGCTGCTGTCTCTGGGGCATCCTCTTCCCAAGTCACCTTTGACTGGATCCCTAGGCTTTCCCCATAACATCCTTTGATCCTCACCACACAGGGCACAAATCAGCATCCCATTGTACAGATGTACAGGAAAACACTGGAAATGGACTGCTTTGCAGAACTCCTGCTGCTAATGGCATTGACCCTCTTCTCCACATTCTCTGTTCCAAAGCCAATGCCCAAACCCAGGCCAGCCTGTCCAACACCCACTGCCCCACCATTAACCCAGTTGGCTGGTGCATAGGGGCTGTGCCATGCACAAAGGGGAAGCTACGTCTACAATCCACAGCAAGTCAAACTGACTTTTGCTTTCTTTGTCGCTGTTCCTTTTTACTCATATAAACAAGTGAACACAATTCTTTCCCTTCACTCATCCTTACTTTAGAATGTCTCTTAGACCACCCTAAAAATTGTTATAAGCCTTAAATTATGTTAAGTAGGGGGAGTTTGGGATCAATATACACGAGATTACGGCTTGCCAGTTTCTCTTCTCTCTCACACGTGTGCACTCAACACACACTCACACACACTCACACGCACCTAGGCACAACCTCACACCCCAGCCTCCAGTTGAACTGGACTAAGCGCAGGGCCAGGTCTCACCTGCTTCTTCACATGGGCAATCTCCCCTTTCAGCCTCTGGATCACACGGTTCAGCTCGCTGATCTCCGTCTTGATCTCTCGCAGGCTGTCTCCGTGTTTCCCAGCAGTGACCTGGAGCTCTTCATACTGATGCGGGGAGAAGAGGACAGTTCACAAAGAGGTTACAGCCTGGTCCAAGTTCCAGCTTGACTGGAGCTGAGGAAAGGCTGATCACTGGTCCAAGGAGGGCCAACCAGTCTGGATGTCATAGCCATGCTCGTGGAGGTGGGGACCCTTTCATGTCCCCAGAAGGACTTGGTGCCATTCTTGACACTCTTTCTTGGGAATGGTGCCCAACTTCCATTAGACAAAAGCACCAAGAATCTACTGTACACTTCCCGGCCGGGGGCGGGCCCCAGCTTGTCGTACGGAGCCACACTCCCTATGCTGCCAGGACTTGCCTTGCTGTGATACAGCGCCTCAGCCTCCGTTTTGCTCTTCTGGGCAATGTCCTCATATTGGGCACGGACCTCATCGATGATGCCGTTCAGGTCCAGGTTGCGGTTGTTGTCCATGGAGAGGATGACGTTGGTGTCGGTGATAGTCTGTTGCCTCTGGGACAGCTCCTACGACACAAAGGGAGGTCTGGCTGTGACTTCCCTGCCCACAGCCACAGGCAGCGAGACGGCCCTGCTCCCCTGTGGTAGGGAAGTGCAGACTTCAGACTAAGCATACTCTGAGCGGGATCGAAATAGTAGCCACTATTCCTAGGCCTCTCCCAGGGTTGTGCTGAGAATTGTGGGTAGAGATGCCTGTATTTCTGGAGGCCCCTAGTTAACAGCCTCCATCACTTAGGCCAATTAGGACAAGTGCCCCCAGAAGGAAGCCAGTCCGTGCCAAATACATTTAGTTTACTTCAAGTTTCAGAAATCGTGCCTGTGCCCTGGGTGGGGGAGGGGCGATCAGAGCCGCAGTGCATTCTTACCTCTGAAGTATATTGGGCACAGGACAGGTCTCTTCCCAAGGGGAGCTGGACATTTAGGGGGTGGAGGGAGGGGTAGTTGTCCTGAATCTTACTTCCTATGACATCAGAGAAGAAAATTTCTCTCCCCCAGACTTATGCTATAAACCGCCCCCCTGCAACCCCGGGGCATGGAATGACAGCAAGGTGAAGTCAGTCAGTTCATAAGCCCCATTCCTATCACCTTTTAACCAACTGGGAAGGACTTTCCTTTGATTATAAAGGTTGAGAAGTAGGGGTCTGTCCAGGAGCAGCCTCCTTACCGCGTCGAAGAGGATTTTCAGGAACTCAAGGTCCTGGTTCTGCACATCCACCTTGGCCTGCAGCTCCACCTTTGTTATGTAAGCATTGTCCACATCCTGCAGGCAAAATCAAGGGCCTTTAGTGAAACTCACACTCCCCTTACCCAGCCCTTGCACGGATCCCTATATGGACCCCACCTGCTCTCTGCCACTCTCCTCCACCCCATCCCTGTTAGCTGCTCTCCAATATCCCAGGCACCTCCAGGTGAACCATTTGACGGGCCATTCATCACACACCTCTGCCAGTGACTCCATGCCCCCATCGCTGCTCACACCCCCGCGCCCAGGACCATCAGTGCTTGGATTGGACCATGCTTTGCCAACCAGTCTCTCCCTCCTACTTGAGACACAGTGTGTTCCCACAATGGGGTACAGTGTTCTCTGTGGGCTTCCACAGTCCTCAACTCTCATCCTCTTTGTCCATCCCACCTCTCCTGAATTTCCCTGGATTATCCACCAAAGACCCCAGAGGACCCAGGGTGAGGACCTGTACTTTTGGCCTTCTAGTTCAAATCTTTGTCAGCACAACCCACAGCAATTTTAAGCAGGCATTCTAAGGAAAGTCCCATTCCTTCCTTAGCTCTTTAGAAGAATAAAGTGCTTTCTGTGTTTGCATTTATCATGATCTAATATAGGCTTTAAGTAGGTTATTGCTGGGAAGTGCTCTATCAAAAATGCAGAACATTTTTGGAAACTACCCAGAAGCATGAACTGCATAGACATTTTTGTTTCTAAGAGAACAGGCCATAGACACGTCCCACCGCTTTCTCTAGCCACTGCTGTTTGTGCTCAGAGTTGCTTTCCAGCCTGTGTGTTCAGACACGAGAGACCGTGAAGCACCCTTCTCCCTACCCCCAGCCACGACATTCTCTTGCTCACCTTTTTAAGTGTCACGAAGTCATTCTCAGCGGCTGTGCGCTTGTTGATTTCATCCTCATACCTGTTGGGACCCAGACGATAGGCAGTCAGATTACTTCCAGTTTGTTTGTTTTTCTTTTCCTTTTCCTACTGGATTCACCCAAAATGCCCCATTCTCTAGGAATATGAAACACTACTTAAATGTCTAAATTGAAGCTATGATATCCCACATGAGGATAAATTTCTATAAACTAACTCTCAAACAGGTAAAAAATATGATCTCTAAAACTCTGACGTCTTCCTCACAAATAATCCACAAAGATCCAGGCGCCTCTCCCCTTTATCACCACAAATGCAACTGGGGGATGAGTGGCTTTTGGGCAATGACTGGATGGTTCAGTTCAAAATTTATCTCCACTCAGCATTTACTCTGCCACCTACTTCTTCCTAAAATCCTCCACAAGATCCTGCATGTTGTTCAGCTCTGAATCCTGCGATGTTCTTTCCGCAGAGAGCCTATCCACGTATCTCTTGAGATCCTCAATGTACGCCTGGAAGATGGGGTCCAGGTTGGTGGTGCGGGTGCCAACATCCAACTGCTGCAGCAGCTCCCATTTGGTGCGCAGCACCTGGTTCTGCTGCTCCAGGAACCGCACCTGCCGTGACCAGAAGGAGAGCACGTAAGCTCTAGGTCATCCTTCACGCCAGCAAGCCATGCTCGCCACAGGCAGCTCCGGTGCTGCTTTGGGACCTAGAGAAGCCTGCGAGGCTTCATCCTCACCAGCTGGGTGCCAGATCATGCCAGGCAGAGCTCCCGAGCTCCCTGCCTGCACATTTGGAAAGTCCTGCAGACTCCTAATGCTCCATCTGGCCCTCTTCACACAGGGAACTCTCTCTCTTACTTCACCATCCACTGTTCTGTTTTCAGCTGCTCCCAGGACCCCAGGCCATGTCCCTCCCCATCTTGGTTGAATTTTGGGCAAAGGTCCCATAAATTCTGGGGAAAACCAAAAGCAGGCATCCTGGCACTGCTCCCGAGGGTACTGAATATGAGAGTACTGGAGGGCTGGGCTCCTCACCCTGGTTTTAAGAGCCTTGTAAATTCCTGCCTGTTTCAAGGCAGACAAACCAAGACAGGTTTGTCTGCCTTGAAACAGGAGAGAACCCAGTAACACTTCAAAGTGACACCAGTAAAGACTTTATGGATCACAAAACTGAGAATCCTTCTCTTGAAGGCAGGAATTTTATTCACTCCCAAGCAGATATTTTGGCTAATGGAGTACTAACTTCTAGGGAAGGAAAGACTACTTCAGAAGGTGTCTTACAAACCTGCTGTCCCATGGCCTGAACTAGTCAGTCCAATTCTTACCTATATCAATTTTTCTATGATTTTCAGAATTTTCTATAAATATTATTTATTTAGACCACAAGAATAAAGCCAAAGAGACAAATAATTCCTAAATGCAAACTGTTACAGAAAATGCACAAAGTTGGCATCTTTCCCATTTGGAAATTACGAATATTAATAACCCAGGCTACTAAGGCTACACCAATGGCTCCTAAAGGAAACGAATCTGTGCCATCTTCTTTTCAGTTAGCACTGGAAATGAGGCATCCCGAGCATCAGCAGACTCACCTTGTCGATGAAGGAGGCAAATTTGTTGTTGAGAGTTTTGATCTGTTCCCGCTCCTGAGACTTTACATTCTGGATCTCTGGGTCGACTTTCACGTTGAGAGGCTGCAGGAGGCTCTCGTTGACAGAGACTTCATGGATGCCTCCACCAGGGTATCCTCCAGGCCTGGAGCCACCAGGACCCCCAAAACCTCCAAAGCCACCGCCACCTCCAAAGCGGCCTCCCCCAAAGCCACTTCCACCAAAACCGCCGCCTCCGAAGCCACTGCCGCCTCCGAAGCCGCTGCCTCCTCCAAAGCCGCTGCCTCCTCCAAAGCCGCTGCCACCTCCAAAGCCAATGCCGCCTCCAAAACCACCTCCTCTGCCACCAAATCCACCACTGGAGCCAAAGCTTCCACCTCCTCTAGCCACACTAATGGAGATGCTCTTGGTCCCTCCAAGGCCAACAAGACTTCGACTGCCAAAGCCGCCTCCACCGAAGCCCCCTCCGCCACCGCCATGGCGGCTCAAGCAGGAGAAGCTGGAAGTCGATCTCCGGCTCCCACCAGAGACCACAGCTGAGCCACTGCTGAAGCCCCGGAATCCTCCACCTCCTCCTCCTCTTCCTCGAGATTTGCAGGAGATCTGACAACTCATGATGCCTTTGCCCAGTGTGGGAAGTCGAAGGTTCCTGAGAAGAGTCAAGGCTGGAGAATCAACTCTGCTGCTGGGAGAGTGTCAGGGTCCCCTTATGTACTGGCCAACTAGGTGTTGGTGTGCATGGGTGTGGGCCCATTTATGCATGGGTTTGGTCTGCCTGGAAGGTATTCCTAGCGAGTGATTATCAAGCTAAAAGCCATTAAAATTCTACTAATCAGCTCCATCCCAGAACTTGCTTTGATTGCAAACTTCTGTTTATCTGGGCATCTGTCACGCAATTTGATTTTTGTAAAATCATCAAGAGGAGATTAGGATTTGGTTTTCTCAATCTGAAAAAAGACCTTCCGCAAAATGCTGCTCCTTGTTCTGGACCGATCCAAGAGAGGTTGGCCACCACCTGAGCCTGTGCAGGCTTGCCGTCCTGGTTCAACAACGAAAGAGATCACAGGTTAAGGATGTCAGAGCCCCTCAGCAACTGCCTTATAGCTCTTCTCACTTTTCCCTCTGCCCCAGGAAGAGTTTCAACAAGTGCAGGGGGACATTGCAGATGTGGGGAGATGGGCATCCTCTTACAGAAAGAAGCTGGCCTAGGATGCTGCAAAAGGGTTGTCATTTTTTAAAGTATCTTGGCTCTTTTCTTCCCAGGCCACACCAGAAATATGCAATAACCAAGCATTGAGTAGAGAACTTTCTTTCTTATAACCAGAAGTTTTTCTAACCATCAACTCTGTCATTTTTCTACATGAAAACCCAGAGGATGGGGGCTTAAGGAAAGTTTCTCTGCTCCTTGATCTGTGTGACTCAGGGCACCCAAGGACAGGTTGCAGGCAAAGTCTTTACACAACTCCAAGATCCAAGGATATATTGATTTGGTCAGTGTGTACTCACCTACTGCCAGGCGATTCTGTGACGCGGTTAGGAAGCCAGGCTCTTCAATGACATCCAGAGACGGAGGAACATCAGAAGACCCAGCCAGGCTGGCGAGAGTCACCAAACGCACAGAGCACTCGCTCCTAAACTCAACCACAGTCTTCCCTTTGTCCATGTGGCTAAGCATGTGGGAAAGGCACTTTGAAGTGAGAGAACTGAATTTAACATCAGAGGTTCTGGGTTCGAGTCCCAGTTTTGCTATTTATTGGCTGTGTGACCTCAAATTAAACTGAGGTTTTATAGTCTTAGCGATAAAATGGGACACATGAAGTGTGTTGAAAACCATGACGCACAATACAAATGTTAGTATCATTATTGTTTGGGAGGAGACAAAGGTCTCTCCTTTCCCTTTCACTTTTGGCATGTTATTCTCTCTCCTAAGGACTATGACCATGCACTCCACACGGGCACCATTAATTACAAAACCAGGATATTCTGATCCTAATGCAAAGTTAGCATCAAATAATATAAAAAACACAAGATTTGAATTGAAGTCCCAATTTCATTGTATTTTAGTTAAATGACCTTGAATAATTTGAGTCTCAGTTTCCTCATGTTTAAAAACGGAATAAGAATAAAAAGAATATGGCTGTTGTGCAAACAGAACTATATAATATGCACATGTACTAAACATAGTTCCTAGTCCACAGCAGAAACTCAATAAATGTCATTTACCTTCCTGCACCCATCCTCGCCAAGTTTCCCATCCTATGCCTTAGCTAAGTGGCAGGGGTAGGTATGGGGGTAAAGAATAGGAAACTCGTTAAGATATTTGATTTGCAGTAAAAAAAAAAAAAAAAAAAATGCTGAGGGAAGCAAATCCCTGTGTCTCCTGATTTTTTTCCCCTATCTGCTTACATGATTATGATCATGCAAACAAATCACAAAGCTAAAAGCTTTGGAAAGAGTCTCCGTCCAAAGCCAAATGTGTCATTATCTGTGGGTATCTGAGCAACACCCTATTGTCCATTACTCCCCTGTGACTGTGCCGAGGCCGTGCCAGCGTCCCAGGGTCTTAATCCCTCTGCAAAGGAAAAAAGCAAACATTTATTGAACAGCTGCCACATCCCAGGTTTGTGCCAGGACTCGATCTGCGTGTTTTACTGCATTTTAGTTCTACTGTCACACGTGGTGTCCCTCTCCACTGAACATCTTCCCTTTCTAGACCCATTTGCCTGTTTGTGAAAGTCAAGGTGAAGGAGAGTCCTCCTACTGTCTGGAAATGTGGAGGGTAGAACTAACGCAACTTGGATATTATGGGACATATTTATTTCCATTTTTTTTAATTTCACCTTTTACATAATCTCAACATGCTATTCTAGATCATGTGCTTCGCATTCTTTAAGGGAGTGAAATGGCAGTTAAGAATCTTGGCTTGGCTGTGACTTTGCCACTGACCTTCACCGTGGTCTTCAATTTCTTCATCTATAAAATGGAAACATTTACTCTGAATCCTCAGTGTCCCACAAGGACATTGACCTGCCGGTGTAAAGGGTTTTAAGCTTTGCTGTCTCTGAAACCAGAGCAGGGATCCTGTAGAACAAAGTCCTTCTCATGTTCCCCACGTTTTCTCTTGGCAAGCTGCCAGCAAGCCCAAGATCCTAAATGCTTTTCCTCATAGGTTTTCAAAAGCACATCCATGGCCAATTGGGCAGAAAAATGAGCCCCCAAGGTTAAGCAGAGAAGGGGTTAACTGTTTAGCCAATGGGAAATAAATTAAACCCTCAACCAAATGTGGATGCTAATGCCAGATTCCCAGTTTCGGGTCAGTTTCCTCCCTCCTGTACTGCCTACCTCCCTGCAGCCTCATCTCACAGTCCTTCCTATGCTGCAATGAGCCATGTCCCCAGACTTCTACAGGGCAGAATCAGGGTCACATTTATCCTTACCCCAATCCCCCTTCCCCTCAGCACAGAGTGGTTACTCAGGGAATGAGCCTACGTTCCAAAAATCATTTCTGTTTTTCTTGGTTTGGAATTGCAGGTTTTTCCAGATGTGTGGATGTGATGTTAGCGATGCCCTTAGTCTTTGCAGCCTTTTATGTGCCTGTTCCCTTAAGATCCCACTCAGAGAGTTATCTCAGGTTTCTGTCCCTGTCTCAGGTTTCTGTCCCACCCCATCAGGGCTCTCTCCTCAGCCCACTGAGGTTAGCCTCCCCTTCCCAAAGACTCAACGCACAAGCTGGGCAGAGCTGCCATGTGGCTCATGCTGCCATGGAATGGAAACCAAGAGTTTGGGTTTAAAAAACAAAAACAAAACAAACAAACCAAAAACCCTCCTCTTCCAGTCCCTGCTGCTGGGCTTAGGCTGCTCAAGGGGCCCAAATCCACAGGGGGCCCAAAAATGTCAAGAAAGAAGTTCAGAAAACAGAGGAGCTGGGGACAGGCTGTCCAGCAGCTCAGCCCGAAGCAGAAGCCCTGAGAGGCAGCTGGTGCCCGGCCTGTGCACGGGCCTTTGTATGGCTGGCTGACTCCCGTGCCTTCTGTGGGAGTGCCAAGGTGCTGCTCCAAAGAGCTCCGCAGCCCTAGTGGCGCCCACAGAAGGAGAGACAAGAAGCTTACAGGCTCCCAGCAGGAGCACCTTGCTCAACATGTCCCTCCAGGGCATTTCTTTGTAAATGATTATTTTAAAACTGCTTACTAAGTCTATAGTCCCAGCCCCTGACCCAGTTCTCCATCTCAGCCCAAGCTACCCTCCTTTCTTACCTAACATCTCCATTTTATTGGCTTTTTTTTTCAGTCGACCCCTTTTTTTACAGCGAGGCCTGTGGCTGTTGATTTGATGTGCCCTGGCCAAACTGGTTGGGACTGCGAAGCCAGGCTGGTAGGCAGCCAGGTCCACTCTCAGCACGAAGCACTGAAAGTTCCCACCGTGCAGAACCCCGTTCTGGAATGAGGTGATTCCAGAACATACACACCAGGCTTATCGGGAAAGCAGGGTGTGGCCACTGCCGAGAAGCAGTGCAGACCCCAGAAGCAGGGGAGGGGTGAAGGCAGGGCCTCAGGCCCCACGCAGGGCAGGGGCTCAGTGCATGTGGGTGGTACTAACCCAGCAACCCAGCAAGAGGTGATGAGCAAATCGATGCAGGGAGACTCCCACACAGTGCCTGGCACATAGCAGGTACTTGACAAATGCCATTTCCTTTCCCATTGCCATGGCCATCAATGTCACATGCAGTTCTAAGTTTCTAACTGAGCCCCAGAAGATCTGACCCAGAAAATGGAAAGTTACCCATTCTAGCTTTCGTTCTCATTGGGATCGTTCTCCAACTGAATTAGCTCAGTGTCATGTCAGGGACTACACAACTGCTGTCTAGTTAATGATACCTCTGTGACTTGTGCCTGTGTGTCTCCACCTACGATGTGTCTTCATTCACTCAGAGACGGCCACTAAGGGGACCTCCATGAAAAGCTCTTGCTGTTCACAGCCCTAACCCTCATTCCAGCCAAATGGCTTCCCTGGGCACAGCTGTCAAATATTCCGTCCCCTCCTGGTTGTGATTTCAGAAAGATGCAGTCGCCGTGACTATACTACTCACTCTTCCCTCATAGTGCAGGGCCTTCTCCAGGTTTCGCCAGATTTAATGGTGTCCCCTTCTCATGCAGCCCCTCAGCCTTGGGGAGCCTTCCTGCCAGTTCCACATTGCACTGCTGCCACTGACAGCTGCCATTCGCCTTCAGTGCTTCTCTAGGACACCCGACATTTCTCCAGCAGCAGCCTGTGCCGGGCACACGGGGAGCCCTGTCAGCATACCCCCCCACCCTGCCTCGCACCCAGCCCCTTCCTCGCCCTCCCCTCCACTTGGAGCTGACCCACGCCCTTGCGAGCCCTTGAACTTCTTTTGAGGCTTCCTGTGTTGGGTGGGCTAGGGATAATCGTAGCAGGAGGAAGGTGGGGCAACATCCCCCACAACGAGAGAGAGAGAATAATCATGAAAACAAATTGAATTTTAGGAGACCAGATTCAAGAGAGTCCTGCTCCTCAGTCCAGCAATCACGTTCTCAGAGCCACTTTCAGACCTGTGGGCGCTGGGCTTCCCTGGAAGGAACAGCCAAGGCTTGATTCGGGTGGCTGCTCGCTACCGGAATTCTTATCAAGAAAAAAAAAGAAAATAACTGTTTAGAATTCTCTGGACAGGTTTTTTTCCACATCAGAAACCACAGGTCTTCCAAAGCCTTTTAATTCTAAAAAAAAAAAAAAAAAGTGAAATCATTACTCATTAAGCAGTTAATGTTTAATAGAGCCAGTACAGTCATTTGGGATGTGTTAAATTTGCAACACAAATTACATTTTTATGAGCCATAGGCACACTTCATAACCCACAGGGTGTTCAAAGAAGTATATTTGTCTCTATTCAGCAGTGCATTTATAAGGGAAGCTGTGTGATAAACTGGGAAGAGTGTATTTAGGAGTAAAGGTCAAGTCCCTCTGCCAGAAACCACCTCTGTCACCTTGGCATGTTGCCCTCTTGCTTGGCCTCCCTTTCCTCACCTTCGGACTGAGGGGCTTGAAAACCAGCAGGAATGGGAAGACCCCGATGAGGACTCAGAGGACCTGCATTGTGTTTATAGCCCTGTGGCCAACTAAGTCCAGAACCCGGGGCAGCCCTCATCCTTTCTGGGCCTCAGTTTTCTCATCTGTGAAATGGAAGCACTGGGCTACAGATCCATCCAGTTCCCTCCAGTTCAGATGTCAGTTTGGGCTTCAAAAGGACACAATAGCCAATGCCCTGAGAGTGGAGGCAAACGCTGGGAGAGAGTGGAGACAAAACGTGCACATGCAGACCACGCATTCAGGATTTTCTCACTAAGGGACACAGGAAGGAAGGGCAGTGGCAGGGTAGACAGAGGGAAGCCAGAAGGAGGCACAAGGGCAAACGGCACCCCTCAGCTCAAGAGGAGGGTTCACCCCTGGGCAGGAACTGAGCCCCACCTGCAGGGGCGGCAGTCAGGGGAGGTGCAACTTCAGCATGTCTTGATCCCCCAAGTGTGAGCTCCTTGGGGGTTTATATCTGTTCTTTCAAAGATGCCCAGACACAGGTAGGCCCACAAATAGCTGTCTCACTGAAGTATAATTTCACCACCTCCGAAAGCTGAGCAAACCCTGGATGCTGCTTCTCCCTTAATAGAGCATCTTCCCTCGGCATCAGCAGACCTGCAGCGACAGAGAACTTGACCTCTTCTGGCTCTCCACGTCGGACACTCAGGAAAGTTTTGAGAAAAGTTTGTCTGTCTGGGATTTGGAGGAGTCTCTCGGTGTGTAAAATCTCCAGGTTCTGGCCCCTCCCTTAGGCAGAACTTCTACTGTCGCCAGCATTTGTCCTGACCCCTTGCCTTGTTCAGGTCTGCATGCCGGGCGCGGTGCCTCGCCCACGCAGAGCAAGACTCAAAGACGCAAATGTCATTGAGCCCCTCAGAGAAGATCCCTTGGGGATCTGTGTGGGTCTGTATGGACCCCACCTTCCCCGCCAGCCCTCCAAGTCAGCATTTAGGGTGGCACTTATGCACTGGCACCTAGTGTGCTGAGGGCTTCCTGAACCCCCTCTTTCAGGGCAGGCCCCAGACAGCCACGCCGAGTGGTCAGGGCCTGTCCCCTGTAAACCCATTAATGGGTTTACATGGGTTTACAGCCAGCTCACTGTCCATGCACTGGAAGGCCGGGATGGTGCCTGTACTTCTCTCTGCAGAAGGTTTAACTCTATGTTATTCACTGTTAGGCAGAAATAATGCTTCTCTGGTAAGAAAAAGAGAGGTGCTAATGACAGAATTTTACAATGGGGATGTTGTGGCAGGCATGTCTGGACAGATCCACAAAACCAGATTACTGCCAGCATGTTCCACTGCCCTGTTCTGTGCAGACAGTAACCATCAGGGCACATATGGAAAGGCCTTTGCAGTGCCAGGATGCCCCGGGTTCCTGTTCAGGCCCAGGGCTGGGACAGGGTGGGCAAGCCCAGAGGAGGGAGCTGCAGACTTCAATCTATGGTACGTAACAAACAAATCCACTTTTTCTTATAATGTCACAATTTTTCCCTGCTTCTTGGTAGCTCTTCCATCACCGCACTTTGTGAGGGTCCCATGGTGTTTATTAGTCAAGGTTTATGGTATTGCACTAAACACAATGAAAAATATGCAAGAACCATGAGGGATCACTTTTTACTGTGATATGCAATTTTCTGGAGAGATGAACTGCTCACACAGTGTTTTAAGTGGATACTTGCAACACGTGAGCTCACTGCAATCACAGCAAGAGGTGGCTATGAAATTATTACGCTAGTACAATATGTACTACAGTTAATTTTATGCAGTTATGATTTAATACTACATCTTTACATTTGTTCACATTTCTCTCAACTACGAATGGCGCCAGGTATATAGTCTGAGTATTTGTGTGCGTAAGTTTTGATAAGTTTTAATTTTTCGTAATAGATTTGCGTATATTTTATGGTTGCGAATGATAAAATAGACTAGTATCTACATATATTTTGTACATTTATGACATGCCATTTTCTTAATTTTTTCAATATTTCTAGACTACACATTCACCTTTTTTCAAATTGTTGCAAATCTTTAAAAATTTTTCTAATATATTTATGGAAAAAAACTCACATATAAGTGGACCAGTGCAGTTCAAACCTGTGTTGTACAAGGGTCAGCTGTAGTACTTCAGAGAGTTGCTATGGAATAAACAATATATGTAGCACTTGGCACAATTTCTAGCACAAAGCAAATGTCCCTCCTTTCCCATCGTCTGTAGAAGTTGTAGGAAATGTCTAGAACTTGTGGTAATAAAATAAAATCAGCCTAATCTCCTAGACTGTACCTGGCCACCTGACCATGCATCCCTGACCTGTGGCTTACAGGGCCGCCTGTCAGGCCTCCCTACTCCCTGGAGCTGCCACCCCTTCCCCAGGCCTGGTCCCACCTGGCGGTCAGCTCCTCCCACTCAGGTATTAGGTGGCCATTCAGTACTCAGCTAGGGGTGATGGATTTAGGACATGAGCGCTCCCCTCATGAAAGGATTTCTCTTTTAAAAGGAAAACTCCTGAGTGCTTCAAGACCCATAAGAGTGAAGGATGGGACACCACCTTTGTCCCCAAGGAAGCGGCCCTTCCCGTGTACCCCAGCTGCACTCCCACACTGGGGGGGGGCCTTCTCAAGGAAGAGTAGCAGGTCACCCTCACATGTGTCATTTTCCTTTGACAATCTCCTTCCAAAATAATTAGGGCAAATATTATTATCCCATTTCACGCATGGGCAAACTGAGCCTCTAAGAGAGTGAAGAGACCTGCCCGAGACCACGAGATGAGGAATGACCTGTGCCTGCGTCCTCAGACTCCACCTCTGGGAGCCCCACCTCCTCCCACCCCACCCTCTTTTGCCTTATTCCCTGCTCCCAATGCAGAGCTTTAACAAGCTTGCTCTGCTCCTCTAGAAAGCTCTCCACCCACTCTGGCATCTGTACCAAGAGCTCAGAAATATGTTAGAGACCACCTTGGCTGATAGCTTCATTTTTAAGATGAAGAAACTGAGTTCTGTGGCTCCTCAAGGCGTCCTGACTAAAGGGTGACAGAGCAGGAGCCCGGTCCCACGGCTCCTCCACCTCCACAGAGCCACGCCAGCCCGAGAGCACTGGATTTCAGAGCCAGAAAGGGCCTCAGGTAGACCGAAGGCAGGGGCTTAATAAATACCACAGTCAACACTCAATTACCCGTAATGATGGAGAATGGGAAGCAAACAGGGGATGTGTCTTTCACCGGCTTCTAAATCTTTCATTGCCACGCTTCCCCCAGGCTGCGAAGGCAGCAGACCAACCGCTCCTTCCCGTTCACAGCCCTGGGAACGGCCAGGGAAGGGGCTGGGAGGCTGGCTGCAGGGTCAGGACATCCCAGCCCTTGCCTCAGCAGATCCTCCGCAACCCAAGCTGGTGACTGTCCTGCCATGACTGCATTTGCCCCCGTCCCGCCAGCTGCACACCTCTCCATGGTAGCACATGGCAAGGTCACAAGTGCCAATGAGGTGGCATGAGGCTCCTGCCACACCACCTTGCCTCAAAGCCTTATGTGGAAATAGTGGAAACCTTGTTTATCCATTATCAAGCCAAGAGAGAGGATTACTGCGGAGAAGGCAGCCAAAAACAAGGCACTCCCCTGGGAACCCAGAGGGGTTTCTCTAATCCCTGCACACCCTAGCTAAGCACGGTGTGAATGAAGACACCCAAATGTTCATCTGTGACTGCTAATTACGGATGGTTTCAACTGCAGGATCATCTCGTTCTTTTTTCAGGGACACAGAGGTAGCCATCATGTTCTCCACTTGCCTACAATGTTCTTCCAGCTCCACCAGGTGTAGGACAAAGAAAAATCAACTGTGCTGTCATCAGGAGAAACTTAAGACTGATAACAGAAGGGACTAACCAATTACTCCACTGCATACAGAGTAGGGATGCAGAGAGTAGGATAGATGAGTTGTCAGGTCTAGAAAGCTAAGCCAAGAACCTGCCCTGCCACACCCTTTCCCACCTTCCATATAATTGAGGTTAATTAAGACCTAGAGTTAGTAGGGGAGGGGCAAGGTGGCCTCACCTCAGACCTTGTCTCATGCACACTTCTGTGTGCAGACAGGTGACTACAATGCAAAGTGGATATTGCCTCACAGAATCTTCTTCCCAGACAAGAATTCCCTTGTGCCGAATTGGCAACATCGCCAGGATTCCTGTCTACCTTCCCCTTATTGCCACCAACCCCTCCTCCAAGACCCACTCAGACACAGTCCAGAGAGGCCAACAGTGGGCCTTCACGAGCTGGTGCGTGCCAGTTCCAGCACGCCGCTGCGCGGAAGTGGGAAGCTGATGCAGGCGTCAGGGAAGGTCTCCTGGAGGAGGACATGAGAACTGGCTTCTAAAGGATGAATTAGAGTCCTCCCTTTTCAGAAAAAGGAGAAAGGAACTCCAGAAGATGGAGAAGCATTTGCAAAGACCTAACAGCATAAAGATGTGTGAAAGTTTGGTGTGTGTGGAGAACAACCACACCTGCTGTGCTAGGCCCGACCCAGATGGGACGCCAGCTGGCACTCACCCGCCCAACAGAAGCCCATGAGCAGAGCCCTGGGAAGTTCTCAGCTTGGACCCTGACGGCCCTGCCACCTGCCTCCAACCTGTTTCCATCCCACTCACCCCAACAGAGACCAGCCTCTGTCCCACACAATCTCAGGACAATCTTCTCCATGTCTGTATGTGTCTGGGCAAGGGATAGCTGTTTTAATGAGAAATCATCATGCCAAACAGGATTTTGGTATGATGATCAGATGTCCTT
The DNA here is from genome assembly GCF_000956105.1 of Propithecus coquereli. Lineage (NCBI taxonomy): Eukaryota > Metazoa > Chordata > Mammalia > Primates > Indriidae > Propithecus > Propithecus coquereli. The sequence goes on from NW_012135081.1 coordinate 3,551,016, forward strand.
CTGAATGTTTAATCTTTCGTGTTCTATGTTTGGTGACCTTGAAGGACAAGTCTTAAAGAAAAGGAGAGGCACCAGATCTTTCATCCCAAAGGCCACCCATCCCAAGGACACAGCTGACAGCACCCGTCCATGGCTGAGGCTGAACTCCTACGGCCTTTTTCTCCTCTCCCTAGTAAAAATTAAAGCACTGTGCTGAAGGTCAAGAGTCCTAAAGCACCCCTAGAAAGGGTCCTGGAGGCTAAACCATCCTGACTTACTTAATGCAGCTGTCCCTGTCCAATTCTCTTAGCACGTACCGTTGTGACACCCACCTTTGCCCCGTGAGAAATTCCCCACTGGTGAATTGTGTAAGGGACAGCACCCCCACCCTGTGGGCCCCACTTTCAGGAGGTGAAAACCCCTGAGGTCTTTCATAAGGAGTTTGGGCCCTACCATTCCCTGTCCCCTCACCCTGCTGGATACTTGTGTCCCTGGGCACGGTCACTAAGGGCCTTCTCCAGCCCAGGCTTGCTCAGGCACACCTGCTCCTCCTGGCCAGGTGAGCTCAGCCTGCCAGAGGCACCCCCACCGGCCCTCCCTCACCACAGAAAACACTGTCCCAGCGGGAGGCAAGACACCCAGTAAAGCCAATAAGTAGACATTTCAGGCCCCAGAGCGGGCTTTGCTAGGACAAGTTTCCTCACCTGAAACAGACCTGGCGTGGGGGGGAGGCCAAAATTAAGGACCCCAGGTGTTGTTTCATTGAGGGATGCTTAACACACTTTGTTTGAAAGAATCAGAAATAAATGAGGTGTGCCCCCACCCACCCACTTAGGACATCACAAACATTGGAACAGACAGACACACATGCAGCTAACTATATTACATTATGTCAGCAGCCCCCAACCTTTTTGGCACCAGGGACCAGTTTCATGGAAGACAATTTTTCCACGGATGGGGGCGAGGGTGCAGAGCTCGGGTGGGATGCACGGCCCATTTTCTAACAGGCCACAGGCTGGTACCAGGCCACAACCTGGGGATTGGGGACTGTAGTATTATATTACAAATGCTGGGACACAGGCAGGTAAAATGGGAGGGGAACAAAAAAAATATGCTTTTTTGTCCTGGGGTGGGGCATTGGCTTCACAGAAGTTGGACCTAGAAGAAAATGTTGATGATCAGTATTAAAATACATGCCAATAATTATACCTACTTTCTGGTTACAGCGGCATTAATCCACATTTACATATGAAGAGGGTCTGGAGTGAAAATGGAAACTTAATAGTTCTTAGTTGAGGTGAATTTTCTGTTCATTTTAATTTTCTTTCAGATGATTACTATGCTGTTTGTGCAACTTTTTAAAGTGAAAATGAAAAATGCAACCTAGTGACATCATTTAGACTATTTCCCACCTTTCCCCTTTAAATATTCCCCTGAGGTGGCCAGAAGATGTAGCTCCTTCGCAGTTGGAAAGTTTCTAAAGCCATAAAGAATCACGTGGCGAAGGGGGTGGGGTGCAGGTGCAGCCCCAAGCTGCCCCCCCGCCCTGCCAGCACCCACTGCCTGCACAACAGGAGCTTGGGCAGAATCCAACTAAACCATAAACAACCCATGCGCAAGGACTGAACTCTAGCATTTTTTTTTTTTTTTTTTTTTTTGAGACAGAGTCTCACTGTGTTGCCAGGGCTAGAGTGCCATGGCGTCAGCCTAGCTCACAGCAACCTCAAACTCCTGGGCTCAAGCAATCCTTCTGCCTCAGCCTCCCGAGTAGCTGGGACTACAGGCATGCACCACCATGCCCGGCTAATTTTTTCTATATATTTTTAGTTGTCCAATTAATTTCTTTCTAATTTTAGTAGAGACGGGATCTCGCTCTTGCTCAGGCTGGTCTCGAACTCCTGAGCTCAAACAATCCGCCCGCCTCGGCCTCCCAGAGAGCTAGGATTACAGGCGTGAGCCACCGTGCCCAACCCTCTAGCATTTTTTTAACTGAACAAAGAAAAATGGTCTCCAAAGCACCTGTGAGATCAGCTCCAATCAAAACCAAACCTTTATGCATTTTTAAATGACTGGTCAAAATATTCTGAAAGTTGAATCTGGGACTCTGGGAATCTTGGGAAAGGAAAAGAAAGGAAGAAGAATGTGGAAAATTTGGGGCAAGAGTGGGGACCTCAGGGTTGAAAGTGGTCTGCCTTGCCAAACAGAGTTTGCATCTTCTCCTGTGCCCCTGTCTGGGGAAGACCCCTCCACTGTGTGTCCCTAGTGGAGACTGACCCATCTCACAGGACCGCCCCATGGCGTCAGACAACCGGGCCTCAGTGAAAGTTCTTTAGAGTGAGTTGTGTAACTTCCACGCAAGAAGGGGCCCGGCGCTCTTCCATGCAACGGTGGTGTGGTTCATCTTCAGTGCAAACGACCGAGTGGCCATCTCACCCCACCCGCAGTCATCTTCTTCAGTCTTCTTTTAAGACCCTCCTCTGCTCCAGTTCTCTCTGCACTCACGTTAGCTTTCAGTGGGTCATTTGAACTCTCGAAATGCTCGGGACTGGGCTCAGCACCTGGAGACAAGAACTTTCTCCCATTATCAGAAATTCTCTGTAGCAAGGATTTAGCTGCTTCCTTATGTCTTTACAACCAAAGAACAGAATCAAGAAAAAGTCTTTTTCTTTCTATTACTCTCAAGAAGCTTTCTGAAATATCCAGATGGCATAATCTTCACTCTCACCCTGCTGGGAGCCACGGCTTTCCGGCAACCAGTACAGGTCCCAGCGCTGTGTGTAAAGGAGGCTTTGTACCAGCAGAGGATGCTCCACACTGCCTAGACAGAACAAGCGGGGCCTACTGACAGATTGGAAACTGGGCGTGGGCACCTGGGAGGGGTGGGAGTAACCCCACATGAACCCGGGAAGGACGCACCTTGACTAAGACTGCGCCATTTTAGTGATAATGGATAGGAGGGAGTGCCAGGTTCCCTGCAGCAGGTGTGGGAGGAGCAAACACAGGGACACAGAGCATCCCAGAGCATCCTGGGCATCCATCCTTTCAACAAACAACTAAAAACCGCTGGCGCCACCCACATGTCTCATGGGCATCTTTACTCTCCCTTTCATCCAGGACAAGACTCCAGCCAACTGTGGCTGCGGGAGGTGACTTTACAGACCACATTTCTGGCCTCTGATTGTAGTCAGCCTATTAGCCATGCCCTCTTCATCAGGGGCTGGCAGTGCCCGCTGCATCCCTGCTGCCTGCCCAAATCTTGACCATATTTCTAGGCTCTTCTCAACTTGTAGCTCCTCCGTGACTCACACCGACTCCTCCTCCTGACTGCTACTCAAAATGTGCTCCCCGACAGTTCCAGACACCACGCTCTCTCACTTCCCTGTCCTTTGTACTCTTGGCCGATTTCCCTTTCTTTGTCTAAACCTTAGGCATGATGGTTCCTAGGTTCTGTTCTTGAGTCTCCTTTTTTTAAAAAAAAAAAAGAGAGAGAGAATAAGTTACTTTAACAACAAATAAAAAAGAAACAAACAGAGACAGTTACACAATTCAGGGGTCCACATAATATATTTTCAGATGGAGATATGGCCTTTCCACAACCCTTCCCCCCAACACACACACACACACACACACACACACACACACAAGTACAGTTGAAAATATGTGCCTCACATTCTCCCTGGATGCCCCAAAACTGTCCCCAACCACAAAAATGTACTCAAGCAATAATACTGTCTAGGGTTCTTTTGGAAATCTGTGGGCACATTTTTTGCTTGTCACTGTGATATGGGGAATTATTACTGGCATTTAATGATCGGGATCCAGATTACACAGGACCTCCTGCCCAACTTTTGAATGTCCCCTGATGTGCAACGGCTGAGCCCAGAATCTAATTCTGCATCATATACAGATGCAAAGGGTTTTAGCACAGTTTTCAGATATACTGAGTTGTTCAGGAGTGCAACTATTGTGTAAACAGAGAGAAGATTGTATTTCTTTTCATTAGGAAGCTTGAAGGAGTTTTTTTTTTACCTTTTTGGAAAATTGTGTCATCAATGACAAAGCTACTCAGAGTACTTAAGGTGTCCATAGACATCCCTGCAACAGCCCACATTTGTAGCTGGTTGAATGCATGGTGATTCTACCTAGAGGTGCAAACATCTGACTGTCTCATTATGTCTTCAGTGCAGTCCTGCCTGAGGTCTTACAAAGTGAAATATATATGATATTACAAATTTTTCCCCTTTGTGTCTCCTTTATATTATAATTGGAACATCGTGTTGATTTTTTAAAGAATTATCTGTGATCATAAAATATCTGTGCTTTTGTTTTCCTAACAGTAAAGCATGTTACTTTAATTTTTGCTATGATACAGGGGGCAATGGGACTGACACCTTTAGAATTACTGACCTAAAGAAAGAATATTCTTTTTCAAAAGAAACTTTTACCAATGTCCATAAAGTCCCCATTAAAATTTTCATGTCTGTTTTTAATAGAACTGGGTAGTCACACGAGTCTTCCCTTCCAAGGGAACAACAGAAGGTTTCCATTTCAATGAAGTCTTTCCTGGACCTGCTAAAATTCAAAGAATAGCACAGGCTTCAGTTCAAGATCATCATTTGGAGTTCTCTCTCCCTTACAGTTTTGTTTTTCCTGCTGGGGATTCTCAGTAATTCTCCCTCTACCCCTTGTTCGTGAGGTGTCTGATGATGACTCTTCAGTTCTTCACGTGAATAGAGCAGATGCACCTGCTAGCTGACACATCACCTTTCCCACAAGCCCTCTTGCTCTGTCACTGCCCAAGCCAGAGATGTGGAAGCTTCCCTAAACTCTTCTCCTTGCCTCACCTACCCCATCCTACATCCAATCCATCACCAAGTTCTGATGGTTTGACTCCTAACTTTCTCTGGAGTGCATATCCTCATTTCTGGCCACTCTACCACCTGTGAGAACTTGAACTTGAACTTGAACTGACGTGCAAGCCCTGATGGTCTTTTGCCTTCACCTTTGCAATAGCCTCCTAATAAGTCTTCTTGCCTCCAGTATGGGCCTCTCCAATCTGCCCTAGGTGATCCTCTGAAAACACCAATCTGATCATGTCTCTCTCCTATTAAATACTTTTACCAGCTCCTCCTCACCTTTGACAGCTGTCTCAGCCATAAAGTTCCTAGAAAAAAGGCATTTTCATGAACAGATATCCCATAGTCAGACCAGATTTTTGGGGGGACACTCAGGAATAAGAGGAGCTGTGGTCCACACCCAATTCCTAGTCCACTGGCAGTAAGGCAACCCCTTTCTCTCCCATCGGCCCGGTACATAGTAGGTTGCAATAAGGCAATAGGTTTCAAAACCCCATCTGAGAACTTCTGACCCACAAACTAGAGTCCAGAGTCCATACAGTGCCTACCAGGCCATTCTTGGTTGGATCTGGATATCTCTTCAACCTCATTTCTTGTCCCTAGTTTCATGCTCCTTCAGAGTATGAAATACTTCATGCAATTTCACTCTTCCACGTCTTTATCCATATTATTTCCTCTGCTTTGAATGTCCTTGGCTGCCAAAAAAAGGTCCCATTTGTTCTTTAAAGTCCTGCCAACATCAGTTTTAATCATCCTTACTTCTGTGTGTACCATTTCTGTGCCGTGTATGTATTTCTGTCATCACATGAGTCATGTGCATTGCAATGACATGTTTATGTGCTCCCCACTGCCCAAGTCCCTGAGCTCTCTGAAAGCAAGAGCCAAGTTGCACTCATCACAATGCACCCAAAGCCCAGTGCATGAGACATGGTATCTGCGCAGGAAGGGTTATTTGAACAGAACCGAATCCAGATTTTTCCTTTATTATCTTTCTAATGCTGATGCATTTGCACACTTGATCTTACTCAATTTAGTTTTTCATTATATACTGACTTACCAAGGGTTTTCATTTCATCCTTGTATCCTTACAAGCCTTGATAAGTTTCACTTTAAATTGTATTTTTCTCTATTTCATGTCTGACCTTACCAAGGAAACCCAACTCCAAATGAGATGAACAGGAGTATTCCCAATACTGAAATGTGAATAAATCAAGTTGTAACCTAAGAAAGAATCTAGAATGTGGGTCAGAGTGTAAGAATTCATCACTGTTCATTCAACATTGTCCCTGGGAGAGAGATGCTATATCTGTTGGCTCCTGAGGTCAGCTCTTCTGTGGAAAAGGCTAAATCATCTCCGTCAAGGCCCCCTAACTCCCGTTGTTCTAAATTCACAAGCACCAGGCCACCTCTGCTGACTAATTTAGTCTTCCAACTATCTTGATAACAAGATAGAGAAGCCCTGATATTTCAATCACTAAAAATATAGGCTCCCACACAAGCTAATGCATGGACATTCTGGTTGACACATAAATCAATCCTTGATTGGTTTGGTTCACATAAATCAATGCTCAGGAGCAGATTCAACTTTGGGTGCACTAACAAAATCAATTTCATGTCCCTAGAGAGCTGTCACTGGGCCACAGTTACCACATCAAGGTACTTCCTTCCTTGGAGGTCCTGTGTAAGCAGCCAGCTGCCTTCTTCTACCTATTTGTCACTCCTTTTTAATGTCATTTAACTACTTCTGTATAACACATTCACAACTCACAAAATAGTTTCACATTATATTTTTTTGTCCTCTTGTTGTCCAGAAGAGGTAAATATTCTCATCCCCATTTCATCTATAAGACAACTGAGGCTCAGGATGGCTGAGTGATCGTCCAAGGACCCCACACATCATGTAAGCTGCAGATTATTTTTCTTTGCCTGCCCTTTAAGTATCACAGTGGATTTAGCCCAGGTTCTCTGAATCAAAGTTCCCTGTTCTTTCGACTTCACCATAATACTTTCCAAGTTCTCACATCAATCCAGGTGGAACAGATCTGGTAAAGGGTTTCATCCAGCCAAACCCATGGCTGGGGTCACCCCAAAAGTAACAGCAGGGGAATTTCCATGAGGAAGTGCCCCAAACCATCCCAAGATGGGGCCAGCTGGGATTCCAAAGAAAGAAGCACTAAATCCCAGGGTCCAGTCCAAAGTGTCACTAGGGGAACTTCCACACAGAGCAGGCTGCAGCATCCTTTTGGTGGACAGTGAGACAAGGGAGGTTCTACCCAGGTGCATTTGCAATGAGGGCTGAGCCTATGGAGTTTTACATGAGAGTTTAAGGAGTTTGGCTCAGGGCCAAGGCTAGTTTCTTCATGTTTAGCAAAAGGGTTAACTTCTCAGTGTTTTCAAGAATCAACATAAACAGCTTTGTCAATGCCTGGGAACATTTAAGGCCCAGCTTAGGTTTAAGCCTGCAGGAAAAACGTGCAGTTGGCAGGTCACAAGGCGGTCAAGGAATGCAGTGTGTCTCAGTCAGGACACAGAAAGCAAGCAGGGGGAACTGAGGGACCCTAGAGGAGGGCTGGCCAGGGAGGAAGGATGGAGCTCACCTCAGTTGTGTTTACATGACACTCAGGTGACTTACACTGTCCTTATGCCACTTAGCTCTGTCTGACACTGGAGCGAGGAAGATTTTTCCTAATTGGAAGTTAAGAAAATTGATCCTCAGAGAAGTCAACTGACGTTTTCACAGTCATAGAACCATCGTGAAGCTGATGCTCCCTTGTTCCCTCGAACAAGCACTTACTGAGGTGTATGGAGTCCAACAAGCAATGTTACAGTAGCCAAATTATCATCATCTTCGTCACCACCACCATTATCATTAAAATTGGCACTTACTGAGCACTTACTGTGTGCTCAGCCACATTTACTCATCATCTTACTCAACCCTCACTATAACTCCCACAAAGGAGGCATTATAACCCCCATTTTACAGATACTAAAACTGAGGTGCAGAGAGGTCTGTAACTTGCACATTATGCAGAACTATTAAATGGTGATGGTGAGCTTCAAACCCAAGCATATCTGAGTTCAAGTGTCCATGCTTCTGACCACTATGCTAGCCCCTGTGTACTAGTTCACAAGTATGAGCTATGCATCAACAAAGGAATGTCTTAGATTAGGCAGAGCTTTGGGTGGTGGCCCCATAGAGGGGAAATGGGATATCCAACTCTCTGTTAACACTCTTGGTTCTTGAAATCCACAAGCCAAAGTCTGTATTCTGGCTGCAGTAGCCGTGGACCCTGCATGACCCAGGCCCCTCTCATCACTGGCTGTTCCACATGAATAATTAGTTTTCCATGCAATATTTCCTCTTCTTCTCAATGCGATACTCCACCTTCCCAACCTGCTTGCTCACTCCCTTTTCAAGAAAGCCTTTTCAGATGAATAAAAGCAGCCACCCAGTCCCTCCATTTCCCTATGACATCCCCACCCTCTGGGAAAGAGCTTGTTCTTTTGATTGCACCCTAGTGAAATGTTGCTGATCAGCCTTCCATCCTGCTCTTGTTCATATGTCCTGACTCCTCCGTGTGTCATGTGGCGCTAGTGTCACTCCCACAAAGCACCCATCCAGGATAGACAGTGCCATAAACAAAGGAGATTGAGGCGCATAGATAATTTCAAATGCAGTTTATTGCAGCAAAACAAGGAAATGGGGGGTTTAAGACCTCTCCACAAAAGACAAACAACTTTCTTACACCTTATGTACAAAACCAAAGCATCACAGAGACAGGATACTGAGGAGCTATCCAGAGCAATTGCTCTGTGCATGGCAAAGAAGCCCTGGGTCAAACTGGTCCTACTGTGGCTGGCTTAAGGAGGTGCTTTGAAATGTCAAGTGTGTTGTGGTAATTACTGAACTGTTTCTCGGGCAAAGCACAAAGCAGGGTCATAGCCAGGGAACTGAGATTGCCACTGATCTGAAAACTTCTTTGGGAAGCAGAGCAGAAAAGAAAGAGCTGAGGAAATAGGATGAGCCAGTGCAACTAACCATAGCTCTTTTCTCCAATAAGGCTGGGACAACTGATTTTGGTCTTGCCAAGCAAATTTGGTAGTGATGGCGGGGGAGAGCTAGAGCTAACGGGATAGAAAGCACTGCTTTATCTGGTCCCTCGGGAATAACTGGTGGACATGAACTTCACGCTGGAACTACCACCAGAGCTCTTGATGCCCCCAGAGCTGGATCCCCGGCCTCCCAGGGAGCCTCCAGAGCTGCCACCGCCGCCGCCTCCTCCAGAACCACCTCTGTGGCCCCCACTGCTGCCTCCTCCAGAGCTGGAGCCATAGCCACCACGGCCACCGCCGCCGCCGCCGCTGCCACCTCCGGAGCTATAGCTGCCACCTCCGGAACCGTAGCTGCCACCTCCAGATCCATAACTGCCACCTCCAGAGCCATAGCTGCCACCTCCAGAGCCACCTCCGGAACCGTAGCTACCGCCGCCGCCGCCGCCGCTGCCACCTCCGGAGCCATAGCTGCCACCTCCGGAACCGTAGCTGCTACCTCCAGAACCATAACTGCCACCTCCAGAGCCATAGCTGCCACCTCCAGAGCCACCTCCGGAACCGTAGCTACCGCCGCCGCCGCCACCGCCAGAGCCATAACCTCCACCTCCTCGGCCACCACCTCCACTGATGCTGGTGTGGCTGGTGCTCACAGCTGCAAGAGAAGACTCAGTTACCTTCAGCCCCAGCGCCCTTTCCCACCTGACACAGCCTGCACGTGCCCCTGAGACATCGACTTGTACTTACACACACTCACGCTCGGGGGACATTCTCCAGACATCCTGTAGGAGATAAAAAGAAACTCCCTCAGGACACTGCAGCTTCACAAACCCCTTCCCCGTGCCCTCTGGGGCTCCTCCAATCCACCTGCTCCAAGACCTGATCCAGTCCCCTCTGACCTCCCAAGTCTGCTGTTTTTCTCAGCCTGAGTACAAACAGGGAGAAATTTCCATACAAATTAGACCAGAGTCTTGCAGTTAATGAGGCCCCTCTAAAGGCACTGACTTTAGGTCAGAGGACACTGAGGCGGCCTAGATAAAAAATAAATTGCTCCATCTCAAAGCTTTTCATTGAGATGGCATAGCCCTAAAATAAATAAATAAATAAAATGTTTGGGACTCCAGCTCCCAAAGTGAAACCAAGTGCTTCGTCCTGCTCTGTGTACTTTTCATTTCCCCCTTCCCAGGGCGAGCTGCAGTCAGATGGCTGCATCTTCAAGGACAGCCAGCTTGCAGGGAAGGAAGCCCATAAGAAGTGGTCCAGCTGCTGGGGTCCCTTCCTCACCTGCTTTCTTCTCCCTCCAGGAGGGTCCTGTAGGTGGCAATCTCCAGATCCAGGGCCAGTTTGGTGTTCATCAGCTCCTGGTAGTCGCGCAGCAGACGGGCCAGGTCCTCCTTGGCCTGCTGCAGGGCATCCTCCAGCTCATTCAGCTTGTTCTGGGCATCTTTGAGGGCATTCTCCCCACGCTGCTCAGCATCGCTGATGGACTGCTGCAAGTTAGAGATCTGGAAAGAAGAGAATCAGGCACATTACACCCTCTTATACTAGCTAATCCCAGCTTGGCCTCCTCACCTCGAATTAATCTCCCCACCCCAGTGAAGCCAATACACGAGTTCAACAGAACCACTGGACCCTAAATCATCTCACTCATTCACCTCTGGATAGCTCATCACCCCGATGACTTCTCTAAAGGACCTTAAGGATAACAACACAGCCTCTCTTGGCTCTGAGCCAAGGCTCCTCCAACCCTTACACGCTTGACATTATTCTAAATGCCCACCCTGAAACCTCCTGGGTGCCTTTCCTGCACTCCCTGACTCTTAAGTCTCACTTTGAGTCACAAGCTAGATCACTCATACTGACCATCACATCTTTCTCTACTGGGTCATTTTCACAAGTTTCCCCAAAGAGAACCCAGTATGAAGGCTGAATTCTGGAAACCAACATAGTCACCAAAGGAACTGACAATAATAATGTAGCCTTGGCATGAATTGCAAGCTTCAAAGGTAGGAACGTACCCCCTGTTACCTGAGGGTTACCCCCATTCCAAACAGCTGGGTGCTAGAAAGAGGAAGCAAGTACCTGCTTCTTGACAGTGTCGATTTCAGATCTAAGTCTCTGGACCACCCGATTCAGCTCAGAAATCTCCATCTTTGAATTTTTCACACTGTCTCCATGTCTGCCAGCAGTTATCTGCAGTTCTTCATACTAAAGATAGTAGATCGTGTCCATTATATGCGGGCAGAGCACAGCATGGCACAGACACACAGACAGAGATAACAGGATAACAGGACAAGACGTCTTGGGGAAAACTGGTGAGGCGTTCAAGCCATTCACCTTGGTCTGGTATGCGGACTCCGCCTCAGCTTTGCTCCTCTGGGCTATCTCCTCATACTGGGCCTTGACCTCAGCAATGATGCCATCCAGGTTAAGGCTGCGGTTGTTGTCCATGGAGAGGATGACATTGGTTTCGCTGATTTGGGTCTGCATCTGAGACAGCTCCTGCAAGACATAATAGTTCAGTGACTCTTACAGTGCTGAAACAGAAACAACTTAGACAGAGGGAGTGGGCGGGAGATGGAAGATACATCTCTATTCTTCTGGATAGTGGTGGGTTCAGGCTTAAAGACTCCATTTAGGCAAACTTCGTTGAAATTAGAAAACTTACCTGTTGGTAGATTGTTGTGAGGAAATCAATATCATTCTGCAGGTTGTCCACCTTGGCCTGAAGGTCCACCTTGGACATATAAGCAGCATCCACATCCTAGAGGGACAAAGGCCATCATAAAGCTATATTCTTTCCAGGGCAGGTCCCTCTCTCTACCTGTAAGGGGACTTTCCAAGTAGAAGAGGAGTTTGGAACCCACGCCACACATTTTTACCCAATAAATCATAACTCCTGATTGCTTCGCCCTTGGACATCGCAATCAAGGGAGCTTGCATGCCTGGCTGAGAACTGGCCTCCCCGCTTAGCATGTAAGGTGCTGAGAACTACAGAGAAGCTGAGTGCCTGGATAAGTCCAGGTCCACAATAGTGTGCAAAAGCAGCTCCGCTCCAGGTGCCATCAGATCTACCACCTGGTTCTCCACATCATGGCCTCTTTCTGCTCAGTCACTGGAGACCTTCTTCTAGTATTTATCTACTGTTTATCTCATATGTGAGTTCCATTCTACAGAATTTGCTCACCTTCTTGATGGTCACAAATTCATTCTCTGCATTTGTCCGCTTGTTGATTTCATCCTCATACCTACAGGAAAGCAGAAATAATTAGCAGATTCAGAGGAGGTGAGGCCTGAAATCCAGCATTCTAGACTAAAGGTGCCATGGCCTTCCTTTTATGAGCCTAGGTCATCTTAGCCACTCCTTGTTTCTGAGGAATAATACCACTAGACTATTTCCATCTTCTGAGAAGATGAAAATTTCTGAAAATGCCAAATGGGTGTGCCCCTAACCTAAGAAAATCACAGGTATATAATGCTTATCACTTTCTGAAACTCTCATAGAGCAAAAGTCAAGAACCGCCAGGCTTCCTTACTTGTTCCGATAATCCTCCACCATGTCTTGCATGTTCTTCAGCTCCGAATCCATCCGAGATTGATCATTCTTCAGTCGGTCCACTGTATTTCTGAGGCTGTTGATATATGACTCAAAGTAGGGCTCTAAATTGTGGGTTCTAGTGGAGGTATCTACCTGCTGCAGGAGCTCCCATTTAGTTTGCAGCACCTGGTTCTGCTGCTCCAGGAACCTCACCTAAAAACACAAGACTCTATTACCCCTGGTGCAGAAATGCAGTCCCATGGCGAGAGTCCCAAGGGCCACCACACAGCAAGGCCCATGCCTCATTTGGAAAAGAACTTCAATTCCTATTTCCTGGTCATGACAAATAGAGAAATAAGAAGATGATCAAGCTAACATCATCTTCATAATAAAACTCAACTCATTGTTAATTCAGGGGAGCACTGGAAGGGAATAGCCACACAAATACCAATGGCAAATCACATATAAAATTATTGCAATTATGTTTTGAAATGCATACATATTTAAGAGATTTGCCTTCTAATATTTTTGAGGTAGATTACCATAAAAATTGGTTTGCAACTCCTGGGCATACACACAGTTCAAAAGTATGCTGGAGAAATCCAAAATTGGATTTAAAATTTACTGTGGATAACCTTGGGTTGACATTATAATGATTAAACAAAAAGTATAAAATGCTTTATGTGTTTTTCCAGAGCTGATGCTTAGAAACATAGTACAAAACAAACTCCACCCTGATCCAGTACCAATGGAAAATTCTCAGAGGGCAGAGCTCCCTTCTGACAGCAAAAGATGTTTGGCACTGATTTACTACATAATTTCTGCTATAATATCACAACGTACTATGTTCACACTTAGCTCCCTTTTTATGTATGGTTAGGAAGACCTTTCCAGGGTTCTCATTTGCACCCTAGAAACTTATGTTAGCCTATTGCTATTATCTTCATTCGACATATATGAGTCCCAATTCAGCTCAACAGCTGAACGAAAAACACTTATATGTAAATGTCAAACTGACCCATGTTTTGGTAGACCGCAAACCCCTTTGTCGAAGAGAATTTAGTCATTAGCACCACCCATAAGCAGGCTTCTAACCTATCTCTTAGGAGACCATTCCACAAAATATCCTTTTAATCATCCAAACACAGAAACTTGAGATTCAAACCCACATATGTCTTGACTGCACCAATCCCAAGTGGGCCAGCAGCCCCACCCCCACCCTAGTGCACAGAGTGGATAAACTTACCTTGTCAATGAAGGAGGCAAATTGGTTGTTGAGTGACTTGATTTGCTCCCTTTCTCGAGACTTTATTTTTTGGATCTCAGGGTCGATCTCCACATTAAGGGGCTGCAGAAGGCTCTGGTTGATGGTGACTTCCTGTATGCCACCAGGGGGGCAGACAGGCCCATAACCACCCCCATATCCACCACCCCCAAAACCACCACCCCCAAAACCACCACCCCCAAAACCACCTCCACCAAAACCACCTCCACCAAAACCACCACCACCACTGCCAAAACCACCACCACCACTACCAAAACCACCACCCCCGAAGCCACCACCCCCATAACCACCACCAAAACCACTACGTCCACCTCCTCTAGCCACACTAATGGAGATGCTTTTACTGCCACCAAGATTAACAAGACTCCGACTTCCAAAACCACCACCACCACCACCGCCGCCACTACAAAAGCCTCCTGAGACTCTCCCTCCACCTCCTCCACTTCGGCGTGTGGAGCTGCTGGTGGTTCTACGCTGGTAGCTGATTATTCCAGCAGAGCCAGAGCTGAAGCCCCCTCCTCTCCGGTACCCAGACCGGGAGCTAAACTGCCGACTCATGTTGACTTAGAGAAAAGCAAGAGCAAGGTAGAAAGAGGGAAGGAGCTAAACACTCCTCTACCCCAAGCACAGAGACTTCCCCTTATATATAGGAAAAGAGACTGGGCTTGGTCCTCCCGTGTCAGCGGAGATGCAATGCCTCTCAGGGTTTGGCTTGCCTGCAGCCATACAAGATTTTTACGAGCCTCAACAATACGATAAACACTACACACCTAGCTCCCAGGATGGGCTCTCAAAATTGCTGTGCATGCAGGATTGGCTCATGTGGTAATCATTTTATCAGACAAGATCTCTCTTCAAGCATTTGTGACTTTGGGAAAATAGGACCCCACATCTGCTACCCAGTGTTTCTTGTTAGGATTTCATAACACCCATCACAAAGGTATGTAAGTTTCCATTCTCATCTTGCCCTTGTGAGCTACTAAGCACACTCTCTCACCACACACAGCAGGTGCAATTTTCCATGCTTGGATCTCGGAAGGAGCTCTCTGATCCATTTCTGAGATCTGCTCACCAGGTTATATCTCCTGACACAGAGTAAGAGCTATAATAACTAAAAAAATTAAAAGGTCTTTTTAAATGTAAGCTTTCTAAGTGTACTGCATTGATTAATTAAAGGAAGAGAAGCTATCATTGAACAGGATGAGTGGGTAGGTGCTCTAGAAGGACCAGGAGAGAAAGACATGTTCTTTTCTAAATTTCCCATTTGTTCCTTTGCCTCAAAGATAGACAGGGAAAGAGACCAACACCAGAGGCATGACAGAGACACCAGCAACAGAAAGCAGGTGCCAATGGATGGCATGCAAATGACAGCTGGAAAGGCCTGTGGAGCAGTGAGATGAGTAGATAGAAGCTCTTGGTACATTTTGAAAAGCACAGGGGTGGAGGTGAGGCTTAACAGGTGGTCCAAGCCTCACACCGGACTATAAAGAAAGATGGATGCAGATTTGGGAGGGAAGACGATGAAGGGAGCCTGGAAAGCCTGATCTAAGAAGTTTAAATTGTTTCTGGAACCAATAATAATAATGATGATAATAATGATATAACAGCTAGCACATATCAAAAACTGACCATGTACCAGGCACTGTTCTACATGTTTTGTATGTATTAATTCACTTAATTTCCACAGCAACTTTGAGATAGATGCTATCACTCTACTCACTTTAAAAATCAGGAAACTGAGGCATGGGGGTTGGAATAACCTGCCCACATCTACACAGAGGGTAAATGGCATAGGTGGGCTTTGCAGTGAGGTTGCCTGAGTGTAGTGTGCAAGATCCTAAACAGCGTGTTACATGACAACACAGCAACTGAAATCAAGTGACCCTGTCTGCTGTGCGGAAAGCCAGACGGCACAGGAAGCTGTCCGCTACAGAGGACTCTGAGGGCAGGAGGCCTATTTTATCCCTCTCAATCCTTGGTTCCTGGCACATGCAAGTACTTGGAAAATGTTTCTTTAATTCACCCTGAGAATTGAAGGGGACATTGGAGGCTCAGAGTTCAGTGAGGAGACTTTGCAAGAGTACCCAGCATGCACTGCGATGGGCCAGCAAACCCCAGGGGCCTTCCTGGAGAGCAGCGATTGATCGGTATCAATGGATAGTAGTGGCATTGAGATCTGGAAAGACCAGAACCCCACATAGACTTTTGTTCGGAGACTTCTTAGAAGCCTGGCACACTCCCTGTGCTTGCACATCGACACAGAAACTCAATAGAGGGGTGCCAGCTCCAATTTCAGCTGGCTCCAAGCAACTCTGTGAGTGGGCAGACATATACCTGCATGGGAAAGCTCCACTGTGGAATGCAAAGTCTGTGAAGATCATCTGGTCCCATTGCCCTGTGGCTCTGAATCGGGACGGCTGTGTCCACCCACTCCATCCCATTCCTCACCACTGAGCCTTGTCCCTCCTCTCCTCCCGTGGTTTTGCCCTATACCCTCCCCCAGGAAGTGCCCCTCGCCTCTCCACTGCACCTCCCCTTCCTCCCCATCTCCATGGCACTGCTGTCTCAGACTCTGTCCTCGCACTAACATCCTTAGGCTGCTAAAGCAACCATCTCTTTAGGGAGTGAGTAATCTAGGTCTAGCTGGGAACAATGGGGCCTGGGATGGTCCTGGCATGGTGATGCCTGTTGCCCAATCGTCTTCTGACAGACAATCAAAATTCTTTTAGTTCAGCATACTCCCTCATGAGACACATCATTCTGCACAATCGATTCCTTCTAGCATTTTGGAGGGGTTTGCATATGTGTGTGAACGCATGTTTGCATGCATGTGTGTGCCAACCAAAAACAGATCTTGGCAGGGAACCATACTGCAAAACTGGCATAAGGAAAAATCAAAAAGGTGGATGGTCAGGCAATTGGTTGACAATTTATGGACTAAAAGGAACAAGAGGCATAAAAATCACCATCAGCTTACATTTGCACAGTGCACTCAACCAAGTACATACACAGACACCATCCCCACAGGAGCCCTGAGAACAAGAGAGTCAAGATGTTTTCAATCCATTTTATGAAACAGAAATCTAAGGCTCAGAGAGATTAAGTGACTTGCTCGACATACTCCAACTAGGAAAAGACACGTCTGGGACTAGAGCCTGAGTTTTCTGATTTCAATTCAAGTGATCTTTTTCCTAAAGTGGAGAAGAAGCTCTAAGACAGGCGAGTAGAACCAGTTCCTACAAACAAGTGCACAGAAAATCACAGAACATGCCCATCCACAGAGACTCAGACACACCATCCAACCTGCCTAAGAGAGAAGTGGGAACACACACCCAAAGAAGTAAAAAAAATTGTCTAAGTCGTACAATTAATTCCTGGGAATCTTCCCATTTCTGAATCAAATTCTTATTCTTTTTCCACTGCTCACTTTTGAGGCAACCCAAAAAGCTAGAACTGCAGTGCTGCCACTAACCAATTTCACCATCTTCCGTGACGTCCCTAGCATTGTGGTAGGTGTGCAGGGATGTCAAAAAACAAATGTGGGACAAAGGTGTGAACCACACACCCTCACTCCCGGCTTATTTATGTATGCTGTATTTATAAAATAAAAACCAAATGAGAGAGAAAATAGGCACTAACATTTACAGGTACCAACTATGCATTAGGAGCTATTTATACATCTCACTTGAACGTCACAGAAAGTCTATGTGGTGGCAGTTATTAGCCCCATTTTAAAGAAAAGACAATTTAGGTTCATAGAGGTTAAAATATGTCCCTGAGGTCACCCATCTGGTAGCTGACCAGCCATGCTTGCCGCACTCTGGAGTCCAAGCCGCTCCATCCATGGCGCCGCCTGCACCTTCCCTGCTCACCACGCCTCGACCCCTCCACTCCCGTACTTTGCCCAGACTGTTCAACCCTTTTCTTCCCTTCCCCCTCTGTTCCTCTCTACCTTCCAAGCCCACTTCTACTCTTCTCTTCTCTGAAAGGCCTTCCAGTTGCCCCAGCAACTCATTACAAACCCCTACCACCGTCAAGCTCTGGGCCACCAAAGATCTCACTTGCTGAGCATTTGGTCCCGAATCTGTTTTTGGTCCATCAGGCCTTAAAGGCAAATGCCTTCATCTCCTTTGCTCTACCAGGCAGTGGATGTGCCCAGATCTCACCTCCTCCGGGGAGTTTTCCTTGATTAATACCATGCTGCTGCTCTGCCGATTTCTTTTCCTAAGCTCAGTTGCTACCAGATTCAAGTGCATACTGAAGGCATTTGTTGGCTCATTTTCAGATGCGTGTGTGTTTGTGTTAGCTGCCCCCTCATTGTTCTACAAGCCTTTTTTTTATTTTTTAACTGAATGGGTCTCTGGAATCTGTAAGCCTTTTGAAAGCAAGACTGAGTCCCCTGTGTTTTGGGGTGCCCTCCCGGCCTCCCCCATGGCCCCCTGCACCGGAGGGTAGCCCCAGCAGTGCCAGACGACAGAGTACCAGTGCACCTGCAACACAGGGACTCACACACACACCCCAGAACTGATTGCTGAGAGGAGGCTGCCACAGGCTAGCTGCGGGGCATGGGCAGAGGCAGGCGTGGTGATGTTTTGAGAGCTTTCTGAGGGATGGGACTGAGAAAAGAGTTGAAGAAAGACATGCCATGACAAGCCACCCATCCCTGCGGGACTCCACCAGGGATGTGGGAGAAGGAAATCCCAGGTGAGCAGGGAAAGCTGAGGCAGGGGAGGTGCAAAGGGGAGTCACAAACAATGGGGAGGCGGGGTGCGATGTTGAAAGCCACCAGGGAGCAGAGGAGGGGCCGAGGCTTCTTATGCAGGAGGGAGAGGTGCAGACCGAGGGCAGCCCTGTTTAGGACAGACAGCAAAGAAGGAGGTCCCCAGGCACCACTCACTAGCAATGTCGGAGCAGAGCAGGGTCCAGGAAGGAGGGAGCCAAAGATGAGTGTGGAGGAGAGAGGCACTCAGGGTCGTCTTACCTTGCCAGAGAGTCAGCCAGACCAGGGTCCCACTCCTGACTGCATATTTCTTCCTAGCTGTGTGACCCTACTCAGGTCACTGACCCTCTCTGAGCCTAAATTTCCTCCTCTGTATAATGGGGAACTCTATCTACCTTCCAGGGAAACCGCAGTGTAGTAGATGATAGACAAAGCAAGGGGGGAGAATTTTCTCTCACCCTTGCATTTGAAAGGACCCAGAAGCTATAATCAGAAAAAACATTAGAATAAGTCCCTGCTTTATTGGAAGCAGTGAAAAGGCTGGGAAGGAAAGTTTAAGTTCTTGAAATGGGACCTGCTTGTGAGACAAAGCCTTAAGGCACCCATAAACCTGTCATGGGGAAACTGGGGCCCATTGCATAGAAGAAGAGGTGCATGGCACACCCAAAGGTTCAGGGAGCTAGGGCCAGATGTAAGGAGCCTTTACTCTCACTCAGGATGTCTGCTCTGCAGGGTGGGGACGAACCCCAGGGCTGAGCACACTGGGGCAGGCATGGAGTCCAGGCTGCACACTTCAAGTCCCCCAGAAGCCCTTCTAGGCTTGGGATTGGGCCATTTGGAATTGATCCTCCATGCTGGAGAACCTCCCAGCACCCCAAGTTCCCAGCTCAGCCCTGCAACAGAGCGTTGATCAACCTGAAGACGTCCCATTTCCTGGCCTGATTGGAAAGCTGATAAAACAAGGGCAGCAAGTCCAACAAAGTGATGGGAGTTTCACTGAGCTTGAAGAGGGACTGTCGGAACAAATGGCTCATTAATGTGAAGATACCTCCTGGGCCAAAGGGCTGGGTAATTGAGGGTGAGGCGACATTCTCAAAGGACTCTTCCTCAGACCAAGAAATTTCCCAGCCTAGAAACGCACGCCTAGTCCAAGGTCAGACAGAGTTAGAATTTTATTGAGCCAATGGTTGCTCCTCCTGTTCACCATGTCCTGAGATCAAAATCTCTGTAGGTGAGAAGCTGGTGGAATTAGATTTATATTTCCAGACTGCCCTACCCTGCCGTGGCCTCTCAGAGGAGGAGCAGCTGGCAAACTTTCCCTGGGACTCCCCGCCCTGAGTGCTGTGCCCCCTCTTGCCAGTCCTCCTGTTTGGTTTTGGATGGGCCTGCTTGCTCTCCCTCTGAGAATCTGCCTTGTGGGGGGGAACAGCACTGACCAGCACCAGGGATGGATGCTCCATGCCCCTGGAAGAACCACAGGGCCCCACATGTGGCCATCCCAGCCACTCCCAGGGACCGTGAGACTCATATGAGACAATGCGTTTTGTGCATGGTTTATAGAATTGCTTCTTGTTTCCACTGAGATGAGCTGAAGGTGCAAGGCATTCGCTCCTGTTGGGGTCTCTCATTGTCTCCAATTAGAATATTGTCCATACCAGGAAATCTCCTCCAGGGTCTCATCACTCAGGTCCCTAGAGTGACTTCCTCTTGCCCAGAACATCAAGTTGAGACTTCTCACCTAGACTCCAAGATCCGTCCTTTGACTAACTCCTCTCCTCTCTGGCCCTTATTTCTCATATGGAATCTCTGTTCCAATGTTCCTAGGATTCGGGCACATGGTTCCCTCCATCTGTCCCCTGGTCCTCCATGGCTGAGGAGGTTGAGTCTTCTGAAGAGAAAAGACAGCGCCATGTTTTCTGGGACAATCCCAATTCATTCCCAGGAGAAGGATGGGAAAGGTGACCTCTGGTTGGCCTTGGCCTTGTGCTTTTCCCCAGAGCCAACCTAGATTCCCTCAGAATATTTGACACATGGCATAAGCCAGGGAGAATCAAATCTGCACCCTGGTGGTGCCAGGAAACTTGGACTCACTTTGTGATCCTGGCTAGGGCACCCTGCTCTCCAGGACTCTTTCCTTCACTGGCATCTGACCTTATTCTTCCCATACAACATAGAGAGTAGGATTTTTTTTCTCAGGCTCCACCACGTGAACCCTTAGGATAGCAAGGATGTGAAATGTCTCCACACACATATCCCCACCCACCGTCTGCTCCCTCCCTCAATCTACTGCCAAATGGTTAGCCAACCTCTGCTTGAAACTTGATAACTCCCCAGGTGGCCTCTCCCATCTCAGGATCAATAGAAAGGTGCCTCCCATATTGAGCCAAATCTGCTGTAGCTCCCACCTGTCTATCTGGGTCATCAGCTGGGGACAGCCCCCATCCCATGGTCCTATGGAAGCTCTTCGAATCTTTGTGGTTAGCTGTCACATTTCCCCAAGAGACTTCTCTCCAGGACCTTTGGCCATGCCTCATGTGGCTGGGTTTCTGATCCCCCACCACCACTGGTCACTGTCCTCTGAGTAGGCTGTTTAACTAACGTCCTTGGAGCTCAAACTCCCCAGAGCTGTCTGACTCCAGAAGAGCCTAAACAAGCTCTGAACACTACTCTCTTCCTGGTTCCCATGCTGCCTCCTGCAGCCACCACACCCTCCCTGCTGACTCACGTCTCCTCACTGTCAGCTGAACACTCTAAATCATTTTTATGCCCACTGTTCCCTATCCGTGTCTTCCCTTCCTTGTCCTGGCACTCTTGGTTTTTGCCTGCAAGTATAGGACATTGCAGCTGCCTGCTCCCTCTCTCCTTCCCTTTGGGCAGCCCCTCTGCCCACCTTCCCCCTTCCCAGCCTGTCCCCCAACAGGTGCCAAGACAGGTGAGACCGAGAGAAACTTCTCAGAGAGAATGTAGGTGTGTGCGTGGGAACACAATGTCTTATCAATGTGGGTTGCAGTCGTTTTCAAATGAATCTCCTATCCAAATTCCATCTGTATTCCTTCAGGGAGTGAGAAAGTAGGTCACATCTTTTATGTGACTCCTTTACACAAACTCAGAAATACCACATAAGATAAGGTGATGGCTTGACTTGCTTCATTCTTGAATTTTTGCATCTAAACTTCCCTCAGGCACTCATTGAACATGCCTCTGCCCTGGACCCCTGCTCAATGAATGGGCCTCAGCCCCTTCCCTTCCTGGCGCAGCTTCTCCTGCCTGCCCGCTCCCTCCCACTCACACACGGTCACCCTCTCTTGTCTTTCAGGCTCTGAGCAGACTACTCCCCTGTCCAGAGGGCCCTTCCCTGACCTCCCTGCCCACATCTGTCTTCCGCAGCCCTGTTCCATGTCCCAGTCTTCCAGAAGCCTGCTGGAATCACACTTCCTTCCCCAGCACTGGCACCTGCTGCAGGACCTACTGCCCCTGGTTTGGGGGATCTGCCTGTGTCCTCAGGATGGGCCTTGCTTCCGCCTTCAGGCCAGGAGGCCCAAAGAGGCACATACTCTGATTCCTCCTCTCTCTGAACCTTCCCTCCCCTGCAATGTGTCATTGGAGTTGTGAGCACCTTAAAATTCAGACACATGTTCATTCAAAATTGCTTTCCCGGTACCTAGGCCGCTGCTTGCCACACAGTAGGAGCTTAATATTGGCCCACTGAACAAACGTGTAATTAACTTTTGAATGATTGATCGCTTTAAGGATTAGTTAAAGATTATGTCTGCCAGGTTCTTCAAGATCGTATATTACTTGTGCAATTTAAAAAACAAAAAGAATAAGCTTTAACTTCCCAAATATGAATAATGTCAGAGGCCTACAGAAATTCAAGAAGAAATAACTCACATCCTGACCAAACAGAAAAATTTATTATAGAAACACCAGAAATGCCAAACCCTTCGAGGTACAACTTCGAACCAGGAAATACATGATGAAGTCACAAGGGACCCACACTCTGCCCATCAGGTGTCCCAAGCCCACGGACTTGGAGGCTGTGTTAGGACACAGCAAGCAAGTGAAGGTGACTCCAGATCTTGGAAGCAAAGTCACATGCCCCCTCTCAAGATCTGGTATTGGCTGATACATTCCACTTCCTGCCCCCTCCAGCACATCTCAAGCATCTTACATCGAACCCAAAATTAGGAGCAGAAGTTCTCACAAAGTGCTCAGAAACACAGAGGCAGAAGGTAGAAGGGGTTTATGAGGTCTAGGAAGAGCATTAAACTGCTTTGCAAAAAACAGGCAGCTTCCAGACTGACCCGGGGTTGGAACCCCCTCAAGACCCAAGCCCGATCCTCAGACTCCTCAGGTCCTGGACACGTGGATAGGGCAGAGCCGGGCTGCATGTGCCCAGCCCCGTGGGCAGCGCTTAGTAGGGTGGTTATGGAGCAGAACTCAGGAAGGGTCAGGCTGGGGCAGGACAGAAGCAGACCTTGCTTGTTTGTTCATCAACTCCTTCATCCGCTGCTAAGAACAGGCTTCCCTTTGGGTAAGGATTCGTGCCCCATGCCCTCTGAAAGACTCCCACCATGGGCTATTCACAAAGGGGATAATGCTTCTTGAGACAGATTCAGAATTAGGACAGACATGACTCACAGAAATCTGATGGAGGCAGCAAATCTACACTCTCCATTAACGTGAAAGTAGGAGGCTATGGCCCAAGAGGCAGGACGTGGCCCCTGGTGCAGAGGTTCCCCTTACGAAGCTAGCTTGCCTTGCAATCAGCTATGTGCCCAAAGGGCTGGTTTTGTGCTCCCCTGGGGAATGGGTTATTGTTCACGGAACAGCCCAAGTGCAGGAAAAGGAGCCTGGGGTTGAGACATCAATTCTCCATTGTGTACCTTGTAGATGCTCCACGGGCTCTTTTTCTCCTTCGCTAAACCCAGGCCCTTGGGGTCCCCAGGGACAGACGCCCCTGCAGAATCTGAGTGAGAACGTGTCTAACTTTTTTTGACTGCAAACCAGTGTCCTCTAAAGAGAGATCTGTTTGGGCTTGTCCAGCCCGTTTCCCTACCTAGAGTTGAATTGATTGGCAAAACTGCTGAGAGCCATCAGGAAAAGGTACAGGAGAGGGGACCAGGGAGGGCGTGCGGGGTAAGGGGCCAGGAGAGAGCCGCTGGGCGCAGGTGGGGCCTCTACTCCCGGATTAGCTTGTGTGAGGTGTTGGTAGACGTCTGGATGATCTGCACGCGCGATGACCCGCCGCTTCGGCCGCCGCCGCCGTACTTGCCGCGGCTTGCACCGTAGCTCCCACCGCTGCCGCCCCCGTAACCGCCTCCACTGCCCCCTCGGGAGCCGCCTCCTCCGTAAGCTCCCCCGCCGCCCCCGCGGGAGCTGCCTCCGTAGCCCCCGCCATAGCCGCCACCGCCGCCGCCGCCGCTGCTGCCACTGTAACCTCCGGAGCCTCGGCCGCCACCGCCTCCAGCGCCGCTGACAGTCACCTGGCTGTTCTGCACGGCTGTCGGGGAGAGGGCAGAGCAGATGGGGTCAGGACTGGGCAGCAGCACCCACTGGCCCCCTCCCCGCAGCTGCAGCCTCCTACATCCTTGAGCATGGGTAGCATCCGGACTGGCAAGCTGTTACATTAGAAATTGTAGTATGTAGTATTCTTCATACTACAAAGAGATGTCAGGGGTCCTTTAAGCAACACATTTTCATTGTTTATTGAATATACACCCTAAAGAGCTCTAGCCACTGATTATTAGGCACCATAAAAATTAAAATAAGCAGACCTGAAATCATAACAATTTATTTCAATGAATTCTTCCAGGCTTTGTTGCACGGGACTGGAAGCTGAGAAGCCAGGCTTTCAGTTCTCTGCTGGTCACCCAGCAAGTGTACCCACCCCTCTCTCTGCCCAGCACCAACCAGCCCCAGTCCCTGGACTCTGCTACTTACAGATGCTCACGTGGCTCTGCAGCTCTCCTGACATCCTGTAAAACCAAAGCACAATGTCAGCCAGACCCATAGGAGCTGAAGGAAAGCAGGCAGTGGCCTGAAGACATCGGGAGCAGAGTGTCCCTGTGAAGGGAGAGCAGTCCCCAAGGCTTAGGGAAATGTGTGTACATGGGCAGAGATCGGGGAGCCAGTGAGGCCAGAGGGGATTTTTCATGAAGCCTTTTAGCATTGGGGTGACACTTGCCCGGGATGGCTTGGGTTGGGGTTTAGGGACATTCTGCTTGGAGGTAGGAAAATAATAACAATGACTTCTCCCTACCTCGCCAGCTCACACACCCTTTGCTACTAACTTGAATGTTTCTGCTCACCCTGGCTACCAATCTTCCCAGAAAAGCTGGGATTGTCTTCTCTCCAAATAGTCCCACTGCTCCCTGGCTTCACCCTGAGCTGCGCCCCAGAAACACAGCTGCCGGACAGACCCACCTGCACTCCTCGCCCTCCAGCAGCTGGCGGTAGGTGGCGATCTCCACATCCAGCGACAGCTTGGCTCCCAGCATTGCCTGGTAGTCGCGCAGCAGCCGGGCCAGCTCCTCCTTGGACTGCTGCAGGGCCTCCTCCATGTCCTGCAGCTTCTGCTGCGCATCCTGGAGGGCCCGCTCTCCTCTCTCCTCTGCATCCGAAATGGCCGAGCGTATCTGGTCATTCTGCCCCAGAGAGAGTCAGAGACCTTTTTGGGGTTGAGTTTCGGGAGCCCAGCTGGGCAGGACATTGTGGGAGGCAGGGTGTCTGATCAGCCCTCTCTAAGCACCCATCCCACCTGCTTCTTCACGTTGCCAATCTCTGTCTGCAGCCTCTGGATGGTGCGGTTGAGCTCAGCAATCTCCATCTTACTGTTCTTCAGGTCGTCTCCATGTCTCCCCGCTGTGATCTGGAGTTCCTGGTACTAAGGGCCAAAGGCAGCATCATGGTCAGCACCTGCTGCCAACCGTGAACCCCTCCAGGAGGGAGCAGGTCTGGACTGCTCTCCCCTGGAAGGTTCCCAGAGTAAGCCCACCTATCCCTGTGGTCCCACCCACATACACACTCACACCTATACCAAACCTCTCTCGCCTGAGCTGCACACACACGCACATAGCCCATACCAAGCCTCCTACCAGTCTCTGGGCAGGCCCACCCCCAAGCCAGGGAAACCTGCTTCTTGATGCCCTCTTTACCTCTAAGCCTTCACACTGGTCTTACCCACACTGGGACCCCCTCACTTTTCCACCCTGCCATATTCCTCCCTACCCTTTTCCAGGATGGTTTCCCTAGCAGTCAGGCAGGACCTCGTGTCCTCATCTTCCTTTCTGTCTCTGTTTCTGTGTCTGCATTGCCCTATCAGTCAGAACTCTACCCACAGGACATGTTTCTGAAGGGCGTGGGGGGAGTGTTGACTCAGGGAACCTCTGCATCCTGACGTTTTCACTGTGACATCTGCCTCCCCCATTTCACGCTGAAACCCATTCCCTCCCAGGACACGCATCTGCAGGACAGCGGGACAGAGGTCAGCCAGGATTGGAGTTGGCCACAGGTCATCTACGAAGCAGATTATCAAGTGCCAGTTGTTCAGAATTTAGTGACTGAGCTGCCGTCAGCCTTGGTCCCTTCAACCAGAGTCTTCACCATCCGAAAAGGTCCAGGTCAATTTATGGTGAAGAAGTAATCAAAGATGTGCCCAAAGACTTAGCTCCAAAGATATTTATCTAATAAGGGAGGGAACAGTCTTACAGTGGAACACCATGCTGTTCAAAATTAGGTACAGTATTTAGTGTCACAGAAAGGCATTCATAAGTCATATGTAAAAAAGTTAAAAACCATTTTTAACAAATACCATTATGGAAAAAAAAGAATAAAAAACATTCTAGTGGTTAGAAGCATGGTTTTGTAGACAGACACCTAAGTTTAATTAAGTTCTGGCTCTGCCACTTACTAGCTACAAGACCTTAGGGAACTTAGGTAATCTCACACTCTATTATCTATAAAACAGCGATAATGAAATTCTTACCACATTGGTTGTTGCAAGGATTGAATGAAATAATATATATGGCAGTTTGTGCAGTGCCAGGCATGTGTGAATTCTCAATAAGTGTTAACTATGAAGAACTGATAGAAAAGATACTAACATACTAATAGTGATAGTGAGATATGGGTAATCTTTACCTGTAATTTCTGGAATTTTTATAACAAATGTGTTTTACTTTAGAAATAAAAGAAAGACAATCCCGGTTCTGGAAGAATCTGTTCGCTTTCCTGGGCACCAGGTCTTGGGCCAGCACTCACCTTGGTCTGGTACAGCGCCTCCGCCTCGTCCTTGCTCTTCTGCGCAATCAGCTCGTACTGGTTCCGTACCGCATCGATGATGCTGTCCAGGTCCAGAAAGCGGTTATTGTCCATGGACAGGATGACGTTGGTGTCACTGATGTGGGTCTGCATCTGGGACAGCTCCTGCAAGGTGCAGAGCACAAGCCGACTCCTTCCACTCTCCCCTGGGGCCTCAGTTTCCCTCTGCTGCTCCCTCAAGGCTTTCTGGGGAAGCCAGAAGCCTGGGCCAGGTGGGAGTCTTGGAGAAACGTTCTCTGAATTGTTGTGTGCAGTGAGAGGCTGTGGGGAGAGTCTTACCTGCCTCAACTCAAGATAGCAGCAACCCAGGCTCAGCCTCCAGAGAGAAGGAAGGAACCTGAACTCAGAGCCCATGCAGACACCACCTCCCCACCATGCCTCTTCTGCCCCCCGCAACTCCTGCCTTGCCTGGCTGGTTGCCGTCTCAAGCTGGGCCCCTGACAGGCGTGCTTGCTTCTTGAAACCTCATGAGCTCTCAGAGGCAGGAGAAAGGACTCCCGTTGTGAAGCCACTCAGACCACTCAGACTCACTTTTGAGTCCCGGCTCTACCACTGACTAGCTGGGTAACCCAGCAAGTAATTTAATCTCTCAGTTCCTCAGTTTTCCCATCTGTAGAATGGAGATGTCCATAACATAAGTAAAGCTTCTAACATAGCATCTGGCCGAGAGCAGGTACCGCAAGTTAGACATGAGCCATAGAAGGCCCAGGTGGAGGAGTAGGTTATCCCTGACCCCTGCAGTCTGTCTCCCCTTCTTTTAAGATTCCACACTGTCGTCTCCTGTGGAGTCCTCTGATAGCCCTAACGACTCCCCAGAATCACTGAAGATTTCTCGTGGTTTTGCCTCTGTATGTCTTTGTGTTAACCTCATTCCCCAGACAGACTGGGAGCCACACAGCAGGGACGACCTCACCTTCCCCTACCTCGGGGTTCTCCCTGACTCCCATCTCCACTGCCCATGCCTGGGAATTCCGAGGACAGGGGCCTCTAGAGCAGCAGTCCCCAGCCTTTTGGGCACCAGGGACTGGTTTCATGGTAGACACTTTTTCCACCGATGGGGGTGGGGTGGGGGGGCAAGCTCTCCGGCCCAGTCCCTAACAGGCCACACGGACCAGTACTGGGGGTTGGGGACTGCAGCTCTAGAGGGTGGCTGACTCCAGGCCCACAGAGTCGGGGTGACTGGGGAGATGACCTAGTGGGTAAGTCTAGGTTTCAGACCTCCCCTCACACAGCCCATGTTCCTCATGAGATACGAGAAAAGAAAGTGGTTTTGCATCAGGGCCGAACTCACTGTCGTATATAAATATTTCAGGAAGTCGATCTCCCTGGCCAGGGTGTCCGTCCTGGACTGCAGGTCCACTTTGCTCATGTAAGCAGCATCCACGTCCTGGACAGCAAGCAAAAGCAGTTTGACCTCATTGTCCAGGCGTTGCCTACCACCAGCTCGCTAGGCAGCCCGGCAAGTGGCAAAGCCTTTCTGGGTTTACTTCCTTGCCTAAGAATGTCATCGCCTCACTCCAACAAGGGAGCAAGCCCTTGCTTTCCTGGCCAGAAGGAGGTGTGACACCAACCCCCACACCTCAGTTAGTCACACACATCACCCCGGGTCCTTCCCCAGGCGCTTCCCCAGGTCCCAAGGCCACACATAACTGACACTCAAAAAGCTGTCAGCTAATTTAATTTCACTTCCAGGACCCTGGAGAGATTAGAACTGGAGGATTCCTAGAGAGTCGTATCAGTGCCAGTTTCAGACTTACCCTTCAGCACAAGGGCCCTGCATTTGGGCAACACACCCAGCAAGCTGGCCCCACAGGTCCCTCTGCCCTTGTCACAGAGCATCCCACAGGGATCGCTCACTCCACTCAGCCTTCCAGCCCCGCAGCCGCCCTAGGAAACCCTCTTTCCCTCACCTTCTTCAGAACAACAAAGTCATTCTCACTGCTCGTCCTCTTGTTGATTTCGTCCTCGTACCTGTGCGGGAGGTAAGGAGCATGAACAGGCTGCAGGGGCTGACCTTGGCTCCCTGAGGTTTCTCCCACAGCAGGAAGCTCGGACTTCCCCAGACCTTCCCCATCCTGCACGTGGAGAGCCCTGCTCACGCTGCTGACTGTCCACTGCCAGAGCCTGGCGTGCACAGATGAGAGCTCCAGCCAGCTCCTGGCTCTTTAGGCAACAGCAGGGACAACAGCCCAGCATGGGAAACTCAGCCACGCAGAATGTCCATCTTTGTGGTGCTCTTTTACCTTTGTAAATGTGTCACACTCAAAGATTATTTTCAATTGAGAACATAAAGTAACAACCACTTTTACTTTTGCTTTTTTTTTTTTTTTTTGAGACAGAGTCTTGCTATGTCACCCCAGCTACAGTGCACTGGTGTCATCATAACTCACTGCCACCTCAAACTCCTGGACTTAGTGATCCCCCTGCCTCAGCCTCCCTAGTAGCTGGGACTACAGGTGC
>NW_012135081.1:3580610-3616941 GCF_000956105.1 Propithecus coquereli
GGTCTCGAACTCATGAGCTCAAACAATCCGCCCGCCTCGGCCTCCCAGAGTGCTAGGATTACAGGCGTGAGCCACCGCGCCGGCCCCTAAATTTTTTTAAAGAAAAAAATTTCACCTACAATTCTGCCCCCCAGCACCTCCTATGTGAATTTCATTTTCCCTTGTTGACTCGCAGACACTTGGCCCTCCACTGACACAACACAGCAAGCACGTCAAGGTGGTGCTGAGAGTGACACCTGCACCCCTTGAGGGGAAGAAGAGGGAGGGAGAGGCCACCTGGTGGCCTGCACCACTCAGGAGCAGCTGATCTGCAGTCGCCCCACCATCAGTAGTAACAATAGCTAATGCTTAGTGAGTGCTCAGTATATGTGGGCACAGTACTGAGAACTTACTAAGCATCATTTCATCCAAACCAGCAGTTCTCAGAGTGTGGTCCCCAATCCATCAGCATCAGCACCATTCGGAAACGTGTTAGAACTGCACACATTCTCACCCCATCCCAGACCTATTGAGTCAGAAACTCTGGGGGTGGGGCCCAGCAATCTGATTTCAACAAGCTAATGAGCACTAAAGTTTCAGAACCACAGATCTACCCATCACAACAATCCAACAAGGAAGGTACTTGCTATCCCCACTCTACTCGTGAAAACTAAAGACTTCAAAAGATGATTTGTAGGCATCTAGCAAGTGGGCCCTGCAAGTGGCAGGGCCCACACCAGAACTCAAACTTATTTGGCTCCAACAACCACGAAGCTATCCTGCCCACCTCACGGGATACAATTGACAGCTGGCTGCCAATACCATCCTAGCAAGGCCGCCACATTCAACATGGCGCCCCCTGCAGTTGCGCAGTGCAGAGCCGGCATGGTCCCACCTTTTACCCATGAACACTGAAGCAGAATGTCTCACCCCATAGCCACTTCCCTGCCATGCTTCTCCCCCCTCTGCCCCTCCTGGAGCCTCACTTGTTCTTGTAGTCATCCACGACATCCTGCATACTCCTGACCTCCGTGTTCTGGCGCATCCGCTCCGCATTGAGAAAATCCACCTGCCTCTGCAGCTCGCTGATGTAATTCTCCAAGACGGGCTCCAGGTTGTTGGACCGAGTTGAAGTGTTCACCTGCTGCAGCAACTCCCATTTCGTTTGTAGCACCTGATTCTGCTGCTCCAGGAATCGTACCTAAGAGCAATACACCCCAGTCCACCCCAGGCCATGGGTCAGAGCAGCTGCCCCTTGAGTAGGGGGATTGGCAGCCACACAGCACACCCAGACCTCAGGGAGTCAGGATGACCCCTCCAAGGGTCAGAGAGCTTCCTTTTCTCTGGGACCAGGACACGCAGAACACAGTTGGTTTCTGATGGTTGACCAATGGCTGTAAGGTCAACTTGCCTAAAATTGACAATAAACTCACTCTGATTTTGAAGGTAAATTGCCTCCAACTGAGTGCCTTGTTTTCTTTGGCTACAAAACTCTCACCATAGAGCTCTCACCCTCCATGTTCAGTTTATCCATGCCAACACGAGGAAATGGTATTTCAGAGCATCAGAGACACTAACAGATCCAAGGCTCCTTTGTCTTTGCAGTTGAAATGTGTCGTGTGATAGAGGAGAGGAGGAAGGGAGAGAAAGGAAGGGACAATCTGGCTGAGAATAGCAAACCGATTCCTCAGCAAACCTGCCTGGGTGCTCCCACCCTGCAGCCACCGCCACCTCTGCTGCCTGCCAGTATGTTTCTCAGGAAAGTGGCCTCATTTACATGCTTTTGTAACACAGGATTTTCAAAGTAAACATTCTCATTTTTTTAAACGTGTAATGCATTCGCAAGTCCCCAAAGTAAGGACTTTGGTTGTCAGGTGTTTGGGAGATACCCATGTTGCTACTATTAGTCCAGGAAAGGGAGGGTGAACATGGCCCTGTATTTTCACTATCTCTTCCCCTGAAACTGTGGATACAAAGGTTAAATACAGGGTCCAGACCAGGTGCACAGACTGTCCTTCACGTGGTAATGACCACCTTTCGTCTTTCCTCTGCCCATTGCGCACCGTGGAAGCTCTGCTCCACGCCCTGATGGAGGCGACAGCGCTGCCTCTGTGCTTTGTTCGGGCACACGCGTGTGCACACACACCCCCCCTCCAAAGTCTGCCTCCCTCCTCCAGGAGCTGTGTAAAGGGGCAAGCCCACTGCTCTGTTTGGGTAGAACAGAACCTGAAGACACATCCTACCATGTGGCACTAGAGAGGGCGCCCAGAACCCCCTGGACCTCAAGACTCTGCCCATGTGAGGGGCCAGCCCTTGCTAACGCCCTTGTTAACTCTAGGCTGGAAGATGTTCTCAGAGAACACTGTTTCCCATGGTGCATTTTTGCAGCCTTATCAAAGCAAGAGATTAAGCAACCAGCTCTCCCAGGCTTGTCAGCACAGCTTGTAACACCCCCATGAGAAATTCCTGCCACGTCTATTTTTACTCCATGGTGGCACTCCCAGGGAGTGGAGAAATCAATTCAGCATTCATTCACAGCCCTGCACTCAGTGGCAGTGGCATTGTGGGGACCAAAGAAAAGCATCTTGTGGTCCCATGGGGAGTCTCCACATAAAACAGTGTGGGAACAGTTAGACGGCTCTGGGTGTTCCGGGCTCGGCCCGAGTACCCACCCACAGTATCTCAGGAGCTCAGTATAGACACTGTGGTTCTCATCAGGCTGCCCCAACAGCACAGGCAGAGGCTGGCTTCAGGGAGTGACTTCACCACTGAACAGTCCCTGAAAGCCACTGTGTTTTCCCCCAAGTTCCTCCTGGGCTGTGTCCCGCCGGCAAAGTTCAGGGGAAGCTCAGCTAGCACAGACAGAATTTGGCATCATGCGGAGCTAACCTCACCCACCCTCTGCCTTGGTGCCCCTCCCTCTTGTACAGTGACCTCCCAGTGGCCCCAGCACCCCAGGGCTCCCCAACCCTTTGCCTGGCAAACTCCTCCTCACCCTTTAGATCTCAACCCCAGCGGCATCCCATTGGAGCTCCCCTCTGCAGCCCCTCGTGCTTTGCTTGTGCAGCAGCTGTCGAGGTTTGCAGCC
Organism: Propithecus coquereli; assembly: GCF_000956105.1. NCBI lineage: Eukaryota > Metazoa > Chordata > Mammalia > Primates > Indriidae > Propithecus > Propithecus coquereli. The sequence goes on from NW_012135081.1 coordinate 3,583,678, forward strand.
ATCTGGTGGTGTTTGAGCCACATCCCTCCTGGGCTGCACTGTGTCCCCCATGAAGGAAGCTCACATCTGCTTTCTTCTCCGGGGGACACAAGGGACCCACGGACACACAGTGCCCAGCACAGAGAAGACAATAAGTGTCAGGGACTCATGAAATGCACAGGGCTTCAGAACTGCCTGCTAGTGTGGGCTGTCCAGGCCACACTCACTAGCCCTGGCACGGAGGGTTAAAGGTCAGCTGAGCCGGGCCAGGCCAGTGTCTCGGTGGGGAGAGCGGAACCCTCCTTGCCTTCCTAAGGTTCTGCTTTCTTGTCACTGTCTCTAAAAAAGCTTTTGTCTCCATTCCCACTCTCTGAGGGTCCAAGTCTGAGACCTGAAGGTTTGTCATTCAAAACATATTCACTGAGCAATTATCATGTGCCAAGTGCTATTCTGGGTGCTGGGGATAAACAAAATAGGCAAAATCTCTGCTTTCCGGGAGTCCTGTGCAGAGAGACAACTGTAAAAAAACGATCATGGCAAATACGCAGCGCGTAGAATGGCTATGGGGTAGGGCATAGCACTGCTGGCCCAGCGCGTGCTGCTTTAAGTAAGGTCAGGGAAGGCCTCGCTGAAATGGTGGCATCTGAGCAGAGACCCGTGAAGGGATGAAAGCTGGGCCTCGGTCTGGGGAGAGTCCCAAGCAGAGGCAATGGCGAGGGCAGAGGCCCTGAGACAGGCGGATGTGGGGTGCTGGAGGCTGGGGAGAGTACAGTAATGTGCTGCCAAGCACAGGGAGAGGAGGCAGAGGGGCGTAGGTCACTGCAGACAGTGACAGCTGGCACCCTGGGAGCTACTTCCCAGCCTCCCTCTGCTCACTGGTCCCTGCAGTTTGAGCCGTTCTGCCTAGTGAGGACAGTGTTGCTAGTTCTCCCAGGTGCAAGCTGGGAATTGGCAGTGGCTGTGAGTTGGAGGATGGAATTATATAGGACCCTAGAGGATTTTCGCTTTTATTCCACATGAGACAAGAAGCCACTGGAGGATGCAAATGAAGGAGTGACATGATATGCTTTTAAAGGATGGCTCTGCTGTGGTGTTGAGAATAGGCTGTCCAGGGTTCAGGGTGAAAGCAGGGAGACCAGTTTGGAAACCAGGGCCAGAAGTTTCTGTAATAGAAGCCTCTCCCTTCCAGCCAGCAAAGTCCACCCAGCTGAGAAGCCTCTCCTTGTGGTCATCCCAGGCCAGGCCCTTAGGAGGACAGGAAGCCAAGGACTCTTGCGCAGTGGCCTCTGCTCGCTGCCTCATGCCATAAAACTGGGCGGATGCCCTGTTAACAGCAGGAACCATAATCAAATGAGAGTCTCAGCAGCCTGTGGTCACTTCACTGACCCTCAGTCCTCTCTCCTCCCCGCTCCTGCCTTGGCCCAGCCTTGACTTCCCAGTGGTGACCCCTAGCTCAAGTCAACACTCCCACTGTTGCCTGTGCCTGAGCCATGATGATATTCAGCCGAATGCCCATCCGGGGTGGTCAGAAGTAGCCCAAAGCGCTCTGCTCTGTCGAGCTCCTTTCTGGCTGTCTCTGGGCCTCATCATTCTCACCCCTCCTCCTCCCACCCACACGCTGCCCTGTCTGCAGCATTTGCCCAGACAGCAGGGGCCAGCCCAGCAGCCCAGCATGGCCCCTGGCCATGGTTACCCTGCAGTCAGACCGCAGGTCAAGCTCTGGCCTCAACACTGAACCCCCGCGGGGTCTGAGGGAAAGTCACCGAGTATGCAGGGGCCTGTGTGCTCCAAGGTGCTTCCCACCACATCCCTGAAGACAAAGTGATTTTGGGGAGCTCCCTGTGGCCACTGTGCCTCCACCTCGGGGTGAAAGAAATGCTGGAGGAAGGTCTTTATTGTGGCTGCTCCACTGGCCATTGCCTGGTGATTTAGACCTGGTCTGGGGCTTAATAGGGGAGCTGGGGAGAGGGGCTCCCCTGTCTCCATCTGGCCCATTCTTGGCCCTGGATGAGCCAAAAGGAGGAACTCAGATAGAAGCTACCTGTATGCCGTTGACTTTAGCCCCCAGAGAGACCCACCCAGCAGGGCATTCCCCAGGGCTGTGCCATGGCAGCCCCGCCTGCTCCTCCGCCCTGCCTCTCCGTTTTTGTCTCCACCTCTCTCCTCTGCCCTCTGTTATACCATCTTCTCTGGAAATCTGAACCATTTGAAATTCCCTAAAGGTGTCACACTTCCATGCCTCCTGGTCCTTCTGCCTGAAAATCTTCGCTGCCCTGAGAGCCTGTTTGATTCTTCTTCCACCTTCAAAACTGAAGTCGGAGCTGGGGCCCCTAGAAAAGCCCTTCCAGAACCCAGCAAGCAGAGCTTGTGGCACCCTCCTTTGAGCTACTACAGCCCAGAGAGTACTACCCCTGTGAACACACTTCCCATATGCTGTTGTAATTCTCTCCCCTACAGGTATGGGCCTCCGTGACAGCAGGACCTACGTCCTCATTACCCCCATAGCACCTGGCACAGTGTCTGGCATGTACTAGATGCTCAGTGAATATTCGTGGGCTGGATGGGTGGACAGATGGGTGGGTGGATAGTTGGGTGGATTGATGGGGGGTGAGTGGATGGGTGGATGTGTGAGTGTGTGGGGGTGGAGCGGCTGTGTGGCTGGATGAGTGGGTGAGTATGGATGGGAGGGCGGATGGATGAGTCCATGGGTGCATGGATGCATAGGTAGATAGAAAGTAAATAATGATGAATGACAATGTGGGTACTATGCCATATCTCTGTTGAGTGCTTTCATATCCCTTATCCGCTTTCCTGCCAAAAAAAAAAAAAGATAAAAATAAATCCTTCTAAGAAGACAAATTAAAGCCTAAATGAGGTAAATGCTTTCCTAGGGTCCCAGGACATACACCTCTGAAAGTGATTGTCACCACCAAACTGAAACAGTGTAATGTGGTGAGAGGCGGCAGGGGTACAAGGGCCCTCACGGTCATTTGGTCAGTGACCAAAAACTCTACCTGCCCCTAAAGTACTCACCTTGTCAATGAAGGAGGCAAACTTGTTGTTGAGAACCATGATCTGCTCTCGCTCCTGCGCCTTGATCCTCTGTATTTCAGGGTCCACCTCCAGGTGAAGTGGCTCTAGGAGGCTCTCATTGATGGTCACCTCTTGGATGCCTCCCATAGGACAAGAAGGACCAAAGCCCCCAAGCCCAAAGTTGCTAGCCCCAAATCCAGCACCCCCAAAACTGCCTCCTCCATAGACACCACTCCCAAAGCCACCACCCCCAAAGCCGCCACCCCCAAAGCCTCTACCCCCTCCAAATCCTCCTCCTGCCCCTCTACCCTGTTGGAAACCACTGGCACTTCTCCCCACTAGGCTAATGGAGATGCTCTTACTGCCACCCAGATTGTAGAGGCTCCTAGAGCCAAACCCCCTTCCATGGCTCCCATATCCGCCACCACCACACCTCCCTCGGGCCTGACACACAGACCCCACAACCCGACTCCCACCACCAGAGCCTGCAGAGGAGCTAGTGCTACAAACCCGCCTGCTCCTTGAGCTAAATGCAGACCGAGAGCTGAATTGGCGGCTCATGGTTGTTGGAGCATCCAGAGAAGCAGACAAAAGAAAAGGCCCAGCTGGAAAGAGACAGAGACCAGGGAGGGAAGCAGCTCTGACTCTTTGGAAGAGATCTGGCTCAGTCCCTATATATACACACTTGCTGGGCTGGGCACCTTCAGAACCCTGGGAGGGGAGTATTAATGTTTAGTTTGCCTGCCAGTAATATCTGTTTAAAACCTCACACCTATGAGTTGCAGAAATTACATTGCAGACAAACTTCCCCAACTTGATCATTTATCATTCATCTCTTGCCATTTAGAGATCAGAGTGCATTCTTCTCTCAGAATCTAGTTGCTGGAAACTCCTATACAGTTTCCCCCAAAATCATTAATTGATCTCTTCCTAAGAAATTACACTATCAAGTTGTTTGAGGGTGTGCGTAGGAGATCTGGGGCAAAGCTGGGGGGTGTCTGGCGACCTCAGGACCACAGCGAGGATGAGGGTGGAGACACCTGCCATCGTAGCATTGTCCTAGTGGGGCAAAAGTTTTGTTCTGGCCTCCCCACACCCTGCTTCTGCTCCCTACTGTTATCACCACATGCACATCCCAAATTTTATCACATGGAAACATCGTGTTGTGCTTACTGAGAGCAAGTGGAACTCAGGGGCTCTGCCCAAGGTCGCTTGTATTGTGCGCTGCTCCACAAGCCTCGGGCTCCTCAGCACAGAACAGTGAGGCTCTTCTGCACTAAAGTTCTGTGGTTCCAGATTTGCTGAGCATCTCCCGGAACCTGATCCTGTCTTCTAGACCAGGAGACAAACCATCCCAAAATAGCTCTTTTTCTGTTTTATCATTTCCAATATGTCATAGACAATTCTTTTGTAAAATAGAATAAAATGAATCGCCCATTAAAGGTGATTTTAAAAAACAAAGATATATAAAATATGAGCCCTAATTTTTTTATTTTTAGATTCAACAAACATAAAATTCTTCTACTACTGAGAATAACAATAAGTTCCTAAATGGTTACTGTCAAATTCTGTACTTATCATGAACCAGTGTCAAAGCACCGTGGACCAGTACTGGTCTGTGCCCACGCTCTGAGAAGCACGTCCCAGACAACACGCCTGGGGTAAGGCTCAGCCGGTGAGCACCAGTGTCCGCCAACAAAAACATGTGTTTGCCCGCCGGACTCAAATAACTGTGGCTTTCACTCAAAATGTAATAATAATTGTTTCTAAGCTGAAAAAAAAAAAAACCCTAAATGTCCAGCCTCAGAAAAATGGCTAAGTGATGTCTTGCCCACTTGGATAGAGTTATTTAGAATCATCGTCATGGAGACCATGTAGCAGAACAGGAAGGCCCTGTGGAACCACCGTGTTGAAGGAAGGGAGCAGACTTCACTATGCTATGAACTTACAAAAATTAAGAATGTAGATAAGGCAGGCTTCAAAAGTAACATACAAAGTGAATTGCTTTATTAGGGGCTATAGAAGGTTTTTGCCTGTATTTTAAATGTCCTTTTCCTTTGTGTTCATGCAACAAATATTTTTCCAAAAGTTGGGGCTAAAATCCCAATAGAGGTGGGAAAGGGCAGGTGGTAGGAAGGAACAAGAGAGTGAGGAGGAGGCATCCTAAGGCAGCCAGAAGAGGCTCTGAGAGCAGATTCCACGCCTTCTATCGTCAGCCTCTGCTACCTGTGCTTGGGAACTGTTTAGCGGGTCGTCCCGGAGACACTGTGGAATAGAAGAGCCTGAAGTTTACAGCGAGTAGAGCTGGTTTCAGGTCCCAGCCCTACCGCCTACTGGCTGTGTGATCTTAGGCAAACCGCCTACCCTAGAGCACCAGATACTTAAGGAATTGTAGTGTCTGTTTCTCAAGGAGTCAATGCTATAAGGCATGTGAAAAAAAACTCAGAGCACTGTAATCACTAAATAAGCAGAAAGATAGCTGCTCACAGATCCTGGTAGGATGACAAATGTCTTACTTGGCCTGGGATTTTCAGCGCTTAAGCCAGAAGAATCCTGTGCAAGTCGGAACAGTTGGCCACCCTAGTACAAGGCATCTAACCCTAATAGCCTGGGAAGCTCTTGCTAGGAGAGGAAATCCAAGGCTCAGCCCCCAGATGCAGAGTGAGAAGGAGGAACCCAGCAGAGGCAGAGGAAGGACAGGGAAGTGGAGCTGGGGAGTGTGATAAATTCGCCTAAAGGCAAGGTAGAGAGGAGGCAGAGAGAACAAGGCCAAGCGAAGAGGTGGATGTCCTGCAGAGGAAATGGGGTGTTACAGAGGAGGGACAGGAGGGCCCAAGCAGGAAGCGGCAGTGGAGTGGTGAAAAGACCTTGGGCTGGGCATCCTGAAAACCAGCCCTGACTCCTGGCTCTGCCCCTTCCCAGCCCCGCGGCTTGGACACAACTCCTTGAGCCTCGGTTTCCTAGCCTCTAAAATAAGGATCATAATCCCAGCTTCACAGGGTGACTATGATGAGTAGTGGAGATGAAATATGGAAGAGCACTTCACAAGCTCCAAGGAGCCAGACAAGTCACCTTCCTCCCCCTCCCCTTCATGTGCACCCACCTTTCTCTCACCTGCTGTAATACACAGAATCAACCCCTTCAAATCTGCCTCCACTGCTGACTAAACAAATAGAAAGCTCCTTGATGTTGGGACAAAACTTCATGGACCAGGGGCCCCTTCCCTCCCCCAAAGGCGCCCATGGAATTACTGGGCAGAGAGGGCCAATAACAAAGACCTACCCAACTGAGTTAAAGTGAAGACTAACACTTGGATGTCCTGGAAAACCAAGAGCTTGGGCCCCAGAAGTAAGCAGCCCTGGAGTTGAAGCCCAGCTCCACCATGTACTAGTTTTATGACTGAACTAGTTACTGAGCTCTCTGAACCCTACTCAACTGACACTTAAAGTATGTAGCACAGCACTTGAAGACAATAAAATTTTAAAATGATTGCTATTGTTATTGGTGTTGTTTTGTGGCTGTGGATACAGCATTGAGACCTATAAATCCTACGAGAGTTTTTAGAAAGAAAAGCAACCGTAGAAGTCTTCACATAAGCAAGGGCCAGGCTCAGGCCAACCTTGAAGGATGTGCTGTGTGCAGGCAGGTGGATGCTCTGGAGTAGGGGATTGGGGCTGGGGAAGGACCAGGGGACAGCTTATGTCAAGGCCAAGAGGAAGAAATGTGAGTGGTGAGGAGGCAGAAGGTGGGGGGGCAGCTGTGGAGAGGCCCCCTGCCTGGAGGAAGGAAATGGGAAACAGTGGGAACAGACTTGGCTGGATCACAGAGGGTACCAGTGAGGTCTTCGAGTGGAGTTTGTTCAGCACTCTCCCAAGTTTATATTTGCCCTCATGATAAATATGGGAAAGTATTAAATTGTAATAAAATAAAAGCCGAAGTCCCAGGCAGCAGAGTTTAGAAAGCCTCTGATCTCTGGCTGTACCCCGCTGCCAGCATCCAATGCAACACCCCAGTCTGTCTCCTACCAGCTGGGTGGCCCCTGGCGGGCTGCTGCCACTCCCTGGCAAAGCATGGGTGGGGACAAGGGATGCCCAGCAAACACTACTAACTGAGCCTTTGCTGCGAGGGGGATGGCTATTCTCTACTTCCTCAAAGCAAGAAAAAATTGATTTAAAGTGAAGCACCAGAGATTTTGCTTGTCCCAAAGGAGATATTTAACCTGAGGTCAATATTAAAGGAAGAGTAAGCTTCCTAGGACAAATTGCTATCCCTAGGAAACCTCGTAAGTGGTTGGACAGCATCCAGCAGTGGTTTCTAACCGTACTACGCATTGGAAGCACCTGAAGAACTTCAAAACCCCTGGTGTCTGGGCCCACCCCTAAGGACTGGGGTTTAATTGGTCTGGTGATGTGGTCTGGACTTTGGAATTTCTCAAAGGTCCCAAGTGGTTTTAATGCACAGACAAGTTTAAGGACCCCTGGCCTGGAGGAAACAAAGGACACAAGAAATGGCCTCTGGAGATTCCGTTCAGTCCAAGGACAAAATAATAATAATGACCATCACAGTAATAGTTAACCTCTTATCAAATGCTTTCAGTGGGCCATGCACTGCGCTAAGTCTACAACGTGGATACTCTCACTAAATCTAAATACCAGCATCATAAGGAAGGTATTCTCATTGCTATCCTCATTTCACAAATGAGGAAACAACACTTGGAGAGATAAAGTAACTTGTCCATTCATCATTTCATCACAAGTGAAAGTGGTGCAATGGAGATTTAAACCCAGGCATTCCCACTCCGCAACCTGCATGTATTGCAGAGGGGATGGGGTGCGTGGAGAGAGATGTGCCCCGTTCCTCCTCCCCCCATCCCTCCCCTCCTGCCACCAGTGCGTGCTCTCCTTAACAGGAAAGTGGGATGGCCGCTGAAGGCTCCAGCTTGCCCAGCCTGTCTCCCAGCTACTGAAAGCCAGGGCTGCCAAGAGGGTGAGGTGGGGAGCAACTATCAGCCTCGGGGATCACAGTCTCAGGCAGCGCGGGAAACAGGGTTCAGAGGACCTGCTGGTGGGACCAGCTGGAGCAGCTGCTGCAAATCTATTCCCCACCTCACCTGTATCTGCCAGGCTCTGGAGGTGGCTATCACAGAGGTGTGGCAGGGGTGTGGGGACAAAGAAAGAGAGAAAGGGAGACTGTCACTCACCAGCCTCCACCCAGGAGGGAGTGGAGGGCTGCGGCCCTGGAGTAGGTATGGGGACCTTCGATTTCCCTGAAACGGGGGCTTCTTGACCTGGAGCCAGCGGATAGGAGGCAGTGACGGACACAGACTAGGGAGCACAGCCTTCTGGGACAGAAGAGAAGCTCAAGGCCTTGTCTTCCTTCACTCCCAAACACTCTTCTCCTTGCATCAGAGTGTCAGAGCAGACACGAGAGGGAGAGATCAGCCCCACACCTTCATTCTCCGAGAAGAAAATAGGTACAAGAGAGGGACTCGGTACAGAAGAAGTTGGTGGCACAGCCAGAACCAGAGCCTGGGCACCCTCCCTCTCGGTCCAAAAATGAACAGGGAGGCCCGTGAGAAATCCCCAGGTGCCTCTGTGCCCCTGCAGTCTGGGAGAGATGAAGACCCGGAGCGCTCCACCTCCAGTCTCCAGCAGGCCTGCACACAGGGCGGGAAGGTGTGCCGGGCACACGGGAGCGGCCCTGGGGTCCTTCTCCTGACTCTGGGGTAGGGCGAGTGTTTGGGGCAACAACTAAAACCTTACACTCCTCCTCAGACCCCAAACCAGCCAGGACTGCTCCTTTGATATCCCTTTGACTAGACTTTCAGGGCCTGCCTGGAAACTAAGGATCGGGGAAGGTCTCTTTCCTTCTCAGCAAACCTAGCAGGTGCTCTCCGGCCCGGGTATTGTCTGCAAGCCCTCAAAAGGAAAGTTTGCGAATTCCCATGGCAAAGGTCCACAGATAATATTGTTCCAGGCGTGTTAAGACTCTCCATCAAGTATGCTAGAAGTCGTGGCTATTTATACAACCATTTATTTATAAAGCTGGCAACTCTCTCTCATCTCTGCAGCAAAGGGAGCAGCTGGGCAGGTATGGCCCACAGGAAAACAAGGTTGCAGGTTAGACTGGATGGAATTCCAAAGGAAACAGTGCGGTCCCCACAGAGGAATGGGGTTGTCTGGGCAGAAGATGCTTCCGCATGTTGCATCAAAAAGGACAGGACGGAAAGAAGGTTCTGGGGCTGGTTAGTAGCGGGGTGGGGACCAGAATTCCGAGTCTACAAGGGGAATATGAGCCCTGTGGTCAATTCCCCATTGATGTCTCACCTTAGCCATGGTGAGAATGATTAGAGTGCTATACAAATATAAGGAATTGGCAACTTTTTATTATTCCCTCCATTTAAAGAATAGGCAGATTCCTGAATCACTGACCATAAATAGTAAGGACCCTTTATTGAGCTCCTACAGTGTGCCAGGAGTTAAACAGATGCCATGATCCCATCTGCACGACTGCATGTTACTGATGCTATTTGGGTGGGGTGGGGAGGGTGGTCACACCCCTGCACACAGTCACACGGCACACCTGGGCAGCCTGGTTCCAAAGCCTGAAACTTCCCCATTGTACTATATCACTGTCTGCTTTATGGGGCAATTCAGGGAGGCTTTGGGGTTAGCTCCACCCCTTACTAGTTATATGACTCTGGATAAATTCATTAATCTCTCTGCGCCTCAGTTTCTTCATTTGTAAAGTAGAGGTAATAACACTGCCTGCCTTGTAGGGCTGTGAAGATTAGAGAAGTTAATTCATAAAAAGCTCTTAGCATAGTGCCAGGCAACTAACAAGGGATCATCAGTTTTGGTGATTATTATATTACTACACAAAGCAAATTTCTGTTAACCAAACTGTATTGCCCATCCAATTTCCCTTAACAGATTAGAAAGTCATTGTGAACAGGAACAAATAGCCTTGTGATACATTGTAAATCACATGAAAGATGCAGAAAAGCTTTTCTTTAATCATCTATTTAAAGGAACATGGCAATTTCTTGACAGGTTTGAAATAGGTCAAAGGTATCTCTTCTGTCATTAGGCTAAAAGTGAATCACTCCGAGCTACATTCACCGCCTAGGAGGAATATGTGGGCTTGCTTTTTTCTTCTTCTTCTTCTTTGTTTAGAGAACTTGAGCATCTTATAACTGAAATTTTGCACCCTTTGGCCAACATCTCCCCATTTCTCCTACTCCCCAGACCCTGGCAAACACCCTTCTCTCTGTTTCTCTGAGTCTGACTGTTCCAGATTCCACATGTAAGTAAGATCCTACGGTATTTCTTTTTCTGTGTCTGGCCTCTTTCACTTAGCATAATGTCTTCTAGGTTCATCCATGATGTTGCAAATGACAGGATTTCCTTCATTGTACGGCTGAATAATACTCCATTGTGTGTGTATTTGTATAAATATATATATAAATATATGCCACATTTTCCATTCATCCATTGATCAATTAGGTCAATTCCATATCTTGGCTATTGTGGATGAAGTTCTGAGTTCCCTCCAAGTACTCCTGCTGCAATGAACATGGGGACGCAGATATCTCTTCAAGATACTCATTTTAATTTCCTTTGGATATATACTCAGAAGTGGAATTGCTGGATCGTAGGATAGTTCCGTTTTTAATTTTCTGAGGAACCTCCATACTATTTCACATAATGGCTGTACTATAGCAGTTTACATGTCCACCAACAGTGTACAAGGTGCTCAACATCACTAGTCATCAGACAAATGCAATGAAAATCGCAATGAGATACCACCTCACACCTGTAGGATGCCTATCATCAAAAAGTTAGAAGATAAAAAGTGTTGGCGAGGGTGTAGAGAAAAGGGAACCCTGGTAGAGTGGATTTGTTTTTTCCAGGTGAGGCCATGGCCCCTCTGAGTGCAGGCTGCAGTGGACAGTCCCTGGGCTTCCCTCTATGCCAAGCAAGCTTTTCACTCTAGAGCTAGAACATTCTCTGTTGAAGCTGCAGTTGTATGTTGTGTTTTTATATAGCATGGAGCATTTGGTGATCTCAAATCTGTACGTCTACTTAGCTGAAAGTTTCTGTGATTACCATAAGGTGTGTTCTCTCTCTTTATCTGACATCTTTTGTCTGTCCTTTATGCTAGTGAGGACAACACTTCATAAGCAAGGTTCTCGTGCACATACTCCCTTGCATTTTTGTCCACCTTTTATTTTGCTGCTCCCATTTGCATGCCCATAGTTAGTCGGGGCTCCCTGCCCTGCACTGAACCTGAGTTCTATCCAAGTACTCCTGGATCTCTCTGGATTCTGTGCTCCTGTCCAGGGTAGGAGTAGGGGTGGGGGCTATTTGAAGTTCTATGTAGACTCTCCTAACTCTTAATATTTGAAGGCTCTGCCCCACATCATATCAACATGTTAACAAGCACCTTCAATATACATAATTTTTTTGCTATAAAAGATTTGAATTTTTATATTTTGAATTTTTGGAAATATTTAACTACCAGCAACTCATTTGATTATAATTAGCTGTGCTCCCTGGACAATTTCAGACATATTTGAAATTACTAGGAAAGCAAGGAAATCTAACCTACGACTTTTTTCAAATATAATAAAATTTTTATGAATTCGAAATCTTATCAGTTAGGCAAGTTGATGTATGTCACCCATAGTGTCCCTTGGATGAAAAGGCCTTGCCCCCCACCCAGCCTGGGAACTCTCATATTTCTCCCCAGTGTCTCCCTCCCAGCTCAGGCCAGAGCTCTGTAATGTGAAAGGGACTCTGACTGACCCACTAGCTACAAAGATAGACACAATGGTATGGAATCCAGAATGAAAATTCTACAACGATGTCTGAAACACAATGCATTTTATTTAAGATATAGAACAGAGAATTCCTTTCTTGGAGCCAAAAAGAGACATACCAGTCATGGGAAATCGAAGCATCCTCAGGAAGTGGGGACCAGGGGAGTCCCTGTCTGCAAGAGTCGAGAGAGGGCTGGCTGGGGCTCTCCATAAGGAAATGGGACATAGACTGATCTGGGGCTCCCAGTGGGGCAGAGGCGGTGACATGGCCCAGCTCCTGGGCACTGCCTCATGACCTGGCTTTGCAGGGGTAGGTAGTTTTTCGGCCTGATCACCCTTCTCAGCAACTTTTGGGCTGCGATGCCAGCCACCAGCCACCTGGGAAGCGGGGCTCTGGGTTTCAGGTCAGAAGCAGTGGAGGGAAAGGAAGCAGAGGTGTGGGAGAGCGAGTAGAGCTGGGTGTGCGAGCCGGGAGGAGGGGTTTAGGGTCCAGGGACACCTCAGGCCCCGGACTCAGAATTTGTGGTGGAACCGCCGGCTCTGGGAGGAGCTTTGTGAGACGTGGACAGAACTGCCGCTGCCACCAACCCCGCTGATGGCGCACTAGCCCCCGGAACTGGAGAAGCCACCGCACACCGTGGAGCCCTAGCGGCTGGCCCCATCGCTGCCCGGCCCAACGCCTCCTCCCAGGGCGCCTCCTCCCAGGGCACAGCGCACAGGCCACTATCACCTCCAGCAGTACACACATCCACACCTGGCAGCAGACTCAGGCAGAAAAGCACCCAGGCTTCTGGGCCTCCTGCAGACCAGATAGACCTTCACCTGCATTCCTCGGCCTCCAGGAGGGTCCTGCAGGTGGTGATCTCAGTGACCAGGGCCAGCTTGATGTTCATCAGCTCTTGGTGCTCACTCAGCAGCCGGGCCAGGTCCTCCTTGGCCTGCTGCAGTGCAGCCTTGAGGTCCTGAAGCTTGGCGTTGACATCCTTGACGGCCACCGACCTGCTCTGCTCTGCATCAGCAATGGCTGTCTGCAGGTTGGCATTCTGAGTGTAGGGGAGCCAGGAGACCAATTTAGATTCAAGTGCCATTCGCTGAGGACCTGCCCTGTGTGCTTAGTGTTTGCCCCTGCCTTACCTGATGTTGGGCAAGTGAGGAAGCTACAACCCTCAGAGGTTAAAGGCTACACAGCTGGTCAATAGAGAAGCCTGGGCTTGGATCTAGTCCCTAGCAGGCCAAGGAGTGGGATTAGCAACACCTGGCCTCAAGGGCCTAGTCCAGCTCAAGAGGAGTCAGACCCTTCCTAAACGTCTCTCCTTTTTTATGGTAAATAACTAAGCATCTTCTGAAAACTTTCCTCCTCCAGGAAGTCTTCCTGAATTATCAGAGAAAACTTCTCTCTGCCCAACCCATCTAGATGTGGGCTTCCTTGACTACTCTCCTCCCAGTTCAGTCTTCACACAATTGACTCCGTTCTCTCCCTAATCTTGTCTGTACTCAGTATTTCTATGCGAAGTCAGTCTTGAAGCTCCAGGGAGGCAGGACCTGGATCTGCATAACAGCGTTTGTTCGGCACCTAGCCCAGCACCGCACTGGTAATCTTTGTGTGCACGAGTTTGGGGCGTGATTTCCCTTCTAATAAGCACTGAGCTCCAGTTCCAACACCCACAAACACAACCGTGAACCTTTTTTTGAGAACTACATCAGCAGCCTCCTGTATGGGCTGCCTGGATGGGCTGCTCAGCGAGAAGAGGAAGCAGGAGGGGGAGCTGAGGAGCACGCAAGAGGTGGTGGAGGACTTCAAGAAGAGGCGCAAGTGCCCGTTTGGGGTGGGCGGGCGGAGTGCAGGAGGCCTGGCCCCAGCTCCAGGACACCTGGCTGCAGAACAGTCAGCTCTGTTCTGACTGGTTTCAGGCTCATAGGCATTTAACCTACATTCACTGATTTTCAATAACCCAGTCTTTAAAATGGTGGCTCATGCCTTTTTGGGGGCAGAAACCCTTTGGGGAATTTAACAAAATGGCATACACACAAACATATGTCTATATATCTATATCTATAAAATTTGGGGGTTCTAAGACACACTGAAACTCATCCATGAACCTTATAGAACCAGATAACACCCTCTACTCTCCTTACACTAGGTCATTCCACAGGCCCCTCCAACTCTGCCGGTCTATGAAATTTCATTTTCCCTGTCCCAGACTTCTTCTTCTTCTTTTTTAAATAATAAGCATTTATTTCTCATTCATACATTTTCAGGTCAGCGGGGTTTTGACCAATCTAGTTGGGATTGATTGAACTTGGTTCCAGGCCATGAATTGAGTTCAATTTGGCTTTACATGCTTCTTGTTCCTCTGTGACTGGTGGGCCATCCAGGGCATGTTCTTTGTATGACAATAGCAGAAACCCAGTAGAGCAACCTAATGCTGAAAGCATACGTGCAGCCTCTGTGCCCCGTTGCAGACTTCTCAATGAGAAGCAGCTTGCTGTAGGGTTGAGAGCACAGACTCTGGAGTTTGGGGGCCTTGAACAAGTACCATTCTGCAATTTATCAGCTCTGTGATTTGGGGCAAATTCCTTTGTTTCTCTGTGCCTCAATCTCCTCATCTGTAGAATGGAAACAGTGATAGTATTTATAAGTTATAATGAGGATTGAATGAGTTACTACAAGTATGATTCATGGAGCAGGACCTGGCACATTCTTAGTGACAATCTTTATTTTCATTCATTTAATGATTATCTATGGAGAGTGTATGGTGCTACTGTCCTTCCTGCACATGGGGCTGGCACCAGGAAATTCCCTGAAAGCTCCTGGCAGCTCAGCTATCTCCTTCTCATCACATAAATAGTTAAAAAAAAAAAAATCCAAATTTCCCCAGGAAGCCCTGTAAGATCAGTCAGAATAGAACAGGAAGGGGCTTCTACTCCAGCATCCAGTAATCCCCATCACCATTGTTAGGTGGTGCCTGGCACAGCCTAAGTGTTCACTAAGCGTCTGTAGAATGTACTGGGTCTCACCCACACCCAGAAACCACACACCAGAGAGACACAGGCCTCGAGCTAAACTGGAGGGGCAAGAAGCCCCAAGTCTGTGTTACTTACGGGATGTGCTCTGAGGCCATGGGGATGACTCAGAGAAGGCAGACCAGAAAGGGATCCTTTCTCACAGATATGAAGAAGAGATCGACACAGCTGCAGAGAATGACTTTCTGGTCCTGAAGAAGGTGATGGCCCCTCCTCCAACCCCAAACCCTGCCGTCCCCCTGCCCAGCCTCAGCTTCCTCCTCTGCGCACTGAGAGCTTCAGACGTGAGCGGGGGTCCACACTGGGCCCTCTGAAGCCCCAGGTTTCCCAGGCAGCGCAGGTGGGAGAAAGGGGTGCCAGTGGGCCATGTCCCCATCTCATTGCCACCACTCTAGATGCAGATCTTAAAGAGAAGGCTCTGCTGTTTAAAAACAACCTTGAAACTCCCGGACCCAGCACCAGCCGGGCCACTTCCCATGCTGACTTCCTTGACGTGGAGGACAGAGCCAGGCCTGGGGAAGGGGGAGGAGGGTTAACACATAAAACTATTCTTCCTGTTGACACGTGGCTAATCCTGACTCCAAAATCCACATGCTGTTTTGGGCTCCTAGTGTGGCCTATGCCTTTGTCAAAAGAGACCCTGGGGCCAGGCGCGGTGGCTCATGCCTGTAATCCTAGCACTCTGGGAGGCCGAGGCAGGTGGATCGCTCAAGGTCAGGAGTTCGAGACCAGCCTGAGCAACAGCGAGACCCCATCTCTACCAAAAATAGAAAGAAATTAATTGGACAGCTAAAAATATACAGAAAAATTAGCTGGGCATGGTGGCACGTGCCTGTAGTCCCAGCTACTCAGGAGGCTGAGGCAGAAGGATTGCTTGAGCCCGGGAGTTTGAGGTTGCTGTGAGCTACACTAACACCACGGCACTCTAGCCCAGGCAACACAGTGAGACTCTGTCTCAAAAAAAAAAAAAAAAAGATACCCTGGGAGCAGGTGAGGAAATGTCCTCCACAGTCCTCCTGTCCCCTCTTGTCATTTCTCAGGTCCTTGCTATCAAAGGGGAGCACTACAGAACAATTAGCTGGTTTCCACCCCTGACAACTACCAATGACCTGGTCCAGCTTGAAGACACTGAGAAGTTAGTCTGCATTTTAAAAATAAATCCCAAAAAGATTGGGGTGGAGGTTAGGGACTCTAATGAGGCCCATCCCAAATCCCTTCATTAGCAGTGGTCTTATACAACTCAGGAAGTTCTTGGTTCCCTGAAGAAAGCCATGCCACAGCTTCACGAGGATACATGCCAGTACTTAATAGTATCTGACATTCGTGGAGTGTCTCCAACTTGTTAAAGCCCTTTCGCTTATCTGACCCGACAGACAAATGGGCAAACACATGGCACGCAGACACACACCCTCTTGTGACGCATAGGCAAAATACTTTCATACAACCTGTGACCCCAAATGAAGATGACAAAAGCATTAAGCGTCAACCAGGTTTGAAGACTGATGCAGTCAGAAGGTAGATGCCATCCTAACCTACTTTCTGCCAAGAGGCATTAAAATTAGAGCAGGGATGAAAGGTCAGGCATAAGGGGTGCTCCTGCACGCTGTTCAGAGACTTCAGGCAGGAGTTTCCAGCCCTCATATCCCCTAGGACTTCCTCCCTCTAAGAGATACAACATTGACCGATATCCATTCAGTCGTCGCTCCAAACAGTCATTCAGTCGCTCAGCAATGATGTGTCAAGCTCCTGGCTGTATTGGGCACCAGGCTTCCCGATAGAACACAGTGATGGACTAACACAGTCCGTGGCCTGGAGGAGCCCACAGTTCTGTCGAAGGAGGTGCTGAGCATGTAAACAACTCCTTAGAGCACATTGGGGTCAGTGTTATTGAGAGCAGATCAAACAAAGTACTATGGGCATGAGAGGAAGAAAGGCTATGGAAGGCGTCAGGGAGGAGGTAGTTTTGAGTCGGGTATCAGGGGATGAATAGGAGTGGACCCAGGGTGTGGACAATACGAGAAAGGCACCCCTGGTAGAGGGGAAATTTTGGATGTGGTAGGGGAATGTTGGTAAGGGATCCCACATATTTTCAAATTAGGGCACCTGAAGGAGGAGGAAGAGAGATGATGGGGAAGGAGCTGAAGGTGTAGGCTGAAACTGGTCGCGATGGTCTCTCCGTGCTGTGCTGTGGAGTTGGGACTTCGCTCTATGGGCAGTGCTTACTTCACATCGGGACCACCGGGCAGCTTTAAATAATGCAGATCCTCAACCCCCACTTCTGGCCACCTGAGTCAGAATCTCAGGGAGTGTGGCCCAGGCACCTGTATTTTTTTAAAGCTCCGATTTGCTTTAATTCTGATGGATTAATTCCTATCGTGTAAGCAACTTTATTAAAGGAGGAGAATTCCACATTTTCATTAAAGGCTGGGGGGAAAACGAGAGAGAGTCCCCTGTCTCCAAACCAGACATAGAGTTTTGTCTAGTCCCAGGGGCCAGGCCCACAGTCAGCCTTCAGATGCAGGAGCAGATGCTGATGATTGGAAAGCTCCACCAGGAGGATGGAAAGGGGGCAGGGAGCCTCAAAACACATCATTAAGAAAATGAAAAGGCAAACCACTGACTGGGGCAAAACACTCACAGTACAAATGTCTGATGGATCACAGAAAGATCATGATGAGCCAAAGCAGCCAGACACAAAAGAATACACTCTGCATGATTCCATTTATACAAAACTCTAAAGAGGCGAAACTAACCAGTAGTGACAAGAATCAAGCCCCAGCCTAGGGCTGGAAGTTGGCAGTGATTGACTGCAAAGGGGCACGGACAGCATTTTGGAGGATGTTCTATATCGTTATCATGGTCGTGGTCACACAGGGATATACTTTTGTCAAAACTCATGGAACTGTACTCTGAAAATGGGTGCATCGTTATTGTGTGCAAATCATACCTCAATAAAGTTGATTTTAAAAAAGGACAGGAGAAAGGGAATATTCCTGTTTAAGACAGTGTGAGCTCTGACCTGTTCTTTAGATTAGCCATTCCAATGAACTTTGCTACACTTGTGTGTCCCTACATATACCAGACTGTAAGTTATATCCATCTCTGTGGCCACCACCCCTGTGGTACAAATGGGTGCTCGATGAAGTTTGAATCGATGTATGAATGAAATGGGAGTAGGCAAACACCCAGGAATAGTATGTAGCATGAGCAGAACAGGGAATCAAAGAAGGAACCCAGGGAACATCAATTTTTAAATATTTTTTATTTTATTTTTAACTATAGAATATCACAATCATACTGAGAACAGCATAGCAGACACCTGTGTGTTCACCGTCAAGAGTAACCAGATTTACCTTTCAATATTTTAAATGTTATAAAACCCCCAATTTAATATCCAGATGAAAAAATGTATCAGTCACAAAATGTGATTGTAGATCTGAATGTGAAATGTAAAACAGTAAAGCTTCTAAAGGAACCAGAGAAAGTCTCCGTGGCCTCAAAGTACAGAGCAGAGTTCTTAAACAGGACACAAAAACACCACACACACACACACACACACACACACAAAATGATGAATTTAAAGAAGTAAAAATAAATAATTCTGCTGATCAAACAGTTTCATTAAGAGAGTGAAAAGGCAACCCACAGGGTGGGAGAAGATATTCATAATTCATATATCCAACATAATACAGACAACTCCGCAACAGAAACACGGGCAAAACAGGCATAAAAGAGGTCCCAATGGTCAATAAACGTGAAAAGGGGCTCAACATCATTAATCACTAAGGCACATGCAAATTAAAACCACAAACACATCTAACAGCACCCACTCCAGAAAAGTTGAAATGCAGAAGAAAGAAAATACCAGCGTTGGCAAGAATTTGGAGCAACCAGGCCCGTCCTGCACACCTGGAGCTACTTAGGGAGCTGTCTGGAGTGTCTACTAAAGCTGGACATCGACATACCCTGTGCAACAGCAAAGCCACCTCTGGGTACACATGAAGACATGGAGTGCATACATGACTCCCCAAGGACATGTGTGGGATGTTCATAGCAGCTGTGTCCCTAATGGCCAAAAGCTGGAATATACGCCAATGTCCCTCAGTAGTAAAACAGGGAAATAAACGGCGGTTTAGCCACACGGTGAAATACTGCTAAGAATGAATGAGCTACAACCACTTGCAACAATACAGGTACCTCTCACTACCTCTGTGTTGAACAAAGAGGCCAGACACAAACTGTATGATTCCATCTATAGAAAGTACAAAAACATGTAAAACTAACCTGCGCTGTTAGAGGTTGGAATGATGATTTCCTGGGATTGGGGGGTGGAGGCGGTGATTGGAGGGGAGCCCAGGGAGGAACTTCTGGGGTGATGAGAATGTCCGTTCCTTGCTCTGGGAGCTGGTTACTTGGCTGGGTTCAGCTTGAGAAAATTCACCACACTGGACACTTGAGGTCTGTGCTCCTTTCTGTATGTTTATTGTAGCTTCATAAGAGGTTTTTAAAGTGACACAGAGCTCCAGCATCCGATGTGTGGGCAGGGGAAGAGAAGACAGCAGAAGGAACCAAGAAGACAGGGCGAGAGAGGCAGAGGGAAAACGAGGTGAAATGGGGCAGACAACGGTGTCAGAGGCCTCAAAAGATTAAGAAAATGACCAAACTGAGCCACCATGTGGACGTTGAGGAAGCCCCTGGAGACTTCAGTGGGTTGGCAGAGCAGGACCCCAGTGGCAGAGGACAGGGTGAATGGAACATGGGCGTCAAACTTGTCTTCTCGCTCCTCCCCAAGAGAAGTGAAAAGAATCACAGGAGAGTGGACCCTGGTGTCGTCTGCCCCAAATCAAACAGGTCAACATCCCCCAGAGGATCTACCTCGAGGGCCAGCCAATGTGGCCCCCGGGGGCTATGCAGCATCCAGAAGGGGGTGGGCAGGCCACACCCCTTGGATCCCCACATCTCATCACTGCTGCACATCTGAGCCAGGCTTGAGAGGGAAGGTGACTGGCAGGTGGGGAAAGGTGGGAGCATTCCGTGGTCCAAGAGGGTACAGAGACTGAGAAGCCCTGAACTCCCTTTGTGGGGGGGCAGCAAGGATTGGCTCAGCTCAGGGTGGGGGGTCTGAGGGTCCAGCAGTGCGTTGCAAGGGGCTGGAGATCAGGACCCAGCTGGGCCAGTGCAGATTTGTGGCTCCAGTGCAGGGCTGGAACTGTAAGGGGAAGCTTAGGCGGCTGCAGTGTGGGTGGGAAGCAAACAGACTGCAGACCTAGGAGCCAAGGGGGCCTGGGAGCGCTTAGCCGGTTAGCTGGGGCAGGAGTGTTGGAGCAAGTCAGCAAAGTGGGAGGCCAAATGAGATGTCAGAAGCCAAGCCAGAGAGCCAGGGCTCCAGGAGCGGGGCCAGGGCTGGTCCCATCTCCACCCTGCCAGGCTCTGCAGTCCCCATCCTACCTCACCCCTCTGCTTACCTATGCCTCATGATGCCCTCTGTCCCCAACAGGTTGCTCTCTGAGGACACGGCTTCTTTCTCTCCCCCTCTCTGCTTCCTCCCCTGACCTTTACCCTACCAACCATGCAGAGTGACAGTCAATAAAACTCATCAATGAAAATGCAGTGAAACATGCAGCAGTTTATTGGAGAGGAGTAAGTAGAGACCTTGCAGAGAGAGAGAGTAAGGGCACATCTCAAACCAAGCCGAGGGCAGGGCTGGGAGCAGAGAGGCTGTTATCCAACAATGTACCTTCCCACAGAGGCTCGGCACCCACAAGAGGGGAAGGAACTCTGCCCAGAGCCTGGGGTGTCTGGGGCTGGGGCATGAGGAGCCCAACAATGCGAAGAACTAAGCAGGAGGGGCTGGGCTAGACTGCAGGGTCATCTGTCGGGGAGGGGCGAGACGTCGGCTCAGAATTTGGCGTACGTGCGCTGGCTGCTGGCGCTGCTGGTCTGGATGATTCTGGCAGAGGAAGAGGAGGCACTGCTGGCTCCCAAGCTCTGGCCCACAGGGACTTTGCTGATGGTCTGGACGCTCTGACCTGTGCTCTGACCTCCGCAGCTGGGGATGCTGGAGCCACTGCCTCTGCCATTGCGGCTGGCAGCTCCGGACTCAATGGTGCTGGTGTTGTGAACCACAGCTGCAAGGAGACGACCTGTCACCCCTCTGCCCACGAGGTGTTGGAAAGTGGTGGAGGGATAGAGACAAAGGTGCAGAGAAGGTGGAGGGACTCGGGGCTGAGGGATGGACGGTAAGAGGCACAGGGGTGTTGGAAGGTGAGGTGGCCACAGGAGGTGGTGGGCGAGCGAGCTCAGCTACAGCAGAGTGAGACATGAGGAGCGGCAGTGCATGCATTTTCTCTTGCCCCAGCTCCAGAGGCGGGAATGTGGGAATCAGCAATGCCTTCATTTTATGCAGACCTATTCCTTGTCAAAGAGAAAGCATGGACCCTGCCACTCCATTCCAAGGTCAGTGGCTATGCCATCCCACTAGCAATGATATTAACCCGACCTCAAAGGAAAAAGTACGCAAGACACTTACAGATGCACACAGAGCTTTGACACTCCCCAGACATCCTGTTGTAGAAAGAGAAAGAAGAAACGCAAGTTATAGAAACACAGAGCCCCTTACCACTCCAAATGTACCGTTAAGAAACACCTCAAAGATTATCTAGTCCGATCCTCTCTTTTAGAAAATGAGGAAAATGAGGCTCAAATAGCGGATGGAACCTATCCAAGGTCACACAGTGAATACAGGCAAACCCTAGTGGTCGCCTGGCAAGAAGTAGGACTCCCAATCCAGTGCTCTTTCCATGGCGCTTTCCACTGACTGTCCAGACAGCACAAATATGAACTGCAACAGCCTAGACTAAAGTCAGACCTCAGGAGGAATGTCCAAAGCCATGGTAGAAAACTAGGATAGGGAACCAGGGGAGAGTGGTAAGACTGAGGGCGAGGTGGATTTCATGATGCCTCGGTGGGAGGAGACCGGGAATTAATGAGATGCCCCGTTTGATCCCATGACCTCAGCTGCTCTGAAACATGTGACGCCAATGGCAGAGTGTGCTCTCAGCGTGCCACGGGAAGAGGCCGGCAGGAGCAAGGTTGATCAAAACCAGAAACATGCAAAATTGACTGGTGTTTGCCCCTGGGGTCCACTGCATGCCTGTTTCGAGTAAAGGATTTACCTGCTCGAATGTGTGGAAATTTAAAACAGGTTTGCATCCCTGGGCCTTAAAGGAGCTGGGGGAAGGAGAGAGTGCTGAGCAGTGAGGGAAGTTTAACAAACATTTGTCGAGGCCCTCCTTTGTCCCCTGCTCTGCTGCGGGGACACCAGGGATATGACAGGGAAGGCGGGGGCCGGTGCAGCTAGGTGGAAGATCACTGTCGATGTGACCAGGCACACAAGATCCTGGTGAACCTGCTTCTCACAGTGGCTTCCCCACCACAGCCGAGGTCCCCTACCCACCTGCACTCCTCGCCCTCCAGCAGCTTGCGGTAGGTGGCGATCTCCACGTCCAGGGCGAGCTTCACGCTCATCAGCTCCTGGTAGTCACGCAGCAGCCGGGCCAGGTCATCTTTGGCCTGCTGCAGGGCCTCCCTGAGCTCCGCCAGCTTGGCCCGAGCGTCCTTTAGCGCCGTTTCACCCCTCTTCTCGGCGTCAGTGATGGCCGTCTGCAGGTTACTGTTCTGGGGGAAGAAGAGAGAAAGGAAGTGCGCTGGATCTCTGGACTCACCTGGGCGTACGGAGGTGAGCACAGGTCCGCATCTATCTGTCCCTCCCCAGCACTCCCCAACCCTATGAGGCCGGAGAAGAGCATCCCATTTGGGAAGTGACTTTGAAGGAGGTTTCAAGTGGCCTCGGTTTGAGGGAGAAGAACCCAGATCTGAGGCAAGTGGAAGTGAGTGGTGAGGTCAGAGGAGCCACCCTCAACTTCTCCCCTAACACCTGCCCTCTGTCCTTCACACTGGGGGCCAGGAAACAGCAATGAACAAGACACAGCCCCGGAGCCTGGCACCCTTCCAGGTGACAGGGAGAACAGGAGAGCAGGCATGTGAAAAGCGTAAGGCCATGACGTGGCGTGGAAAGCACAGGGCTCCATGGAACCCGGAAGGGACGCTGGGGCAGGGAGGGCAGGGCTTGGCAGGCGGAGGAGTTTTATAGACAAGGAGATGTCCGGCCCATTGTTGGAGGAAAACCTGGAGTTTGATAGATTGCTGCAGATATGGGAAAGGACATTCTGGCTGCCACAGTGGGAGTGTTGAAAAGGTTTGAGAACTAGTGGGCAGCTCAGTGGGACGAGCACAGGGAGAATGACAGGACCACCCAGACTTTCTAGGTTGTCACCCAGAGACCTGGGGGGCTGTCCCCGGTGGAGGATGGGTGTGCACTAACACCCTCCTACGTTTGCGTGGGTGAAGGGCTAGGACATGAAAGGGGTAGGGCCTGACCTCCCTTGACAGCCCCTCCGACTTTGTCATCAAAATACCAGGTAGCAAGCCTGGGGGGAGCATTCTGCAGAGTGTGGCCCACCCCAGGGACGCTGAACCTGCCCAGCTCCTCCACGGAGGGATACCTGCTTCCCGACGCTCTCTATCTCGGCCCGTAGCCTCTGGATCGTCCTGTTGAGCTCGGCGATCTCACTCTTGGTGCTCCTCAGGTCATCGCTGTGCTTGCCGGCCGTGGTCTGCAGCTCTCCAAGCTGAGAGGTGAGAGGAAGAGGAAACTGTCAACCAGGAACATCAGAGGGCACTCAAAAAAGAAAATGTGGGTTCTGGCCCTTCAGGATGATCTTTGGCTTATGTTCAAAGTCGGGGTGCTGCTCAAGAACTTGCCATGGAAGGAAAGCACTTGAGATCAGTTGGGAGGTTTTTCCAATCCAAAAAATAGGAAAGATTGCTGCTTGTCCTACTGGGTTAGCTTTGCTTACCAACCTGCTCAGCTGATGATGATGAAGATGAGGAGGATGGTAGTGGTGGTGGTGGTGGTGGTGATGGTGGTGAGTAGGCCTCCAATTTTGGCCAAGGATGCAAGTGGGAGCCAAAGCCCGGCCTGCAGTCTCCTAGCCAAGCCATGGCCCACATTGCCGCAGCTGCTCAGAGGGCACTTTTTCTAACTAGCACAAAGGCACTCTATGGGCTAACTTCAGCCCTGCTATGATTTGTCAAGCTCTTTTTAGTTCTATTTTATTTTTCATTGGCACATAATAATTGTACATATTCACGAGGGACAGTGTGATGTTTCAATAGATGCATAGATTGTGTAGTGATCAAATCAGGGTCATTAGCTTTCCCATCACCTCCACGCCAAGCTCTAACTGATCACCTGAATGCTTGGTCACGTTTATCTAGGCTGGAGGTCCTGGGGAGTCTGTGTTTCTGTGAGCCAGTTTTCAGAGGGTCCCTGGCTGTCCTTGAGGACTGCATAGGGGTTTGGGACCTGGGTGGCTAAATTGGGCAGGAATGAAGGCCCCAAGAGAAAGCTGGTTCCTCCAGGTGGCCTGAATCACCCACCTTGGTCTGGTACAGCGCCTCGGCCTCAGCCTTGCTCCTCTGGGCGATGTCCTCGTACTGGGCCTTGACCTCGGCGATGATGCTGTCCAGGTCCAGGTGCCTATTGTTGTCCATGGACAGGATGACGGATGTGTCATTGGATTCCGACAGGAGCTGGTTGTATTCCTGTAGACACAAAGCCAATCCTGCTCACATCTAATGGACAGCGAACCCCCAAAGTTAACTTTCAGTAATGACACTAAAAATGTGATGACCAAGGTACAGGCAAAGGAAGGAAGGGGCCTCTGTCCCGATCCTGCTGCAGGGGCGTCCAGGCACCTTGGATGGGGGAGGAGACTTGGAAAATGTTACCCATAGGTGCTGGCACAGATGGGGGACACAGAAAAGGGGGAAAGAAAGGAAGGGGAGTTAAGATATTTGATAGATGGATGGTTTCAGAGGTCTCAGAATCCGAGTAGATGGTGTGGTAATCAACGTGAGAAACAAAGCCAAGAATGAAAAGAATTAGGCTTGAGAAGATCAGTCACATCTTAAGCACATGATGGGATAGAGCAGGGCCTTACAGCCTCAAAGAGGGGCCTCAGGAAGTTGATCTCGTCCATCAGACTCTGCACTTTGACCTCCAGGTCCACTTTGGCCATGTAGGAAGTGTCCACTTCCTAGGGAGGGAGAACACCAGATCAGCAATTAGCACATCCTCGTTTGTTTAAAATACGTACTTGTCAACGATTACAATTGTTATGAAGGGAAATGGAAAACATTGTTACCCTGGTCATTAGACTACTCAGGGTAAGCGTGACTTGAAAATGGGACTCAGGAATTAAAGAGAGCTCTCATGGCTGATGCCAATGCCTCATTGCAACAAGAAAAGTGGCAATTGTATCCCACAGAGCTCAAAGCAACTTGGCCGCTGTTGAGCCCTTATAGTCTGGGGAAGCAGCTTGGTCACAGGGGAAAAAAAAAAAAAGATAGCAGGATTTCTGCCTGGAAAGAGATAAGGTACCCAGTGACAGGGACCTGCAAGGGCTCGTGTGTGCCCCTGTCCCCAGCCTGGGGCAGGTTCAGCTCAGGAGACTCTCCATGTCTCACCCTCTCCCCATCACTTCTCACTCCCATCACCCAGGCCTCTCCGGCACTAGTCTAATGATAAGGGAAGCAGAGTGCGACATTTGAGAAAAGATCAGGCTGGCAGCGCTAAGACAGTCCTGGAAAGTCCCCCAGGCACAGTGGGAAGTTGGCCTTCCCCCTGCTGAGCACTGTCCAACCTGGCCTTGACCACCCCCAGCCCCAGACCCAGACCCCACCCAGCCCCAGTCCTTGCCCACCTTCTTCAGAAGCACAAAGTCATTCTCAGCCGCTGTGCGCTTGTTCACCTCTTCCTCGTACCTGCGGGAGGAGCAACCGCTCAGCCGCAGTGATGCTACAGGGCTGTGCTGGACACGGTCCCTGGCTGGCCCCAGCGCTGCCCTCTGCTCTAGGCTGAGGATCCCAGCGGCGAACCGAGCAGAAATCTCTCTCTCAAGTAGAGAGACCCACTGAGCCCCGAGTCCTCCCAGCCCTGCCTAGCACTAGCACAGATGTTCAGAACGTGGGTGATGGTCCCCACAACGGGCAAGAGCCGGCCCTCCTCCAGGCCAGAGAGACTGGACAGAAGGCAGTCTCATCACGCCCAGTCCTCTGATTTGCCCACACAGCCTGCCGTCCCCCACACTGAGGCCTCCCCACGCCCAGCTCCAGGCTGCCTCTGCGCTCCTCAGTCAGCACTGCAGGCCCACAGGGCCCGCAACTCCCAGGGAGAACCCTGGGCTTCTCTCTCCCGCCCCTCCCGCAGTCCAGGCCCTGACGGGGGGCTCATCTCTGCTGCTGCTGCCACCGGCTAAGGAGTCTGCTACCCCACACAGCAGGCCACGTGTGCCCAGTGGCCACCCCAGCACCTAGCACAGGGCCAGGCACAGAGCAGGCGCTCGATACACTTTGTTGTATGTCCACTGTAGTTAATGTAATTTAATAATGATGAAATAATTATTATTAATAATCTATTTGGTTGCTAAAATTTCATTAATATTAATTAATTAGCAATAGCCAGGCACTGTTCGAAATGCTCGGCATATATTAAATTATTTAACTCTCACGACAAATCTCTCAGGTAGATACAACTGTTATCATCCCCATTTTACAAATAAGGAAACTAAGGCACAAAATGGTTAAATAAATCGCCTGTGATTGTGCAGCTGGAAGGTGACGTAGTCAAGCCTGCACCCGGCAGCCTGGCTCCAGAGCTGGTGCTCACACCTAGTGGCGCACGGCAGGTGCTCCAGCAAGCCCCGTGTGCTCCTTCCTCACTCACAGCCCCGGCTCCCTGCCCAAGGCCCACAGAGGCCAGACGGCCTCACGGCCTTGGCACCTAAGCCTCAGCTCACGGGCAGCGCTTCTCACCTCCTCCTGTACTCCTCCATGAGTGCCTGCATGGTGCCCAGCTCCCCGTCCAGCCGGCCCCGCTCCGTCAGCAGCCTGTCCAGGTGGGCCTGCAGGCAGCTGATGTAAGACTCAAAGAAGGGCTGCAGGTCATCGGCGCTGGCATTGGAGGTGGCCGTCTGCTGCTGCAGGAGGCACCACTTGGTCTCCAGCACCTTGTTCTGCTGCTCCAGGAACCGCACCTGTGATCGACCATGGAGGAGAGGTTGTGGCCTGCCCAGCCCCGGCTCAGGAGCAGGCTTGCCCCCCAAACCCAGGCCCCCTAACCTGGGAGGCCACAGGGGTTCTCAGGGCCATGGCCCCTCCCCCACCACGGGCACTCACCTTGTCGATGAAGGAAGCAAATTTGTTGTTGAGGGTCTTGATCTGCTCCTTCTCCTGGGTCTTCACTTCCCCAATCTGGGGGTCGATCCCCACGTTCAGGGGCTGCAGGAGGCTCTGGTTGATGGTCACCCCCTGGATGCCGAGGGGAAAGCTCCCCGAACTCCCAAGGCCTCTAGCTCCACCAGGTGCTCCTCCAAAGCTGCCCAGTCTCCCCCCAACCCTGAAGGAGCCTCCTCCAAAGCCACTTCTCATGCCTCTTCCTCCAGCCCCACACAGGCTGCCCCCGAAGGCACCCGAACACCCCCGTGTCGCACCCCCAGCCTGGGCAGCACCTCCGGCCACACTCAGCGAGATCTTCTTGCTGCCCCCAAGGCTGTACAGGCTCCTGCTGCCAAAGGTGCCCCCCATCATAGCACAGGCCAAGGAGGCACTGCCTCCCCCAGAGCGAGAGGCAGACTGGGACTTGGAGCTGCTGCGGCTCTGGCCAGACACCACGATGGCAGAGCGGCCACTGGAGCCTTGGGTGGCCTGGGAGGCTCTGCTGGACTTCTGGCTCATCATTTTCTGTGGATGCAGCAAGATGTCCTGGTTCAGAAAGCCTCGGAGGAAAGAGCACCTTCTGACACAGGGAGAGAAGTGGCCCCTTTTATAGGCCCCAGTGCGTTGGTCCATTGATTTGATGATTTCCTGAGCTTGATTTCCTAGCCAAAATAAGTCAATCCCTCAAATCCCAAAAACACCTTAGTCCTAACCCTGGAGTCACCAGTTGCTTTGATTTCTCCGACATTAGTCTTGTTTTTTCCTCACCAGATCCAAGGCAGAAAAATACTTAGGCTCCCCTTTGAGGGATGGGCTGCTTCCTACTGGGACCCAACCCCAAACTTCAAGGCATCTGCTGTAATTAGGTGATTCTCCACGCTCTTCCCATCTCCAGTTACCTGGGTCATTGGCTTCCGTCAGTCAGATCCCAGCTCTTAAGAAATAAGAGGCTGACAGGAGACTCTGTCTTGGGTAATTATGTAGAGTGTGGTCCTCCTGAGAAAAAGCCCCATCAACTCTCCTGGGAACTACATCCACTGTGGTGGGACCTCAGGATGCTGGGGTCACCCATAGTGTATAAGGTAAAGCTTTTGCTCCTTCTCCAGAGCAAATAACTCTCCTGACCTCCGGACAATACCCAGCCAGCTAGGACAGGACTCTTCACCCTGTATAAGGGACTTTAACCCAACCACCTCACGCCTGAATGGTTCAGAGTGACACCTAACGCCCCCCCCAGGCCATCAAATGAATGCCCTGCACATTCTAGGGCTCTCGCCAAAAACTTACAGCCCTCATGCTGGGCTGAGTGGGCACAGGGACTTTTGCAGAGGAAAACAAAAGGAGAAGGGAAAGCTAAGATGTTCCACCAATGCTCATGTTTCCACCTCTGCATCTGCCTTCTTGTTCCAAGCTCAGCATGAGCATGGGCGCTCTGGACAAGGAATGGAAAGATAGACATACTAATTACAATCTTCAGGAACATTCTTTTGGGACCTGTTTCTCTCTCCTGCCAGGATCATTTGTCATGCCCGACTTGAGTGCATTAGAAAAGCAGCTGACTCTTGGTTATTCACATAATTGGTGAGACAAGAGGCTTCAGTGGCATGGAACAGACACTCAGCCAGGCTTGGGGCCACCCCCACACACGCTCACCAGTCCTCAGCCTCTGGGTGCCAGATCTCCAACACCCAAGCCCTGCTGCCAGCCTGGACCCTTCTTCTGTTGGCAATCTGGCACCCACTGGAGGGGGAACAGGCAGAGAACAAAGAGCAAGTGGAGGACCTGCTCGCCCCCCACACCATGGTGCAGGTAAGAGCAGGAAAACCACACAGATAATGAAGCCATGGGGGACCCCTCTGTGGCCCCATCTCCTGGGACCAAGACGGGGACAGTGTTGCATCTCACTGACCATGTCTTCAGCTAGATGTTTCAGAGAACTTTCTACAGAGGAAGCAGACTCTCAGAGGGAGTGCTAAGGAGGGCTTTGCAATCTCACTCTCTACAGATTTAATGAAAAATCAAAGAATATGGGTTGACAGCAACCAGACCCTCTGGCAGGGGGCTAACTTTTAGCATCCAGATGTGAGAAGCAGTTCAAAATCAGATGCCATCAGAAAGCACGGCTGTCTGCATATAGCTGCAGATACAAGGAGTCCTGAGGACAAGTGGAACCATGACATGTTCATGAAATTTCAAAAACTTTAGTGTGCCCATAGTACAAGCTTTGAGGAAAGGGATGCGAGTGATGAGGCTGGAGAGGTCAGTAAGGTTGGAGGCACAAGGGACCTGGTCTGCATGCCAGGAGTTTGGACTTTACCAACAGGCGCTGGGAAGCCACTGACAGTGGCTCCATCAGTGACACCATCTGATCTGTGTTTTAGGAAGAACACTTGGATTCAGGCTGTAAAATGGCTTAGAGAGAGGCCCTTTGAACTTTATTGGCAAAGAGATATTTAAATCCAGGAGAACTTAGAAAAGGGGATGTTATCTATTCCCCAATCTACCCTCTAGTCTTAGCACCTTCTCAAACTTGGCAGCATGTTGGAAAGATATTGGTGCCCGATCTCATGTCTAGAGATTATGGTTTCATTGGTCTAGGGTTCAGCCTGGGCATCAGAAACTCTGAAAGCTCCGCAGATGATTCTTCTGCGTGTGAAAGTTGAAAGCCAGAATGTTCAGGGTCAGAAGGAGTGAAGTTGCTTTTGGTGGGCAGTGGGGACGGTTGGGAGGGACTAAAGAAAGGAAATGGACACAGCTATGGCTCATCCACTTGTTTCCAAACCCCAAGTGAATGCCTTCCAATGCCCAGATGCAGCCTGGGCATGAGGGAAAGTCAGGAGACCCAGCCCTTGTGCTCAAAGGCTTTTAATTCAACAGGTGAAGCAAGACTATACACCAGAGCAGCGCAGGGTCCCAGGAGACGAACTGTGATCAGAGAGCTAGAGAAGAGGACCAGGCTCAGTGAGGGCCACAAGGGTTAGGAAAGCCCCCACCAGGCAGGAGGGACCCAAACACTTGCCCTTCTTGGATGGGTGTGGGGCAGTGGTGTAGGAGGGAGAAGTTGGCATTCTTCCTCTTTCTACAAGGTAAACAGCACCCGGACAAGCAACCAGCTTGGAAAAAATGACTTTAAATGAGGCTAATCAGGGCCACACCTAATTTCTATGTGCCTTTCTGCACATTAGATAAAGGTGCCACCTCCCCGCAAGAAGCAGCAGCTCCAGAAGTGGAGAACTTGGCTAGCAGAGGGTGTGGCAAATCTCTGTTTCCACTCACCCCTCAGGTGGAATCTCTCTGTAGTAAAATTGCACAAGTATGTCCCATGGCCTGATGGGAATTAGTCAGAACACTTGAGACCTGGCATCACTTACTTGTTACAGAGAGTTTATCATAACCAGGTAGGCTGTGCCTTCTAACTATGTACCAGCCACAGGGATGTGGCACTGACTTTGCAATGCAGACTGCTACTCAGTCGTGCTATGGTATTTCCCAAGGACAAGGGGATGTTGTGTTGTGTGAAGATTCGGCCCATATGCTTTCACACCCAAAACCTGTAGAGTACTGGATGCGGGAGGAAGGTGGGGAAGAAGGTGTAGAAAGGTGAGCTGCAGCCACTTCATAGAGAGCTCCCTATCTGATGAGAGCAACAGGAGGCACAGCCAGAAGGCACACCACCGAGAGACAGCCACAGAGACCTTGGGTTTGCTTCAGGAGAGTGGACTCAATATAAATTTGTGGAGGCATGCACCCCCTCCCACCATGAGACCTCAGGGACCAGCAAGGCCTTACTAGGGACACATTACGACAGACTGACTATCTCATTTTCAAAAGGGGCAGCTTACATGGTAGACCAGAGGATGCTGTAGATGTAGGGTCCCAGCAAGATGCTGGCGGGGTTGCTCATGAGAAGATAGAGCAGCACCCAGAGGGGGCACAGCAAATCAGACACATCTGTGTCCAGCTGAGCCCCCTACTCTGAGCTGGATTGTTTTTTTTCCAGGCCAAACTGTATCCAGCTTTATTACAGATACTTTTCATAAACAAGTGTGGTATTTCAGGCAGGACAGGGACAGATGATCATTAGAGTGTCAGAGCCCCCGAAGGGATGTCCACCCTCAGCCCTCACTCATTCACATTTATTTAGTATCTGCTCTGAGCCCAGAACTGCCAGGTCCTAGGGTCACAACGACAAACAAGAGCTGGTGCCTGCTCCCACAGAGGTCACAGTAGTGAGGGTGAGAAACGTGTCAATACGAAAGTATGAGGCACACTGCTGAGTGCAAACATGGAGGTTTGTGCAAGGCCTGGTGGCGACACGGACAGGGGCATGCAACTCTGCTTGTGGGGCAGGGGAGGGCAGACAGGGAAATTGATCAGCGAGGGCTTCACAGAGCAGGATGTGTCAAAGCCGAACGAAGGTGGGGAAAAAGCATTCCCACCAAAGGGAAGCATGTGCAAAGGACGCAAGGCTCGGGAGAGCTCAAAGCTTTTAAGCAAATGTAAGCGGTTCCCTCTAGCTGGAACAGGCAGTATGGAAGGAGGTGTGGTGTTTGGAGATAAAGTTGGAGAGTTAGGCTGGGCCCTGTCTGGAAGGCCTTATATGTCACATGAAGATGTCAGGTTGTGATCTCAGGAAGTAGGAAGCAATGAAGAGCCTGATGGGGGAATAGCATGGTAAGGCTTGTTTTTGAAATGTAATCTAGTGTCCTCAAAGTCCCCCAACCCTCCAGGGTCTCCATTCCTTTAACACTCAGCCAAACACTCAGGCCCTATCCCAGTCCTGCAGGAAGTTCGGTGCCACCCTCCACTCCCAGTGCCCATGGATCCCTGAGCCAGACCCTCACTCCCCTGTCAGTCTGCAGCACAGCTGCTTTCCGCCTGTGGCTTCCAGACCCCAAGACCAGCATCCTACCCCAGCCCACTCTGGCCCACAATGGGCACCCCCGCTTCCTCCTCACCCTTTCTCTTCTCTTCTTGGTGCAGCTCTAGCCCCTCTCTCCTGGATCCCCTTTGAAAATTCAAAATCCCGCTAACGTAGGCAGAGTAATGAATGCCTCCGCTTTGTTTTACCCTCTCCAGACCACCATGGGGGAAGAAGCAAGAGAGAGGGTCTCACCTTTCAAAAGCTAAGAAGCCCGTCAATGTATTTTTCAGAACAAAGAGCCATACCTCCACACACCTATTAGAACAGCTAGAATAGAAAGACTGCCAATACCAAGCACTCTTGAGGTTGCAATGTGACTAGAACCCTACACATTGCTGATGAGAATGCAAAATAGCACAACCACTCCTAAAAATAGTTTGGCAATTTTTTATAAAGTTAAACACACTTATACCATATAACCAGAAATCCCACCCTGCGTATTTACCCTAGAGAAGTGAAGATTTATGTTCATATGACAGCCTGTCCTTGAACACTTATGCAGCTCCATTCATAATCACCAAAAACAGGTAGCATCCCAAGTGTCCTTCAATAGGTGAGGAGATAAACAAGCCATAGTACAGCACATAGATACAATGGAACACTCTTAACAATAAAAATGAGCAAACTATTGGTACATATAACTTGGATAAATCTCAAAGGCATTATGTTGAATAAAAGAAGTCACTCTTGAAAACTTACCTACCATATGACTTATTTATATGAAATTCTCAAAAAGACAAAACTACAGTGACAGAAAACAGACCCATGGTTGCCAGAGGTTAGGTCTGGGAGGAGTATATAACTATAAAAGAATCGCCCGAGGGAGTTTGGGGGCAGTGATGAAACTGTACCCTGATGTGGTAGTGGTTACATAAATCTTTACATGCATAATTGTGTTAAAATTTATAGAACTGTGTATCCAAAAGGCCCATTTTAATTTATGATGATAATTCTAAAAATATAGACAAGGGACAGAGGAACATGTTAAACAATATCACAAGATGGGGAGGAGGGAACACTAACTTAGTAGGATACTAACTCCACAGGACCAGGTTTCTTCAACAAATAAATTTCAAGGACTCGGCCAGGTGCAGTGGCTCACGCCTGTAATCCTAGCACTCTGGGAGGCCGAGGCGGGTGGATT
>NW_012135081.1:3617600-3667520 GCF_000956105.1 Propithecus coquereli
GGGTACAGAGGTGTTCATACACTCTTCTCTCTGCTTTTATGTTTCTTGCACATTTTCTAGAATAAGAAAGGTTTTAACAAGCCACCTCTCCGGATATTAATTATGACACCTTTATTCCCTGTGATAAATAAGCAGTTTTTGCTTTATATAGCAATTTTTCTTTCCAGTATACCCAAGTGAGTGAGTATATCTTTGCCTATAGGTCAAATGTATAAGTGGCCTGAATCTAGTAAGAATAACAAGTAAGCTTGATGGCAGGATCAGAATCTAAAAATAATTTGATATTTAGAGCTTGAGCCTAAACTAATAAGAAAGATTTAACAGAGATTAATGTAAAACCCTACACGTGTATTCAAACAAAACAGCTGTACAGTTCACCATGGGGAGACACGGTTTCACAACAGCTTGTATAAAATGGCGCCAGCTCGGGGTGAGTCAGCAGCGGAAAGCAGCTGCCAAGATCATCTGCAAAGTTGGAGGATGTGCAAAGTGAAGCCCTGTGCCCACCCCTTTCCTGAACCAGTCAGGCTCCACCTGGAGGGATGGGTTCTGGGAACCAAGAGGATGTCTACAGGAGAGCACCCACGATGGCTCAGGGCACCCCAAAGCTGAGAGGAATGGACGTGTTCTACCTAGAGAAGGAATCTGATAAAGGGGAAAACTGTCCCTAAACTTTTGTAGACTGTCATGCACAAGGGGATGTTGCACCCTATGCCCATAGAGGAGAAACCTCTGACCAATGAGCGGAGTTTACAAGGGAGGTTAGACTCAGGTTAACGTCCTCTGTAAGAGCGAGAGGTGTTACCTCCTGCAGCAAGAGGGCTGCCATTGTGGACTGTGTTTTAGAGAGGACACGGATTTGTAAATGGGGGCTCCTCTTTTTGGCTTCTGAAGTCATTTCTAGCCCTGAGAGTCTGATTCCTCAGAAATCAATTAACAGTGAGTGGTAACCCTAGAAATGAGGATGGTAATATCTCCCATCTTGTTCTAGGAGCTGTGTCAAGCTCTAGCATGCATTGTTATTTAATCAGTCCATCAGTCAAGAAGTGCTTACTGAGTGCACATTTTCTGTCCAGTATTGTGTGACACAAAAACACTATATGACATTTTCCTTAAAGTATTTATAATAAACTTGCTAATCGAAATTTGCATATATGTACTACAGTATCAGTATAAACATCTTGTGTTTTATAAAGTGCTTTTTACATTTATTACTTTGTGTATTCTTTAGCACATCTCTGAGAGGAAGATATTTTTATTATCACATTGATGAGTAACAGTAGATAATATTTTAAGTCACTCTCTTCCTTTTGGAGTACCCGGTTTCTAATGTTGCTCAACATGAACCTAGCCTCAATCAACAGAAGACTAGATTTTTAATTTTCTTTATTTTTATATCCCTCTCATCCCAATGAGGGAATTAACTTAAAAATAATAATCCATGTTAAAATAGGAAGTCAACACACGTAACCTAAACATCTATACCCCATAATATGCTGAAATGAAAAAAAAAATAGGAAGTCAATATTCCAATCACCAATGGCAAATTCACTCCAGCGGCAGAGATAGAAAGGAAAACATGCCGATGTACATAAGCTTTATTATCCATAAAGACGTTGAGAGAGAGACAAATTTCTTTGGTCTTGGTTCTATGGGGACATAACAAAATGGACAAAGTCTAGGATTATTTTATAGTTGCTCTTTCAACCACGTTTACTTGATCTTAGACAGGAAGTCTGTGAGCCCAAATGCAAATAATCAGAACTGAAGCAGGGATGGGAGAAAGCTGAGTTTGGAGAAAGTGATGGTAATACCAGTCTCCTGAAATAGAGTCGTCCCCCAGGCACCTGGACTGGATTTCAGCACCACGGACAGGGCACGGCTCCGTGGGTGGGGTATTGGCCCAAAGGCCTCTGAATAAAGTAAGCCTCTGCCATCAAAGACCAGAAACACACCACATACCACACACATACACACACACACACACACACACACACACACACATTCTATCGTGGAGAAACAAAGTTGCACATGTGTTATTAATATAGCATGGAAGTTTCAAGCATGGATTCTGGAGCCAACTACCCATGTTCAAACCCTGGCTCTACCACTTGCTAACTGACCTGCGGCATGAGGTGACCTTTACCTCTCTATAGCTCCTTTTCCACATCTATAAAATGAGGATAATCATACCTACCTCACAGGACAGTTGTGAACATTGGATGAGTTATGTGTGAAGTTCTCGGAATAATTTCTGGGCAGGTAGTGATTACTAAATAAATCTTTGCTTTATTTATTGATTTTCCATAACCTTGAGATCTCAGGATATGGGGGCAGGGACAGGAATATGGAGTATTGTAGGCAAAGTCTTGCTGGGGAGAGGGGTGGCTGTCCTTGAATCATAAGGAAGGAAGGTACATGGGCAGCTTTGGCCCACCCTGGCCCAAAGACCCCAAGGGGAGAGGTGAGGAAGGCCCTGAAGTGACTCAGCTGGGCACTGAATCTACAGGTGGCTGTCACTGAGGCATCTGGAGCTCTTGGCAAGAACCACTGAGGCCTGTGAGAGAAATGTGCCCACCTCGAGACGTGGTCTGCCCTGGGGTGCATCAAGAAAGAGTAAAGCACATGGTGGCAGCCAGGCAGACTGCAGAGTCTGACCCATGTCTCTTTACCACGAAGGCTCCTTCAGGGCCCCATCCTCTTCTCATCTCTCACTCACTCCACACACAGCTGCTAACGTAACTTTCTGGAAACTTTCTGTCACTCTCTGATTCAGAAAGCACCATGGGTCACTATCATTCTACAAAACTTAGAACCAAAAGACAGCGTAATATATTGTAGTTTAACGGAGAAAAGAAAACAGAGTTGAAAGGAGGCAAGGCAGGGTTCCTCTACGAAGAAACAAAAGGCAGTAGTGGCATGGGTGGTGGGCTCAGGGCCAAACCCTTAACTTGACAATGTCTTTCTGAGTCCCTTCTTGGCTTGGCTTTGAACCCTCCAATGGGATGAGATTATGGTGTCACCAACCCTGATAAGAGGGGAACTATTACAGAGGTATGGCTAGGAGGAGTTTCTGCGGCCATCTCTCAGGTCCCAAGCTCAGTATTTGATGCCAGAGTGCTGGCCACTGCTGGTGGTGCTCTGCATGATCCTGGCTGAGGAGGACAAGGATGAACTGCTGAGTCCAGGACTCCAATCCATGGAGATGCTTGTGCTTCTAGACTAGACGCCCTTCCCAACAGTCTTGGACTTGCTGTCCCCTTGGATGCCCTGGCCACCTCTGTTACCCCAGCCACCATTGCTGCTGCTGCCCACAGTACCAATGCCCTTGCTGCTAGAAGTGTGGTTGACCACAGCTGCAAAAAGAATGGAATGCTCAGTCACACCCTGCCTGTCTAAAGGCCCAGTGCATGCAACCCCTGTCTGAAGAATGGGTGGTAGAGGAAAGCTAAAAAGAAGAGAGATGACCCTCCCCTGGGAGTTCTCTGATGGAGGTAGGCCAAGGACATACACTGGACAAGCCACCAGGTAAATTCTACCCAAATATGTCTCATGGGACTCTCCCTTGTGCCCCTGCATTTGTGTCACTCTGGGGACAAGGCTGCAGAAAAGGCAACTCGTGGGTAAGCAATCTGATACAAAGCCACGAGGAATCAGCTACAATAACAGAAAAGGGGGACACAAGATACTCACAGATGCACACTGGGCTCTGGCACTCCCCTGACATCCTGTTCAGAAACATGAAATAAATATCATGAAAATCCCATCATGAAACTATCCAGGGGGGACAATCTCTTTTCAGAATTAGCCCCAGGGATGCCAGAGTACAATGATATGAGCTTCAGCATCAGGGATCGAGGGTAGACAATGAGAAGGGGGCTTCCCTGAGATTCTAAGATGGGGATGCAGAGAACAGAAACATAATGCGTCTCTGGACACTTGGTTCTGCCATCACCTAGGCCTTGGTTACCTCACTGGCAAAACTGGGATAACATGCCTCTTCATCAGTTTGTGTGATGAGTCAGTCAAGCGATGTGAAGGGCCTAGCACAGTGCGCATGCCATAAGTGACATGGCTCTTATTTGCATCATCCTTTCTGGGCCTATGGACAGCGTCCACATCTAGGTGCTTTTTCTAGACCACTGCACAGACTCCAACATTAACAATGATAACATTAACAAGGAAGGGAAGGCAAAGAAGAGTGACTGTTTCAGAGGAAAGTGGAAACTCCAGTTTGGAGTGTAGAGGCAGCAGGCCCCTAGGACCACCTAGTACCCATCTTTGCATTCTCCACCACATCAGGACTGGCCGACATTTGCCTTTGCCCTGTATGCCTGTTAGGAGGCTCTCAGCATTCTGCTCTAGCATGTATAACATTGCTACCCATTAGCCCAAGGGGAGAGTCCTGGGCAGTGCAGGTCAGTTCACCAAGCATTTTGTTGAGAACCTCCTTTGTCCTCTGCCATTGTGATAGAGCCTGGGTATACCAAGGGGAGCAAATGCAGGGGCAAAAATCACTGTGACACAGTAGAGATAACCAAGAAACTTCCTTCTCAAGTTGGGTTCCTTGCCTTCACCAGAGCACCCACCCACCTGCACTCCTCGCCCTCCAGCATCCTCTGATAGGTGGCGATCTCCACACCCAGTGCCAGTTTGGTGCTCATCAGCTCCTGGTAGTCACGCAGGAGCTGGGCATGCTGCATGCTTGGCATGCTGCAGGGCCTCTCTGAGCTCCACCAACTTGGCCTGGGCATCCTTGAGGGTCAGCTCCCCCCGCTTCTCAGCATCAGAAATTTCCACGTGCAGGTTGGCATTCTGAAGAAGAGGGAAAAGATGTGCTCTGAGCCTCCGGACCCACCTGAGCATATAGCAGGTGAGCACAGGTCTCCATCGGTCTCCTTAACGAAAATCTCTAACCTATGTACTGTGTGGCTGGCCATGCTAATTTCTTCTGCTCATAGCCTTCATATCCATGTAACTAAACCATGCTGGGACATTACAGTGGTTTTCTGAGCCCTTACCCAGAGATAGTGGTCACCTGCTTCCCAACTTCTTGGGGAGGGATAATCTATAGTCAGAGATCCCAGAAACTCAGCCCCGCCTAGTTCATAAATTCTTCAGGGCCATGACCACTCGATTGAGAGATCATTCCCCCCTTTAAGACGATGGATCGAGTAAAGGTAACATGAAGCCCTCGCTCTGTGTGGCATCACTTGGGAAGCCCCGTTCCTGAAGGTCTTGGTCAGGAGCCTGAGGGGCTGCCCCACCTGCTAGGTCCAGGTGCCTCACCAGCATCCCAAGACACCACTGTCATCAGAGTCATAATGCCAGGCTTTGGGGAGCAGCCCTCACCTGCTTGTTGATGCTCTCGATCTCGGCCCACAGCCTCTGGATTGCCCTGTTGAGCTCTGCGATCTCACTCTTGGTGCTCCTCAGGTCATGCCCATGCCTGCTGGCTGTGGTCTGCAGCTCCCCAAGCTGGAGTCGAGTGGGTGGTGGACAGAGAGAGCAGGTAGGGAGAGATTATCCCCACCTCAAACACACATGTATAAAAGGGAAGTAGAATTACAATCAATCCAAAAAATGCTAGGTCACATGACGTCCACCAGGCATTTAGAGTGGAAAGAATCACGTAACTGAAACCCATGGCTGCCCTTAGACACATCAGAGACTGAAATGAAAAGAACTACAAGGACTCTGCAAGTTACGGGAACTTGTGAAAGAAATTTCAGTGAGCTTCCTAATGAATAAAATGTGCATTCTCTGGGAGGGTGCCAGGAGGGCTGGAGGTGAAGGGGCAGAAGCCCTGGGAAGGCTCGTGGGGCCCGGGCTGATGCAGTGATCCTTATTTACCTTGGTCTGGTACAGAGTCTGAGCCTCTGCCTTGCTCTTCTGGGTGATCTTCTCATACTGGGCCTTGACCTCAGCAATGACGCCGTCCAGGTCCAAGTGCCGGTTATTGTCCATGGACAGGACCACAGAGGTATCGCTGGATTCTGACAGGACCTGGTTATACTCCTACAAGCACACAGGGGCACATCACTGGACAGTTGTCACCATCTCTCTAGGATGCCCTGAACCTATCATCCATTGGCTCAGGAATGTTAAGAGACTGAGAAAACTCAATCTCGGTGAAGAGAAAGGAAGGTAACAAGACAGTGATCCAGAGAAACCAGGCAGCAGGAAGCTGTCAAGCAGGTAATAAGGGGTTATCCATAACTCACCTCTTGGCCCCTCTTCATAGATTCCCGGGGGTGCTGTAGGCATGCGGATGCTAAAGGTGTGACCTGCAGGTGGGAGGTGCCCTGAGCCTTGGGAAGGAGAACAGAGGAAGAAGGTGAGCCACAGTGGGGGAGGGGGTAAAACAGGAGAAATGAGGAAAGAATATGGATAATGGTGAGAAAGACCTTGCAAGCATTTGCCTGCAAACAGATTTCACAAAGGAAGCAGAATCCAAGAACCAAGCACAATCTGACACCCCGAGTGTGGCTTCCACCCTAGAGCAAAGGATAAAGGTCCTCACAGCTTCGTAGAGGGCTCTCAGGAAGTTGATCTCACTGGTCAGACTCTCCATTTTGACTTCCAGGTCCATTTTGGTCATGTAGCATGTATCCACACTCTGAAAATAACAAGCAGGGGATGAGCCCTACTCACTTCAATGTTACTCACATTTCGTAGTATCAACAGCATGTTTACATGGAGATGGGAGCGAAAATCACTTAAACCAGACATTACACTTGCAGGAGAGAGAGAGATTTGACAACTGAGCTCAGTATTAGAGGAGATGTGCTACTGTCAGTTTCCACAACTTGGGTGATTTTAACGATAGTTATCAATAGCTCGACAGTGAACCGGTGTAATGAAGGCTCAGAGCAGTTTGCAACTGGTAAGTCCAACACACGTGGGAGGTATTTCAGCTCCAGGAAGAAAACCCTCACAGTAGAGGTTCCGCATTGAGGCAGGCGCTATTCTGGGTTCTGGCCATCAGCAACAGAACACTTGGAAATCCAGTTCTGGAGGAAATGCTGTCCAGCCTCACACCCTGAGAAGGTACCACCATTCCCCACTTCCTGGATCCATCTCCTCACTGCATAGCTCCCTGCCCTGCCCACCTTCTTCAGAACCATGAAGTCATTCTCAGCCTCTGAGTGCTTGTTAATTTCATCCTCATACCCGCAAGGAAGGAGAGAGGTCATGCTCAGGGAACCACTGAGCCAAAGGTAGGTGCACAGGTGCACAGAGAAAGGTGTTTATCCCGGGAGGTGGTGGCTAC
Organism: Propithecus coquereli; assembly: GCF_000956105.1. Taxonomy (NCBI): domain Eukaryota; kingdom Metazoa; phylum Chordata; class Mammalia; order Primates; family Indriidae; genus Propithecus; species Propithecus coquereli. Next base: position 3,624,874 of record NW_012135081.1, read on the forward strand.
CCTGGAGCAGGGCTGCTGGTGAATGTTTCCTGCATAAGACCAGGCTAAGATCAGAGGGCGGCATGCATTATTAGAATGGTAGAGCCTTTAAGAATACAATGGTACCCCCATTTCCAATACTCCAGGATACTGAAAATAGAAGGAGATAAAACACATAATGGAATCGTGTAGTCCCTGAGCAGCACATTCATACAGAGCTGTCTGGATTCTCCACTGCTGGGGTATCACCCAAGTCCCTGTGAGCCAAGGCCTGTGCTCAGTCCCAAAGCCATCTTCCCCTTCAATCTGCCCCCCAAGACTCCCAGCTCCATCTGTGTCCTGGGTCTGTATCCTGCTCCCCACATCAGACCAGGAGCAGGGCTCTTTCCTACCTTGGCCTCCCCTTGAAGCTCTCTCACCACCGAGAACAAACATATTTTCTAACTGGTCTTCACCCTTGGCTACACATTGGAATCACCTGGGGTTCTATTGTAGCTACCAATGCCTAGCTCCTAGGCCCAGAAATCCTGATTTAATGGATCATGAGTACAACTTGGACATTTAGAATTTTTAAAGCTCCCAAAGTGATTCTAGTAAACAGCAAAGTATGAGATCCATCACTGCTAAATGATGGAGTGCCTGAACATCTACCTCTGTCTGCTGGGGAGCACTTTAGATGCCCACCTCTGAGACATATGCCTCATTCTCCTTGGCACCAACACAAAATATCAACAGAGAAGATCCTCCTTTCACCGCAGGCCCTCCTGACACCCCATCCTGTGGCCAACAGACAGAGGCCTTGAGAACATGCGTTGACTCTCCAGTTGGAAAACCCACATCCCCGACCTGCAACATGATCGCTGGGACCCCTGTGCACCACCCGTCACTCACCTCCTCCTGTACTCCTCCATGAGTACCTGCATGGTGCCCAGCTCCCCGTCCAGCTGGCCCCGCTCCGTCAGCAGCCTGTCCAGGTGGGCTTGCAAGCAGCTGATGTAAGACTCAAAGAAGGGCTGCAGGTCATCAGCGCTGGCGTTGGAGGTGGCCGTCTGCTGCTGCAGGAGGCACCACTTGGTCTCCAGCACCTTGTTCTGCTGCTCCAGGAACCGCACCTGTGATCGACCATGGAGAAGAGGTCGTGGCCTGCCCAGCCCCAGCTCAGGAGCAGGCCTGCCCCCCAAACCCAGGCCCCCTCACCTGGGGGGGCCACAGGGGATCTCAGGGCCATGGCCCCGCCCCCACCACGGGCACTCACCTTGTCGATGAAGGAGGCAAACTTGTTGTTGAGGGTCTTGATCTGCTCCTTCTCCTGGGTCTTCACTTCCCCGATCTAGGGGTCGATCCCCACGTTCAGGGGCTGCAGGAGGCTCTGGTTGATGGTCACCCCCTGGATGCTGAGGGGAAAGCTCCCCGAACTCCCAAGGCCTCTAGCTCCACCAGGTGCTCCTCCAAAGCTGCCCGGTCTCCCCCCAACCCTGAAGGAGCCTCCTCCAAAGCCACTTCTCGTGCCTCTTCCTCCAGCCCCACACAGGCTGCCCCCGAAGGCACCCGAACACCCCCGTGTCACACCCCCAGCCTGGGCAGCACCTCCGGCCACACTCAGCGAGATCTTCTTGCTGCCCCCAAGGCTGTACAGGCTCCTGCTGCCAAAGGTGCCCCCCATCATAGCACAGGCCAAGAAGGCACTGCCTCCCCCAGAGCGAGAGGCAGACTGGGACTTGGAGCCGCTGCAGCTCTGGCCAGACACCACGATGGCAGAGCGGCCACTGGAGCCCTGGGTGGCCTGGGAGGCTCTGCTGGACTTCTGGCTCATCATTTTCTGTGGATGCAGGAAGACGTCCTGGTTCAGGAAGCCTCAGAGGACAGAGCACCTTCTGACACAGGGAGAGAGGTGGCCCCTTTTATAGGCCCCAGTGCGTTGGTCCATTAATATGATGATCTGCTAGGTTTCATCCTCTGGTTGAAACTAATCCCCACACCAATTTCCTTCACTGTAATCCTGGAGTCTCCATTTCAGTTCTTTCCTGTAATTAGCCTGTACAGACTGTGTGCAGGAACAAACTCAGGCCCTCCCCTGACAAATGAGCTTGGTTCCAGCCAGGCATAGTCTGGCCCCAGCGCCCTGGGCACTGGCTTCTCAGGAGGCAGCAGATTCAATTAGGTGACTAGGTGGCTTTTTCAATCCCCCAAAACCCTGGGCATCCACTCCTGTCATTCTGCTGTCCACCTCCCAGAACCAGTGGGGCTCATCCTGTAATCAGGGAAGAGTTTGGGAGGATCCAGTGGGAAATCGGGTTCCTTCTAATTGTTGCATCTCCAAGTCGCATACAGTGTGCATCCATGGAACTCCCCAGAGAGCCTCACATGGTCCGTCCCTGGGTCTGCAATGAGACCAGCACTTCTGCTGCTATTCTAGTCAGGGATGGGGGGATTAGCCCAGAATGTCCCAGACAATCCTAGGTGGGAATGAGTGGACTAGACACTTAAGGACACTCATCTGAGATTGGGTGACCAAGAAAGCCCCTTACATCCCCTCTGTCTCCCTGTGGCTCCCTGGGTGGTCTTGTTGTTCCTGTTCTCTCACCTCACAGCCCACACCCAGTCTCTTTCCCTTTCAAACATGTCCCCTCAGTCCCCTTTTCAGCCCCTGTGGATTCTACGTTCCCTTCCTGCCTCTCCCCTGCAGTGAGGGCTGCAGCCCTGTCCACCTGACAACAGAGGCCATGAGGGCAGGGCCACATCTGTTTGGTTCACCAGAGTTCTCTATCACCTGGCACAGTACCTAGTGGGCACCCAGGTTTTGTAGGATCAATGATTGTGAAGTTCTCCTGCTCCTGACATTGTCCCTCTGTGAGGGTGGCTGTGTGTCCCACCTCCATTGTCGCACTGGAGGAAAGCCTTATCCCTCCAGACAGCCCTCCTGCCCCAGTCATCCCCTACCCCAAAGCCAGGACAGAGCCCTACACACATGAGCTCGGGATGGGGTTTTGACAGAGAGACTAACTAAATCGGCTGCCACTAGTAGGGACGGCTTCCCTCTCTGGACCAAGCCCATCTTAGGTGTACGGGAAATGCAGCCAGATCATCCAATTGGTGGGAGAGGAGACCTGACTGACTGGAAGGACTTGAACCTCACCTCACTTCCTCAGACTTTCTTAGCCCCTATATGCCCCCTAACATCACAGCTTAGATGCTCGTCTTGGCAGCCTGATGCCCTTGCGTGCCTGGGGGAGAGGCTACAGATTATCCCCAAAATATACAAAAGAGAGGTGATTAAGAATTCTACCCTAGAGGTAATAGCAATAGTCATCCTGGCTATAAGGAGCGAGGATCAGAATCTAGAGGTTTCTGGTGAGCACGGGCCAAGGGAAAGGACAGACTGCGGTAGGAGTGGGGATGGGAGGCCTTCCCCGCAGAGACAGGAGGGCTGGCACTCCAGGCTGGAGCTACATCCCCTCTGGAAGGAAGGGTGGGTTCACTGCCATCTGACCCTGTGCAGGGGGATAAACAACTTGATAACTTGAGAACTTTCTAGTTATAGGTAATTAAAATAAAGAGCAGGCTCAGGAGGTGCTGCAGGTTCCAGAGTTCTTCCTGCCTCCAGTAGGTGCTTATACTGGGCTTAGTACAGACACATTTGTTCACATCTCAACATCTACATGAACCTAACGCTGTGCTTGGCTCTATAGATGGCAACATGGGAGTAGCTCATGAGATGGCAGGTCAGCTCTCAAAGATTTTTGGGAAGGGCTCTCATTGCAAGGCACACGAGACAGCATGGGAACTAAAGTTTAAGCAAAAGCAGTTCTATTCCATTTATTGAGTACTTTTTGGTTACATAACGAGAAGTTTGGAGGAAGGAGGAGGCATGGGCTTTACACCCAGGAAGCAAACAGCCTGACACCCTCCCCAAGTATGTGAGACAGGCATGGACAGGGTCAGAAACAGCCACGTGTCTATTGCAGTTACAGGAGGGAGATTAGGCAAGGAAGGCTTCCCAGAGGCGACATCTTGAAGATTTGGTGGAAAGAACAGAGAGCATCCCACGTGGGGATAAACAGCCTTGCAGGAACCAGTGTGTGCAGCAGACATACGGCTTCATTTGCAGCTGGGTCATCCAAAGCTGCTGAAGCCAACACAGCCGAGTGTGTTACATGCACAGGTGCAGGGCATGTCCCAGCCTGACTGACCCTCTGAGTGGATAGAAATTATGCTGGTCATGACAGCCTGACAAACCGCAGTGGGTCATGAGGTTGAATGTGGCTCATTTCTCCCCAAAGATCCACCCAGAGTCTCTGGACGCTCCTTGCTCCCACCCACCCCTACATCACTTCCAACATGATCTTATGCAAATACCATCCTCAACATGCCACTCTCCTACCCAGAAAATGACCGGGCTGCCTGTTCTAGCAGAACAAGCTCCTCTCTTGACCTATAACACCCTCCTTCCTTCTTCCCTCCCGCCTGACTTCCCCACTGTCATGTTACAGCCCCGTCATTCCATCCAAGCCAATCTTCTTGCCATCATTTGGTAGGAAGTTGAACAAAAGGAAGAGGGTTTCTTCCACCCCTGGGGTTCTGGAACACCATGCTGCTCCCCACCCTCCCTCATCATTGTCCTTGGTGAGTCCCACCTGAGAGGGTGACCCTTGATCTGTTGATCTTCTCAATTCCAGTCACCTCCTCCACTCCACCGCAGCCACCCACCCACTCCAGGGCCACACCCTGGGCCATCCCCAAGAACTGATCCCTCCTGGAAGCTTAAACCCCAGAGCCCCATTCTCCAGCCATAACCTCCACCTTCCAGTTCTTTCCCACCTGCCTCCCACCACATCTGCTCCTCACTCTGGTAAACACTCTCATTGCCTTGACCCCTTCACACATTCCCAGTCTGTTAGCTCTCTCCTGGCCTCTTTTCCTACCCTTCCTGACTTAAGCATTATTCATTCAGCCATCCATTCGACAAATATTTTTTGAGCATCTGCTATGTGCCAGGCATGGACCAGGTGGAGAGGAGTGGTGAACAAAAATGATGCTGTCTCATCCCTCGTAGAACAAACAGGCCAGTGACCATCTGGGCAGCCTTCTCACCAGCATCCTCACGTCCTTTATGCCCTATCCTTCAACCATCAGCCTAACAGGTCCTATCTCTAGGTCACGACCACACATTCCTTCCCCAACCAGCCACAGAGGCTGGGCACCACCAAGGGATGTCACACAAGCATGTCATCTGAGGCACCAGAGTCATGCCCTACACCCTCAGCTGGGTGCTCAATCTCTCCCTTGCCCTGTCAACTTCCCATTCATGTCCCAAACTTCCCACTCTCCACTGGCTAGCTCTCGGTCCCCATCCCCTCACCTGGCTTCCCACTTCACCAAGAACACTGAAGCCAGCAGGAGTGATCTCCCTCAGCATCCCTTCTGGGTCTTTCCTCCCACCTGCCTCCACCCTACCTTATTTTCTTTCTTCTTGTACAGGCTGCCAGTCTGCCTCCCTGCACTGCCTCCTCTCATCCTGCACTCGATCAGTTACCCTCCTCTCTCCCGTGCCCCTCCTCTCAGCCTCTCCTCTCATGCTCAACTCTTTCCCACCCCTAACGTCCCTCCATGGCCCCATGACACCTACTATCATCCTATGTCTCTTCCCCTTCTCAACTAAATATCTCAAAAGGGTAACCCACATTGACCCTGTCCACCTTCCCGTCTCTGATCACCTCCTAAACCCATGAAATCTGTCTCTGTACAGAACCCCAGCATCATGGGCACCCCACTTCTGAGAGTGACTTCCTGAAAGCCAACCCAGAGCCTTCAGTGCTTACACCCCCAGACCTCCCTGCTGTTGCTGAAACACAGAATAAGCATCACCACCATATATAAACCGTTGCTTTCAGTATCATCACTACAGCAGCTTTGTCAACAGAAAGGAACTCGAACTCTGAAAAATAATTTAAAGGGGTTTATTCTGAGCCAAATATGTGCAACCATGTCCCAGAGAGCCAGGCCCAAGAAGACTTGAGCAAGTGGTCTCGCAGTGGCTGGGTTACAGTTTGGTTTTACACTTTTCAGGGAGACAGGAATTACAGGTAAAGTCATAAATCAATACATGGAAGGTGTACATTTGGTTTGTCTGGAAAAGGCAGGACATCTCGAAGTGGGGCATTACACGTTATAGGTGGGTTTAAGGACTCTTTGATTTGTGATTACTTAAAGAGATGAAGTTTTGTCTAAAGGCTTGGAATGTTTTAAGATAAGGAAGTCTTAATCAAAGACAAGCTGCCAGATATATATTGGACATATATGAAGACTCACGTGATCTGTTAAGTAAATTGATGACACACGTGTGGTTTAAGCTTTGTCTTGCATAGCCTTAGGCCTGTAAATGAGTTACAAAGGGTATCTCCAAGAGGGAGTGGGAGCATGAGGAGGCATGTCTGACCTCCCTTCTCACGGCCAGCAACTCAGCTTTAGGGTATTTCTGGGGTCCCTTTGGCCAAGAGGGGATCCACTCAGTCAGCTGGGGGCTTAAGATTTTATTTTAGTTCACAACTTGCACATATTTTTTAAATTCCTACTGAAAGGACAGTCTCACTAATGGGCTAACAAGAAAAATAAATTTCTAACTGACAGCTTTTTAGAGTAGTATGAACTCTACTCCTAAGGTTAGTAACATAATATCTCTCCTACAGAGGTGTTCGCCTAGCAATTAAAAGAAGCTGAACTAACAGAGGAAAGTGTAAACCCTCGTTAACATGGCCAGAGCTGGTCAATTCACATTCCAAAAGGGAAAGGAGAGGGGGAAGGAAAGGGCGAACAATCTGATGAACTGTCATTTTAGACTCACTACCTACAGACAAAGTGTTCTGAGTCTGTTTAAACAGCCTTGAAGGGTTCCTGGGTGGACAGCAGAGGCACAAGCTTCCCCCACCTCAAGGAGAGACAGTACCAGATGTCTCCCACAATCAAGAAGAAAGAAGAAAACAGTTCCTGTTATCAACCTGCTGCATGAGAGACAGGCAAGGACGAACTCAGCAGTTCTCAGCTGTCTTCTGCTAACTGGGCTACAATCAATCTCCCCCAAGCCCTCTTCAGTCCACCCAATAAAGAGCTACAGTCCTTTGGCCTCAGGGCCAGCGTGTCTCCTATTTCCGGTGTTGTGCCCTCCTTTTCTTTGGAGAAGGAGTCGTAAATTTCGTGCTTCTCTCTGTCCTAAACTCTGTCTGAGGATTGATTCTTTCTCACCCACATTCGAACTTCATCCCTAACACCCACATTCCTTAAAAAGCTGCAAGTCCACATAAATAGGTTCCCAGTTTTTATTCTGGTGTAACTTGGTGACTTTCTTTTAGATGAACAGGTCCAGTGTGTTGGGAGTATGAACACAGTGCTCCTTGCTGAAGCTATGAGATTCTTTAGCTCTTTAGAGTGACCGTGGGTCACTCGAGAGAAGGTTTAGAGAAGTTGTGTTGTCTTTCCTGCTTTGTTCTAGAAAGGCAGCACCAGTCCTGCCTCGAGCCACATCGAGGCAGGCCATCCGTAGGAACTGGGGACCAAGGAGATTCAACAACGAATTGGGGCTAGTTCCCCTTCTCTCCAGATCTCAGGGCTGAGGACAGTGACAGACGGAAACCTCCGGGCTGCCATGTCAGTTATGCCGGCTGTGTCACACACAAGCGTTCTAGGCCAAGAATGTGCAAGGGAGCTAAAATCTAGCCCACGCTCTGGTCACCAAGCTGTGCGCTCTGGCATGGACTGTGTCCACACAGAAGGGCACAAGCACCTTTTACTCTACACAAAGTGCCATCCTTTGCCAAGACATGTGCCCGTGGAGCTGTGTCTGCACAGAATGGACACCTATTTCTAATTCATAAAAAGACCAGAGAGGCGAAGAAGACCTCAAAACACCAGCTTGATATCATGAGTCTCTGGGTAAGAAGAATCTATTACTAGAAAATCTTCTCTTCAGTTGCATCTCACTGGCCTTTGGGTCAGCTGGGTCGTGTTGTAGTGAGACCACACAAGTCAAATCCTGGCTCCCACCTCCTACTTTCATGACTTAGGGTAAGTTATTTAACCTACTGTGCCTTGGTTTCCATCTATAAGATGAAGGTAACAATAATATCTACTTCACAGATTTTTTGTGAGGATTAAATTATTCTAGAACAGGTCTTGGTATGTATAACAAGCACACAGTACACATTAGCTCTAGGCTGATGGCGTGATCCTTATGTACAATGACAGAAAATCATCTCTGGATCATTAACCAAATGACACACCCTCTTAACAGTAGGGTCTTTGTCCTTTGAAGTTTGCATGGGGGTATTGTCACCACTGTTGTTCAGTGCTCTGTTTCAAGAAGGCAGGAGCGTGGGTATGAGCACAGGGGCGTGTGTGTCTAGGTGTGGGTGGGTGAGGCAGGGATTACAGTTAGAAGACTCGGGGGGCATAAGTCACGTGTGCAGAGGGAAACTGGGCAGACTGATTCTGCCCTATAGTAAAATCCACTCCTAATTCTAACTGAACAGCAATGATTATGCAAAGCTGAAAAGGATTTGGGTGGTAAGATTCTATTTTGAAGTCTAGAGTTTGCAGATATGCATACAGATTTTTGGAGTTTACTATTATGTATCATTAATGTAACATTTAAAATTACTATATATTTTACCATTTTGTGTATACTTAGTACCAAATTTGCATTTTTGATTTGATGTAACAGAAGCTTTAATGTAATTACTGTTAGATTTTGCATTTTTTTCATTACTGTTATACTTTAACCTGACAGAATGACTGATTATTATGTCGTGGTATTAGTATTGTGAATAATCATGTGAATTGTTTTGAGACAGAGTACTATATTTGTGAATATAATTTTATGGCTTTTTTCATTTAATAGGAACCTTTCCATCGGTATGGAAAACTAAGAAAATTGCTTTCAGCTGTATAATCTGCCATTCATTGTAGATTAAAGCTTATTTTTCTGTGAATAAAGCTTATTCAATAAAGTACTATTCTTTAAAATGAAAAAAAAAAAAAGCTGAAAAGGACAATTAGAAATGCCTCAAGTCTTAGGTTTTCTCTGCACTTCTAGTACAAGGCACTATTGCCGGCCAGCTAAGACCCTACACCCTCCATCTTAATTTCCAGTCTCTCAGGGCAAAATATGCATGAAATAAATTTGTGGGCATTCAAACATGGACTATTCGGCCTTGACTGTGAGTAACCCCAGCTTTAACAAGGCAGAATGCCTGGCTTAAAACTAGTCTTAACGGTGGGAGTGAGGAAGGAGCTCTAATACGTGCACTTGCTAATTGCTGTCCACTCAGAGCCGCCTGGAGGCAGGGAGGACAGTTAGGAGTTTGTCTCTGGTGGCCAGGGATGAGCTAATAGGGGTCATTATTTCAGTGAGCTGGAACACCAGAGTGGAGTCCTCAGAAATTCAGCCAGCGGGAGAGAGAATATCCAGAGTAGACAAAGAAGGCAGAAGGGGAGCTGGGAAGACTAACCTAATTAGCACGGCAATCCCTGCCCAGCCGTAGCTGGGCTTTTCTGGATGTTCCAGGCAAAGGTTTACCACTAATCAGACCGCAGTGAGCCAAGGAAGCCCACCCCCTCCAGATTCCCTGCAGAATTTTCTCCCAAATTCTTTTGTGTATACAGTAGGCTGCCCACTGTCCCTGGTCCTTTACCTCCAGGGTCTTCCAGGATCCCAGGGTCTTCTCCATACTCTCAGGGCACTAGCTCTTACCGGAAAGGGGTTAGACTCCCCATCCAAATCCCAGTCAAGCAACCAGCTGGCTGGCCCCCTCTGACCTGTTGAAATGCAAGAAGTTTGTTGGAGAGTGCTTTTAGGATAAACATGTGAGGGAGGGAATGAAGCAGAATTGGGGCTGGGGAAAAGGCTAAAGTGTTATGCGGTTGGGTTGGCCACAACAAAGGTTTCAGCCAATCACACGGAGAGCTGGATTTGCCCTTGGGAAGGGTTCAAAGCCTGGGGCAAGGCAGCTTATTGCCTTGAGAGACATTCTGCTGTGAGCAGTCAGGAGCCAACACACACAGTAGCTGGGGAAGTGGGTGTTAGGTTCCAAAAGGGTGAGGGCCTACCACCCATCCACTAAAGGCCCCTAATCCTTAGGGGGCTGGTCCTGCTTCTGTTTCTCCCTTTGCCTCGTCCCACTCTGTCAACCCATCTGCAGATATGATTTTGGAGGTGGCTCCTCCATACAACTTGACCCCACTTCCCTGCCATCCTATTTGCTCCTCTGGTCTCCCTCCTGTTGGGCTAGGTTCTGCCCTTGTTACGCTATCCCACCTATTCTCAGCATCCCCACAGGGCACTAATTCTGGCCCAGCTGTGAGTGTTGCTGGGATTCTGGACCACTAAGTGGGTCAGGTGCTATTGAAGTCCTTGCCTCAGACAAGCAAGAAGAGAGGGACAGCCTCCTCAGTTCCAGGACAGATGGGACTGGCCGCTGGGGACTTGCCAGGAGCTGTGGTGGTGCCAGGATCCGGCTCCCCAGAGGAAGAGGGCACACCAACACCAGCATCTCTGGCAGGAAGGAAAGCAAGACAAGGTGGAGGCTGTGAGCTCCAGTTGTAGAGGACGGTCATTAGGCCTCCTCAAGGGACTTTTCCTCAGTCCTATCAACCCTCAGCATATGACATTGGTGTAAAACCCTCTCCATCCAAGTCACCCTCCCCTAGCAGGTTCTAGTTTTTCTTTGTCTCTTTAGGGAGATCCAGATCTAAAGACCATCCAGGCGTAGTTTAAATAATGCAATATGCCCTGGACAGCCTCCGCTGAGGTTGGGGCTGGGAGGGATCATTAACTAATTATCCCTTTCTGCTCAAATGCTGATAGATCCTTTGACCTCAGACCTACCACAAGCTTGATCACACAGTAGGTAGCCAATAAGGATGTGTCATTCTTTCATCTGGTTATGATATCGTGGCAAGAGTTGAATATAATATTTCTCTCATGGAGATCTGCATTTATAACACATTGTTTATAATACATTTTACAAACAGATAGCTAGCTTTTTATCTATAAAGAATATGTATGGATTACTAGGAAAAATAAAATAACCACCCAAAGAAAAAATGGACTAAATAAATGAAGAAGCTAGGCATGGCAGCTCATACCTATAATCCCAGCACTTTGAGAGGCCAAGGCAGGAGAATCACTTGAGGCCAGGAGTTTGAGACCTGCCTGGACAACTTAGAGAGACCCCATCTCTACAAAAAATTTAAAAATTAGCTGGACGTCATGGTGTGCTGTAGTGTAGCTACTCAGGAGGCTACCTCAGGAGGCTGAGGTAGGAGGATCATTTGAGCCTAGCTGAAGATAGTGAGTTACTATCGTGCCACTGCACTCCAGCCGGCAACAGAGCAAGACCCTGTCTCTTAAAAAATGAAGAGATACAATTCACAGAAAATGAAAATTAAATAACTAATAAGCATATTTGTAATGCTCAACCTCATTAGTCAAAGAAATGAAAAATAAAACTGAGAAAATTGTCAAAAAGACTAAAAAAGAATACCACACAGTGTTCATAAGACAGTGGGAAAATAGGAAGTCTTATACCTTCCGCCTGTAACAGTATGAATTGGTACAATCTTTCTGGAGAGCAATTTGACCACATAAATCAAAAATTTTAAGTGACCCTGCAGTTCCAACAACTTTGATACAGGAAAGTGACTTCCCAATGCTGGGAGCCACTTGAAGTCCAAGTGGGTCCTTGGCTTCACACAAGAAAGAATTCAGGAGCAAGCCGACAGTATAAAGTGAAAGCGAGATTTATTCAGAAACTATAGAAAGTCTACTCCACAAACAGAGCAGAGGCTAGTTCTCCCTGCAGAAGAGAACCGGCCCCCTGGTTCCTTTTGCCCCTCTATTTAAGAAATGGCTCAATTATAGGCTAAACAAGAGGAGGAATATTCATGTAACTTGTCCTGCCTCCATCTTGTTTTGAGCAGGGTAACTTGAAACTTTGAGACTTCCTGACTCAGTTAAACAATGTTTGCACAATTGAGCAATGCCTAAAGCAGGCCTAGGGCAGTGCCCAAACCAATGCCCAAAGCAGTACCTGCCAGTTCCCTGTGTCAACTTCTAGGAAGTTATCTTAAGGAATGAACAAGACCAGTGTTCAGAGAAGTGTATGTTCATTGCAGCGACGTTTATTATAGCAGGAAAAATAGAAACAATATATACATCAAGATATGCTACATCTATAAAATGGAATATTATATAGTCATTAAGAATGGTGATATGGGCCCTAGTGATGGGTAGCAGGGCGTGGCACCTAGAGGTCAGTCACCCACACAGGCGGGGAGCAGGGGCCGGGAGGCAGTGGAGCTGGGGCGCGGTGGGGCCAGGGTCACAGGCTCAGACACCGTGGGGGCCCCAGGCTGGTCGGAGGTCGCCCACTGCCCAGGGAGCTCAGGCGGATACAGCAGCGGAAGTGACAGAAGCCCTAGAGGAAGAGAGCTTCCCGCAGTCCTCCTCTTGGCCTCTGAAGCCAGCTTTGACGCTGGACGTTATCACAGATGCTGAGTTTCAGCTACTGCAGAGAAATTTCATGGACAAAGACTACCAGGAGCTTGAAGACACGGAAGAGAATAAATTCACCTGCACGCCAATGTTTAATGATTACCTTTCTTTGGTAGAAAAATATATTGAAGAACAGCTGCTGGAGCGGATTCCCGAATCCAACATGGCAGCTTTCACAACAACGTTGGAGCAGCGTAAAGCTGGTGTGGCCGGGGACATAGGCAACATGCTGCCACATTTATGGACTTTCTGTCATTTAAAGAGATGTTTCTGGACTACAGAGCAGCAAAAGAAGGCTGGGGACTGGATTGAAGCAGTGGTTTGGTGGTGAGTTCATTGTGCAAAACATCTTCAAGGCCCGGAACAATCTACGGCACTAGCTCCCGCCTCCAGGCAGTGGACATCACAGGCCCCATAGGCTGAGAGAGGTGTCTGTTTGCAATGACAGGAGAATACATCTTGGAAAGATTGACTCTGCAGCTCTTCATTAATGTTAAGTATTTATGGATCAAAAGATAATTACCCGATCCTTCAGGGTTCTCTGCTTTTCCTGAAACATATTCTTGTATTCAGTAACCCCACTGCTCCTACCAAAGTAGACCCCTCTCTCCAGCACAGCTGAGAGTAAGACTGCTCTGGGGCACGACCGTGTCAAGCATTCCACCTGGAAGACCCCCTCGCCCAATGCTAAGTATCCTAAGTCTTTCACTACCTCCCTTGGTAACTGCCCTCCACCATCCCTCTCACAGGAGTTCAAAAGAGTGTCCTGGGCCCTCACTGTAAACTTTCAGCTCTGTCCCACCTTGGAGTGTGACCTATCCCATCTTCCATTCAGGATAGGGGAAGGGAGTCCCTCTCTCCTTACTCATCTCTATTCATTCTTTCAGTTGACCACCAAACTTTCACTGAGTTCCCCACCCACTATGCAGGCCCCTGAGATAACACCCAGGACCAAGCTCTCAACACACATGGACCAGATGGATAAAGGACTGAAGCTGCTGTCCCCAAACCCTGCTGCTCCAGTCTAATAAAAGTTGGGTTGAACCAGGACAATCAACCTCGAGCTCCCAGAGTGTTTTCCTGGAGGTCGGTGATGTTTCTTGCAACACCTCTTTAAGGCCAGTAAGAGGAGCAATTCAGAACTGCCCGTCCCTGCTCAGAGTTCCCAGAGCTGAGCCAAGGGTAAGTGGGAAAAGGAGCTACTTCCTGCCTATAGGCCTTGAAAAGATGGGCAAGGATTTATTGAACTCTCAAGTATAGGAACTGTAAAATGTCTTCTGCTCCAAGTCTTAAGGCCAGGGCTGTTATACTTGGAGATCAAATGAGGTGAGCTATGGCCCATCTCAGGCTCCGAAATATGGAAGCCAGGCCCTGGCGCTCTCCAGGACCCTCTCATCAGTCCAGCCCTGACCTAGAGTGACTTACAAACTAGTATTTTACTGTGCTTAAAGGCATGCAGATGGGATTGGTTGGGGCGTGGGGAAAGGAGCACAGACCCTAAATGTCGTCTCCCTGAAGCTCTCAATTTCCCAAGTTGCCCTCAGTGGCTATCTCATTACCCCTGTCCTCCCTGGGTTTGGGTTTCAGCTTTCTGACAATGGCTAGGAAATGCTGGTGTGAGGACAGGCAGTTCTGAATTGCCTGTTCCTAATTTCACATCCACCTAGAGTGAGCCTCGCTAGTGTAACACTCCCACCCACTCTCTTGTCTGATTGGTGGGTTTGGAAGGAAGAGATGGGCATGCAAAGCAGCACTTCTCTATCTCTTAGCACTGGCTGTCCACAGCAAGCATGTGTTCTACTCTCCTATGTTCTCCCCTACTGTGAGGAGTCTAACCCCTAGGGAAGGCTGCAGTGGTCCTATGCTGCCTCTGCCCAGGTGGGAAATCTAGCCTAATCCTAAAGTCCTGTAATAGGAAACCCTTTCCACCCGAGGCATAAGATACGTTTTCCAATATCTGCTTTGTTGATAATAAAGACAATATTGCCTCTCCGTCTGCTCATTCTTGTGTCTTATTTTTTAATTGGTTCAAAACCTGTGCAGGGAAAAGAGGGTGTTATGCATTGGCCCCTTCAGATCCCAGGAGCTGTGTTTATAGAAAGAAAATTTATTCTGTGCCTGAATGAGTGGGAGTGGAGCAAAAAAGCTGAAGTCCCAGTGGAACCAGTTCCCTTAATGAACTGCAGAACCCTCTTCCAAGACTGGATCACAGAGGCCTGCTCAGAGGCTAGAGGATGGATGGAATGACCTCATTGGGAGTGGAAACGGTCTCCACTTAAACAACATAAACACTCTTGGGCAGACCTATCACAGGAACCCAACCAAGTAGACAAAGGAAAAACCAAGACTATTCAGTGGTCTTTATACCCACTACTGAACTTCTAGAAGACCACCACCACTGCCACCTAATTTCCCTTCACTTTGGAGCCTTGATATTCTGTGACTCCTGGGATGAAAGCCAAACACCAGAATATGAAATAACAGTGCAATTTATTGAGAAAAGAAAGTATGACATACTCATCACCAGAGGATCCACAGCTCAAGGAATTAGGGGACAGAAGTGAGTCAGGATATGATGCCGAGATGCGGAGAGGGCTCCCTGGGAACCAACAGTCTGGAGATCTTGACCATCCACCCTCTGGCACTGCACCCATGGCACTGCCTTCCTCAGGTGGTGCTGAGATGTGCCGGCTTCAGATCATCCACTCTCGGTGAGAAAGAGATGGACCAGAGTGGGAACAAGCCAGGCTGGGAAGGCCCAGACTGGCTTAGGCTCAGGTGTTATTGTCCAAAGTAAGGGGCCATCACAGGGACTCTTCCAGGGGCATCATGATCCCAGACTGGCAGCTGAACCTCCATGGCCCAGGAGAGGTCTTGGGGATGGAGAAGCCAGGAGTTCAGCCCCTTCTCCAAGGAACTTAAGGGAAAGTGTGGTTGCGCCATATGTATCTATTGATGCCAGGCAGAGAGGGGGAAGTGCTATTGCAGGCTGAGAGGGAAGCAGGTGGGTATGGAAATGTGGCCCAGAGGATCACTTGGAACTGTACTGACTGGAGCTGGTGGTCTGGGAGAAGCGGACACTGGTGCTGCCTCCACTGCCAGACTTGTAGCCTCCAGAGGTCTGGATGCCGCCCGAGCTGGAGCCCATTCCACTCTGGCTCACGGAGCTGCTGCCGGCACCGCCAAGCCTGCTCCCACTGCTGCCACTCTGGTAACCCCCGCTGCTGCCCCTGCTCCCACTGCTGCCACTGCTGACCCCTCCGTAGCCGCTGCTGCTGCCACCGCTGACCCCTCCATAGCTGCTGCTGCCGCCACTGACCCCTCCATAGCTGCTGCTGCCTCTGCTGCTGCCGCTGCCGCCTCTGTAGCCACCGCTGCTGCTGCCGCTGACCCCTCCAAAGCCTCCGCGGCTACCACCAGCGCTGCTGCTTGTACTGGTGACGTTGCTGACCACTGCTGCAGAAGAATAGGCACTCAATTCAGGCGAAAGGCCTGGAAAGCCAGAGGCCCAGGTCTGTATCACAACCCTGCCCTGCTCGGCTGTGTGACTTAGAGAAAGATGCTAAGCTCCTCTAATCCCTCCGTTAGCAAATAGAGTGAGCCTGGCCCTTTTGTGCCCTTTCCCAAGAATAGGAACCAAAAGTGTCCACAGAAATTTCAGATTCTCCAACCTAGGGCACTTCCCAAGACCACAGGGGATTTAGCTTTGGACTAAGAGATTTCAAGGGGCAGTTACACTAGAGATAGAGTGTGTGGCCATGGCCTGAGACCCTAGATGCTTTGGGGTGGCCTGGCCTCTTAAAATGGGTCAGGCCCTCTTGCCTGAAGGTTGGTGTGTGAGGATGTTTCTAGTTGCCCTTTTCACAACCCAGAGAGACAGGTTTTGAATGGGTTACTTACAAATGCTCACAGCACTCTGACACTCTCCAGACATCCTGAAAAGGAAGAGAATGAGATGTGAATTATTTCTGCAATGAGTCAAGAGCCAAAGAGCTGAGGGTTCACATCCTTGGGAGCCATATCCTCTCATTTTCCCTACTAAGGGTCAAACTCCTGAGAAAAGAAAGGCTATTTCCAGTCTGTTTCCATGACCTTAGCTTCCCAGAAAAGGGGCACCGCTTCAGGAATTGAGACTTCTAGGACTTCCGCCAACCACAGCCCATTTCTCCATCTTCCTACACTTTTTCCCATAGCCTAAAGATTCCTCCAGGCAAACTACTCAACTCCCAACCCCAGCTTGTCCTGTCCTCACTTCCCATCCCCTGCTGAGACCATCTTCCCACCTTGGCATGTCCTTCCCCTGCTTGTCTACCCAGCCCTGCCTTTATTTCCAACTTTCCCTTTCCAGGAGTGAGCCCTCCTTGGGTGGTGGTGGAGGCAATGGTGGTTATTCAGGTGGAGAAAATACAAGAGGAACTGACGTTCAACACACGATGGATTTGAAATGTCCCGCCCACACTGCCCATCCTCCTGTGCCACCTTCTTATTGAGGGAGCAGACACGTCCACCTATCTGAGCAAACGTGGAATGTGTCTGCCCACCTTGCCAACGTGTGCCCACTGGTTAACCACTCCCTCCTCACCCCACAACTCTCAATACACTTAACACCATCTTCACTCTCACTCTTTTCTAGAGAGACTCATAAGAAATCCTTTTCTTCTCATACTTGGGTCCTGCTGCCTCCATCACAGTGTGAGCTGCCTGAGGACAGAGGCTCTGAACACAGGATGTGTGAAGCAGCGGGTCAGCAGAAAGATCTCTCACTCAATTCTTGACACTCCTTTAGCATTTGCTATCCACTCATTAAGCCTTTGTCTGCCACTTAATGTTGTGCTGTTTTTCAAGAGTCTGTATGTATCAACCCTCTCCCTGATTGACTCAGCTTCAGGGGTGGGGAGTTGGAGGATTGTCTATACTGAGCTTTCCAATATAGTAGCCACTAGCCACATGAAGCTATTTAAGGTAATTAAAATTAAACTAGGTGTAAAACTCAGTTTCTCAGTTGCATTAGCCATATTTCAAGTGCTCAAGTGGCTAATAGCTACTGTATTAGCACAAGAATAGAACATTTTTGTCACCTCAGAAAGTTCCAGTGGACAGCACTGGTATAAAACTTTTGTCACAACTCCAAAGCACTTTCGTAACACATTGCACATACTGGAGATTGATAGAGGTATGTAATACAACACTGATGTCCAGCATAAATTAGAGAATTGGATGATCTTGACTGATATAAAATAGTGGGGCTCAAATCCTTAACTCTGTCATTCGAGAGACTTCTTGCCTTCGTCTGAGTGTTCCTCTTCTTATCATCTTGCCCCCTTGCCTCATTATCAAAGTTCACTCTAAAATCCTGTCTGGAGAATGGTGACCCCATGGCCTCTCACCTGCACTCCTCGCCCTCCAGCAGCTTGCGGTAGGTGGCGATCTCCACATCCAGGGCCAGCTTGACGTTCATCAGTTCCTGGTAGTCACGCAGCAGCCGAGCCAGGTCATCCTTGGCCTTTTGTAGGGCAGTCTGCAGCTCTTGGAGCTTGGCATTGGCGTCCTTGAGGGCCATCTCCCCACGCTGCTCAGCTTCCGCAATGGCTGTCTGCAAGTTGGCATTCTGGGGCAGGAGGTAGAAGATCAATTAGCATAATGACCAGGAAACAAACACTTGATCTTTCCTGAGAGGAGATCTTCTCCCCCCATCCAGCATCCCTTCCTTCCCTTCCTCCCCTTCCTTAGAAATCCCAATGGAGCATGCTCAGAAAACAGAAGCCAATTTTGCAATTGATTAATGCATCTTCAGCCCATTGAAATCGACTCATGTCTCATCAGGAAAAGGAACACTGATTTGCTTTCTTAGGCTGGTGAAGGTAGTAGTGGTCTGGTTAGTCTCTGACATTTTTTGCAAGACTGTTAAAAACTCCTTTGCTTAATCACTTCACTCCAATAATGCAGAGCAGCCAACACTTCTCCTTGGGGAGCATTCCAAGAAGCCCAGCCTCCAAGAGGAACATGTGGGAGAACAGACATTCCCAGAGACTGTGTGACACCATGAAGGGACGGAGACAGCCTGTGACAGAGGAGCACAGCTGGTGCTTCTCCTTCTTCCCGGGGCCCAGAAGACCTCCAGGATCTCTCCATTAGACCCGGCCCCACCTGCTTCTTGACACTCTCGATCTCAGCCCGCAGCCTCTGGATCATCCTGTTGAGCTCGGCGATCTCACTCTTGGTGCTCCTCAGGTCATCCCCGTGTCTGCCGGCCGTGGTCTGCAGCTCCCCGAGCTGAAAGCAGACACACCAATCAACATGGCTTGGCAAAGTGTAGGCACATTCTTGATGAGGGTCATCGGGTCTTAAAACTAGACTATAGGGACAAGGGAAGGGCTCCCACCTTGGTCTGGTACAGCGCCTCGGCTTCAGCCTTGCTCCTCTGGGCGATGTCCTCATACTGGGCACGGACCTCAGTGATGATGCTGTCCAGGTCCAGGCAGCGGTTGTTGTCCATGGACAGGATGACAGACGTGTCACTGACGTGGCTCTGCATCTGGGATAGCTCCTGCAAGAAACATGGATAGTCACTTTCATCATCCCCTGACCCCAGGAGATGCTGGAAACCACTACTTGCAGAGATACCCCAAGGATGGGCTGGGAATGGGACACTTGGAAAAATAAGCTTACATTTCAGGCCCTGCTATAGCCTAAAAGGATGCCAGAAATATGCAAATATAAACAGGTTGTCAGCCTGAAAGTGTCAGCCAGTGAGCCCTACTGTGGCAGAGTAGGGAGGAGTATGATGAAGAAACTAGCAGTGACACTGGTGTAGGAGCTTAACCAAGAGCAAAATGGGCTGAGGACAGAGAGGGACCCTGGCCTGTGGGCCAGGTCTGTGCAGGCTAAGTTAACATTTCCTGGGTGGGGCAGAGATGAGTTCTGAGTCCTACTGCTGGTTTTGTGAGTGTCCTGCTGCTTGACTGTCCCCTAAAGTTACACTTGGGATGCCTGCTTGGGAAGATGTAGACAGGAAGGCTCTGGAGCTTGGCAAACCAAGGAATTACCATGTCATAGAGGGTCCTCAGGAAGTTGACTTCATCCATCAGGCTGTCCACTTTGGCCTGCAGCTCCACCTTGTTCATGTAAGCTGCGTCCACGTCCTGAAGGGGAGGTCACACCCAAAGAATGACCCTGGGCTCCCCTCCCCACCGCGGCTCCTTCCTAAGCCCTCATCTCTTCTTTGTCCCTCCCAGCCCTCCTCTTCATTGTGACTTCTCACCTTCCCTTTGAAAATGAAGAAAACCATTTTAATTGCTTTGACCAATCCAACCCCAATGCTTTAACAAAATACAAAGCATATTAGCCAGGCACAGAGTAGCCATCTAATTTTAGGGTAGAAAAATCACATTACCTAATATTTATGTGACTTTGGTTATATAGTACCAAAAACCCAACCTCCTGAATAGAAATGAGGGTATTCTCACTACTTCGTCTTTATGATGATTGCTTTAAATGTGCAACAAGTATTTGTTCTTTTTTTTTTTTTATTTCAGCATATTATGGAGTACAGATGTTTAGGTTACATATGTTGCCCTTGCCCCCCTGCAACAAGTATTTGTTGATTGCTAACATTCAGTGTACATTTGTAGGCTGAAAAACCTTGATTAATGCTGCACATCAGTTCATTAGTTGCAGTAGCATTTTAAGATACCACCCCCACTGCAGTGTACTTAAAGCAGCTTCCTTCTGCAAGTACCTCATCCCCAAAAATGTAAGAAAAATTGTAAATCCTGCACACAGCACAGAGTCTCTGTGCCCCAGAGCGGCTGGCTCTGCTCTCCCCATGGGGACAGCTCCCAGAAAGGGAGTGTGGATATGCTCATCCTAGCTCACCTACCTTCTTGAGCCCCACAAACTCATTTTCTGCTGTGGTGCGTCTGTTGATCTCATCTTCATACCTGAAACAGAAAGAGGCACACATTTGGACAGTGATATTTCAGACGTGAAAAAAAGAGATGAGAATCCCAGGCACTCATGCAGCATCTCCTCACCCAGAGGCAGAACCAACTTCATGGACATGTGACCTACGCAGTTACACAGGACCCTGGGCTCAGAAGGTCCCCACACTCAGCTGAATACTAGGCTGGCTCCATCTTGAAATTCTTTATAGTTTTTTAACAAGGGCTCTGTATTCTCATTTTTCACTAGGCACTGCAGATTACGTAGCTGGTCCTGCCCAGAGATCTTGCAGAGTCAGGGCACTGCCTTGCCCTCCTTCCTCTAAACCCCTTGAAAGGCAAGAGGTGTGGGTAGTCAGGACAAGGGAAGACTTCAAGGAGCCTGACGACCTGCCTGGGCTCTTTGATTGGCCTCACAAAGCACCATGTGTGCCTACGGGACCCAAAGAGGTATTTGCTCTCACACCGTGTTTCTGCCTCTGTTTTCTCTGTTTCTGTTTTCCTTAATTACAGTTGCTGTTTCTTGTAGGAATTTGGGATGAAAATAAATTCAAGCCTTCTGAATACATCAAGGCTGTGGGATTCCTGCCTGTTAAGGACCAAAATCTCTTACCAATAGTTTGCATTTCATGAAGATTGGAGAATTGGAATGATTCTGGGAGAAAAGAGGTTTCTGGGAATGTGAAGCTGAGTTGCTCTAGATTCGCAGAGCCCAGCATGGAGCCTGCCACAAACTGGGTGCCACTGGGTCTGTGTAGTCAAAAGGGAATGGAGCCTCCCAGAGCAGGTGTACCTGGGGGTCCTGACCCCTGGGGATGTCTGGAGCTCCCTCCCACCTTAAGAGGACCAGTTTACCTCTCACAGACCTCAGAGAATGCAAGCTACAATTTGGAACATGCAGGAGGGGGCTGACAAAGCTTCAGAAACAGGGGATCAGAGGGGACACATTGAAAGAGCACTTTACAGAATGCAGCCCTGGACCATCTTCCTAGAGTCCCCAGGAGCTAGGGAGCACTCAGCCTCCTGAGACCTGCCCCACACCTACTGATTCAGAATATGTAAGACTGGAATACAGGAATATGCCTTACTGACAAGCTTCCAAGGGGATTCCTATGTACAGTAAAGTGTGGAGAGTTCCCCATCCTAAAGGGCTCTAAACTCTGGGAGGACTTTTTTTGTCCATCTGAGCTGGTATGGGAGGGGGCCTGCCTGGAGACTGGAAAATATGTAATAATCAGCCACGTAGGAGTCTCAGTACCCATCCTCTCACCCCCTTGTGTGTGGTCACACTTCACTCGATAAGCCCAGCCCAGAGTATTGACTGAAGGTACAGTCAGGAACAGTCGAAATCCCCAATTAGGACCACACCTCCCTGCTAATCCCCCAGAAGGGGAAACTCCCCAGTGGGAGCCCTCACTTCTTTTTGAAGTCTTCCACCAGGTCCTGCATGTTCTTCAGCTCTCCCTCCAGGTTCCCCCTCTCCCCTAGAAGCGAATCCAGCTGCTTGCTCAGGAAGCTGATGTAGGATTCAAAGAAAGGCTCCAGGCTGCTGGGGCCTGAGCCGGAGCCTGTGGTCTGCTGCTGGAGCAGTTCCCACTTGGTCTCCAGGACCTTGTTCTGCTGTTCCAGGAACCGCACCTGCGTCAGGGGAGGAAGAAAAGGAGTTAGCCTCTTGAGTTGGGCATGTGGGGCCACCTATCCCAGACAATGGAAATGTGGAGAATAAACCCAGTTCTTCCTTCAATCTGCAATTGCCTCTGTTTTTTGGAATTTGGGAAGAATGAAGATTTAGAAAGGGAGAGCTAGAATCTGTTGAGTGCTTATGCTATACCTGCTATGTTCATACATTCTATCTCAATCCTCACAACCACCTGCAAAGAAGGTGTCATGATCCCCATTTTGTAGATAAGAAAACTGAGGCTCAAAGAGTTTGAGTTGCCCGAAGTGGCATGTCTACTAAGTAACAAAGCTAACAGTCAAACCTGGGACTGCCCTAGGTGTGTTTTTAGATATAAGCTTTTTCAGGTCCATAAAGGCAGTGAAGACAGTCTTTAATGAAAGGAGTCTAACATTTCCTTAGAAGTTTCACATATGGAGACCTCCTTTCGGTTACCCAGCTCGCAGCTGATCTAGGTTTCACTTCCATCCTGGACTCGCCCCCCACGGACTCAGCACACCCGCCCCTGCCCCGGCGCAGGCAGCCCAGGTTAACAGTGGCTGAAGCGCAGCATCGTTTGGAAGGTAGGTCAGCCGCCAATACTCACCATTTAGGGGCAGTTCCAAGATTTGTACCACTGTAAGTTTGATTACCAGCTAGTCTGGATTATCAAGCATAGCTTTTCAGGAGGAACTGAAAGTTAACTGCACTCATTTTGTGACTAATGGCCCTTCTTCAGAGCTAAGAGCGTGTTTGGACCCTCACCTCATTTTCCCTTGTCTCATTCCTAGAAGGAAATTAGGACCAGGGACCCTTCCCCCATTTCACAGCTGGGAAAACAGGGCCCAAAGAGCAAGAGAAACATGCTCACTGTCCTGTAGGGACCAAGGCAGAACCAGGACAAGAGCCAGGCACCTCTGCCTCCAAGTCTCGCGGGTCCCCCTGGCATCTTCCTATACGAACCCCAGGGGCAGCCCGAGCCCTCCACAACACCTCTGGGCTTTGCCCTCACCTTGTCGATGAAGGAGGCAAACTTGTTGTTGAGGGTCTTGATCTGCTCCCGCTCCTGGGCCTTTACTTGTCCAATCTGGGGGTCGATCTCCACATTGAGGGGCTGCAGGAGGCTCTGGTTGACAGTCACTTCCTGGATCCCCCCAGGGAAGCCACCAGGACCACCAAAGCCACCAGGACCACCAAAACCACCAGCTCCTCCAAAGCCACCAGCTCCTCCAAAGCCACCAACCCCTCCAAAGCCACCACCTACTCCTCTGCCACCACCAAAGCCACCACCAAAGCCACCACCAATGCCACCACCAAAGCCACCTCCATAACCTCCCCCAAAGCCACTTCCATAACTGCCCCCAAAGCCACAGCTGCTACGTCCTCCACCAAAGCCACCAGCCCGGGAGCCACCACCTGCCACACTGATGGAGATGCTCTTGTTGCCTCCCAGGTTGTAGAGGCTGTGACTACCAAAGCCACCTGCTCCACTCCGGAATCCACAGGCCCCTCCGCTGGCTCCCCCAGAGCGGGCCACACAGCTCATCCTGCTGCTGCCGGAGACCACAGCGGAGCGGCCGGAGAAGCCCTGGCTCCCGCTGCTGAAGGATTTCTTGGAGACTTGTCTGTTCATGGTGAGAGAGCTTGGAGGTGAGCTAGTGATCACTTAGCAGGAGTGGAGAGGGATGAAGAGAGAGGATGAGGACGACAGAGGAGACTGGCCTTTATATACCAGAGAGCCTGGCTTGGCAGAAGGAGAGGCAAGCAATTAGTTGAGAGTCATCTTGGGTTTGGCTTGCCTTGCAGGCAATAAGTTACTTCTTGGTTCCCAGCACACCTCAAAGATAATCCTCTGGGCCAAAATGGCTTTGCTTTCTTAGCTTAATCACTCAAACTTGCCTCAGTTGACAAAATGCTGGAGCTCCTCCCTCCCCTCGTGTGATTTCCTCAAGGGTCTTAGGGAACCCAAGCAGCACCTGTTCCAGCAGGATAAATTGGCTTTAGACATCAGGGGATTAGGAGCCACTGAGCAA
Organism: Propithecus coquereli; assembly: GCF_000956105.1. Lineage (NCBI taxonomy): Eukaryota > Metazoa > Chordata > Mammalia > Primates > Indriidae > Propithecus > Propithecus coquereli. Next base: position 3,649,027 of record NW_012135081.1, read on the forward strand.
CATGACACAGAGGCTGAGGACTGCACAACCTCTTCCAGGTGGGCTGGGTCCCTCCCTGCAGTGCCACAGTGTCCAGGGCTCCCGCACTGGCTGAGCCTGCTTCTCCCATTTTGGGGCATTGTCTTCTGATGGCATTTCACCTGCGCCCAATGCCTCAGAACAGGCCTGGAGTAGGGGCGAGAGGTAAGAGGTGCACTGACTCCACCGGGTCCACTCTGCCGCCACCACAGCCAAAGGAATCCATCTAAGCAAGCCTGGAGTTTGAGCTGAGAAATGCTGCTTATGGGAAAGACACTAAAGTGGAACTAACATGTTTGGACCATGGGAAAAAGGAGGCTTATGATATGGAGCAAACAAGTGTGAGGCTTGGGAACAGGAGGGGACATGCGCGGGGCAGGGGTCTCAGACCAAGCCCCCCACCCTCCATCCTAGACCTACAGCAGGTGATTTCTGGATCTAGGAGCAGTAGGGGACAGAATGGTGGGACCCTTTACCTGGCTGGTAGAGGCAGCTCAAGGGCCCCACTCATCTTAGGATGAGAGTGTGTGTCATGTCTGGGCCCTGACTCAGATCTGGTGGGTAGGATCTCCTCCCTGCTCTACCACCTGGTCTGGGTCAGATACCCCTCCCTGTTTTCCCACCCTGTCCTTTCCCCATCATGGTCCTGGCATAAAGTACACTTGCCTGTTCACTGATCAGTACCCCTCTATGCCCTGAGCTCCTCGAGGGAAGGGCTTGAGTCCTGCCCATTCTGAGCCCAGCTCCTAGCATAGGGCAAGTACAGCACAAACACGTGTCAGCTGACTGATGGCCAATGTCTAAGAGCATAATACCTAGACCCAGTCCTATGAAGGAAAATCTTCAGAGGATGGGCTTGAGTGTTTGTATTTTTAATAAGCCCTCCTGGTAATCCTTATGATCCAGGAAGTTTGAGAAGCCCAGGTCTAGACCAGGGGTGTTCCATCTAGGCCAGAGTGGGAGGATGGAGGACCCCTGATGGCAGAATGGACACACAGATGAGTCACTGCTCTCACTTCCAAGAGCTCAACCATCCCCCATCCCCACGCCAACCCACCTCCACACCCAACCACACCACACATGGCAAGAACAACTTCTCAGGTTATCGTCTACATAGGAGATTTCACACGTATGACAGGAGCAGAGAGGGACTGATTCTAGACTCCCCAAGAAATAGGTGTTTGGTATATCTCCAGAATTCCAGTCAACTTGGCAGTGAACACTCTGTCTCTCTGGGATGTTTCTGGACAAGCCAGTGGAGGGCCGAGGACTGGTCTGAAAGACCATGAGGGATGTCGAGGTGCGTGACTGCAAGTGCTCTGCTGCTCATTCTCGATTCCCTGCTCTGCAGCGTGTCTGGCATCAGTACGCCCGGTTGGATCCCAGCTCCACTACTCACTAGCTCTTCGACCTTGGACAGAGTACTTAACTTTATGTGTCAGATTTCATCAGCTGTAAAATGGGGCTGATAATAACAGGTACTTCTCGGGGTTGCTGGAGCATTAAACAAGCTCCATAAATGTAGAATGCTAAGTGCAGTGCTTGACGCCTGGTAAGCACTGTGCGGTTAGCTACCGCGAGGACTCTATTTGGGGGCAGCAGGAAGGGAATAACATGTTTGGCCCTGGCTGTTCTCAAGATGACTCTGTACCCCTGAGAAACTGACCTATGAGGATGATAAGGAAAGGGAGCTGAGTATGAGTGGAGAGTAAGAAAGCCAGCCTGGGACAGAAAAGAGTGAGACTTCCACTCAGATGGAGTTGGGTTGGGTGACCTGGGGCCATGATTTAACACATTAATTCTGTGCTCTAATCTGCCTAACCCTCTCCTACCTCACTGGCTTGTGGTGAGCCTTACAGGATAGAATGTAAGTGAAATTCCTTTGAAAATTACAAAGTGACACACAAGAGTAAGGTAGCTGTGTCTAATAAAAAGCTTGTCAAGATGGAGTTCAGAGACTTGGGCTCAAACCCCATGCCCACCTCTCACTGTGTACTGACCTTGAGTGGGGAACTTGACTTCTCTCTTTACTTATTTGTAAAAGGAAGCACTTACCCTACTTGCAGGGTTGTTTTGAAATTTAAATACATCGTGTCCAACAATAAATGTTTAGATTTTTAAATTTTTTTAAACATTATTTTTTTTTAAACATTATTTAAACATTATTCATCCATAGACAATCCATGAAGGGGACTCTGTGTCAGGTTCTTCCTTGAGACATTTACTCCACCCGTCGATTGAATGCCAGCCCTTCCTGGTGAGGTCTTTACTCATATTCTTTGGAATTCCTTTAAAAGAGGAAGATCAAATGCCCTTCCTGGGAAGAAAGCTGAGCTAGGCTCACCTAAAGGCTCCGGTGAGAGCCCAAAGCAAACAAGAGCAGACATCAGTGTCTCCGGTTGCCTCTCCTCCCTTGGCTCCAGTGCTGAGGCAGCGGGTGGCAGCCTCCTAAGTGTGGCTCATCTCTACCACCCTGGCAGGGGCTAGAGAAGCGTGAGGGAGAGAGTTATGCACAGATCACAAAAGCGAGGGCCTGGGTTGGGTTCCCCTAATCCATGTCGCCTGAGTCTGCCAAAGCAGCACCTTATTTAGCAGGGCAGGGTCATCTTCTCAGCATTTGAATGGAGCTGTTGGAAATATCCAGAGTTGCCATCCTTGGCAATATTTCTCTTATTCACTGTAGGATCTTTTAGAATGGTGTCTAAATGGGCTTCCTGATGCTGGCAGTCTGAGTTCTAAGCCCCCACCTGCCAGAACCTTCTGTGTAAAGGTTGCCAGGTGGCTGAGCATGCTGGATCCTTGTTTCCCCTCCTATTAAATAGGGACATTGCCCCCAAATAGTGTTATTCCCTCTAACCAAATTGCTCTCTGGTATTCAACCACAGTGAGAAGGCTTAAGAGTTGTCTATGATAATTGTGAGTGGAAGAACAAATCATGAGACAGTAGTCATTACCTCTAGGTCAAGGTGAGCAGACATCCCTCTCCACGCAGGATCTGCTGAGAATGAGGGAGTGATATAGGTGTAGGTTCACAGATCCCATTTTCAAGATAATCACTAATTTGTTCTCAAAAAAAAAAAAACAAAACAAAACGAAAACAAGAAAAATGAACAATCACTATGGGTATGTTGCCCCTGGCTAAGAATTAGCATTCTTTTCTCCTTTTTACTCTGTTCAAATAAAAGCTTATAACTACTGAAATAACTTTAACCAGTGAATAGCAAAAATATATTACTATATAGAGCAAGCTCACTTTATAGCTAAAGCTTGATAAAGAAATAAACATCTAAGTAAAACTAAACTTTTTGTTACTAAGTCTTAGCTGTTAGCAACAATTTATTCTAATTCTGATCTTATCTCTATACTTGATTATAACACACTTCAACTCACCCCTAAATCTTTGCCTGGTACTTGGATCTCTCTCCACACTTGTCTAGGGCAGAATTCTGTCCCCCAAGGTGACCTTGATTAAAAGACTCTGTGATTTAATTTGGAAAATGAAAAGTCTATAGCCCTTTCTTAGGATTTTAATAAAGCTCTTTAACACATTAAAGGCCCTAACAGGTCCTATAGAAAATAATCTTTTTACCTTTATTTAATCAGAGCTTCCCAAACAAACTTAACAAGACCTTTCTATCTGAACCACTATTAACGTGCTATTGAATATACTTGGGGAAACTCTAGTCCCACTGACCATCCGGGATGGATGAGAATGCGCAGCTAGCCCAGTCAGGGAAGTGAGGGCATACAGCCAAGAGAAAGCTCTTGTTCCAGGTGAGGCAGCAGGAAGCTGAGAGCAGACCAAGGCCTGGGCTCAAAGAGGCAGGGACAAGGACACTGGGACACTGGAAACTGGAAAAGTCTCTAATGACCAACTCCCTTATCAACATATATTTCTCACCAGTTGTGGATCTTGCTGGTTCTTTCCGAAAGCCATCGATCTTTCCTTGGCATGCTAGATTTTCCAGAACTCAAATGACTGCATTTCCTCCCTCTCTTCCCTTGCGACTTGAAGGAGTGGAAACCATGGAGGCCTTGAAGTTAGGCAGGCCTGTGTTCAAATCCCAGGCTTTCTAGTTGCATGACATCAGGCAGGTCATTTTACCCGCTGGGCCTCAGTTCTGGTCTGTAAATTGGAGTTAGCACAGCCTTGTCACAGGGCTGCAGTGGGGACTGTAGGAGGTTACATCAGAAAGTCCTTGCACAGGGCAGGTGCTCTGCACGTGGCAGCACTTGTGATGATGATGACAATGTATGAAGTCCTCCTAGAAGATGTCAGTTTGGAGGCTAATGAGGAGGGAGGAGTCCTAAAGGGTAGCCCAGTTTAGGTTCAATGCAACATTGAAGTCTATGATGGTTTTTGCAACAAGTTGCAAGGATTCATGGCATCTGTATTAGAAGTTACATAAAAGCGGTTTTCCATGCATGGCCAAGTGTTTCCCACGGCAGGGGCTCAGCAGTAATGCAATCTATCAATCAACAAAAATTTATTGATCAACTGCACACTTCCCAGAAGTGTAGGGACTATGTTTTAGTGAAAATAATTTCTACTTTCCTATCTTTACTCCTATTGCCTATCTGTGAAAAGAATATAAAAATAGCTAACATTCATTGAGTGCCTACCATATACAAGGCACTGGCTTAGGCTGTTTACAAGTATCATATCTAATTGTCATAAAAATTTTGCAGGGTTAGAATTTTCATTCACATTTTACAGATAAGGATATGAGTTTAATTAACTTGCCCTAAGTCAATTAGCTTACTGAGCTAAGATTTTAATGAGACTATCCCACTCCAAAGCCTGTCATAAATTCATGAATCCTTTGTCCTTTTTCTCTATGGGCTTCAGCAAGTCAAATTACACCCCCCCGAAGTGAAAAGTCCACTTTGCCATTTAAAGAACACACCCATAGAATGTAATGGACAAATCCACCTTGAAGCATCAACTTATTTTATGAAAATAGTTTTAAACTTTGTGAATTCCCCTTTGGCATCAAAGAGAAACACTTGTCATTATCAAAGTATGTTTCCCAATCAAACTGTCTGGCTTCTCTTGCTGGAGATCAGAACCCTCCAGAGTTGAAGGTGGGCCCCCTCACCCTCACAGGGTCTCAGTGACACAAGCCTCTCCTGCTTCCATATTAACTTTAGATTTGGTTTCTGGCTCCTCGAGACTCCGGAGAGTTGGTAGCACCGCAGGCCAGAGTTAGCAAACACACGAGAGAGGACATCCTAGAAGCCAAAAAGACATCAGCCAGCCCCATTTGGCAGCATAGCACAGTGGTTATACAAGTGTGGGCTTTGGATTTGATGCCATATCTGCCACTTCCCATCAGGCATGTCACTCTGCCTCTCTAAGCCCCAGTGTCCTCATCTAGAAAATGAGGATAATTATTGCCTGCCTCCTATGGCGGTTCTAAGGATTAAATGAGATGACATATGCAAAACGTCCGATGTATGACTTGCACCAGTAACAAAAGTCAGTTGTTTAATCATGTTGTTTTGTTAAATATGTCAGGACAGCAATTGCATTGAAGAGTCTACCCTTTTCAAGATCTCATTAGGTCAATGCAAGTCACAGTGCCTGCCATGTGCAAAGCATCCACCCGTCCCTTCAGGTAACTTCCATTCTGATGTGGAGAACACACACTGAAACTAGCATTTTAATATACCATGGCACATGACAAACAGTAGTAAACGAAGCCCCATGGGAGCCCAGACAGACGTTCAAGGCCACGTGAGGTGTCTGGGCAAGGATTCAGGAGGCAGTGCCTGAGTGATCTTCAATGATGAGCCAAGCGAGTGAAGGTGGGACGAGCATTCTGGCAAAGGGAACAGAGCATCAAAGCACGGAGGCATAAAACAGCCAGGTTTATACGAGAATTGCAAGTACCCCCCAGGTCATTACACAGGTCTTAAAAGTCCCCACATAAGGTCACACTTTGCCTGGCTTGTTTCCTGTGTCTTTGTGCAGAATAAAAGAGCATTTCCATTTTAAAACAAATAAACTTCTAAAAACATGTACTGCACGCACCCTATTCAGCTCAGCTGTAACCAGTATCACTGTAGCTAAAGAGCCTCTCCAGGAAGAGGGTAAATAAGATAGCCTCTTGCTTCGGGGCAGGGTCTCTCAGCGGCAGCCCCGTGGACACTTTGAGCTGGCTGTTTCCTTATTCAAGGAGCTGGCCTGTGCAGTGTGGGATGTGTAGCAGCATCCACGCCTCTACCTTCTAGATGCCAGTAGTGCTCCTCTAATTGTGACAACTAAAAGTGTCACCAGACATCACCGTATGTTCCCAGGGGGGGAGGGCAAAATTTGCCCCCAATGAGAACCACAGTTTTATTGTTATCTAGAGCCATCCTTTCCTGTCCCCATCTTCTCCAGAGGTTAATGGAGCTGTCACCATTCAGTCATGTCACCGTGAATTCCAGAGGTATCCAATCACTCCCACCGCACCTCCATCAATGGTTCCCTAGAAGAAGTGACACGCCTTCAGCCTCCAGCCTAAGTTGGAAAGGTTGGTGGTGATTAGCTTGATCTTAGGCACGACAGGGATGTGCATTGGGCAGTTTGCATGCCAGGAGGGCTGGCGAGGGATATTGGCAAGATACAGGCAAAATACGTGAAGAAGTGTTTTCAGAATATGAGTTTTCCTCTGTTATCCCACAATTATTGCAAGGCGTCCACATTTCTGGTCCTTGCCAACAAAGGGAGAATGCACCTGGGCCAAAGTGCTGAGAAGGCAGAGAGATGGGGCAGTCCAGATCCCAGAAGATGAGATCTCTGATCCTTGGCTGACAAAAGCCCTTCCCAGCTCTAGACAAAACAGAGAAGAGTCACGTAGAGATTTACCTACAAATTACCCAAAACTTTCTCATCAACAGTTAAGTCTGGATCATCCACAGGCAGATGCTGAACTCCTTCCAGATTCTTGTGGGAAACGTTCCCTTGAATTCTTTAACTGAACCTTTGGTGTTTGTGTCACCATCACCATTGATACGTGTTCTGACCTGTATAGACCGTATCCCAGAAAGAGATGGAAGGAAATAACCTGAAATCTAAAACCATACCTTGGTCTCCTTAACATCAAGCGGGAACCAGTGAGTCCACAAGCTCTTAGAATAGGAAGGTGCTCTATTGAGCATTCCTTCCCATGGCGGGGATAAAGTGGGGGAGTAGGCAGATAGAGGAGGGTGGGGGATAGAAATTGGTTCCTCTGTGTCATTGCAGGTAGACATACCACTCCACACCTAAGGAAGAGAGATGTGGAGGAGAGAGAAAATAACTTATTGACCATTAACTAATGACCTCAAATCCCAGTTTAGGACCCAGGAATATAAGTAGGCATCATCCAACAATCACTGTGAGTTCTCCCTATGGGCAAAAAGCATGCCTTGGAGGACAGGAAAAGGGTGGACAACACAGCACCCACTGACTACCTCCTTGAAGAATGAAAAGTCTATTCAAGTACAAGAAAGCAACCCAAGCCCAACAACTTAAGAGCACTTGAAAATCAACACAGAATTGCACAAAGAAATTATGTAAATGCTAAAGCAAAAGGAAGAGAAGCAGTACTCAGATTCCAGGTCAAGTTCCCTGCAAATGGAAGATGTTTTCAGGGCTGGGCTGAGAATATTCAGCCAAGCATGGAGTTTACTCCTCGGGTCTCAGGTCCTGGCACCAAGGTAAGCTGCCCTGGACATTCTTCTGGAATAATGACACCTCCAACAAATAGCCCACTCCACCACCCCATTCCTCCTGAGCCAGGCTTTCCTTTAAGAAGGTGCATGGAGCCCCACCCCACCACCCTACCACTAGAGGACTGTTTAGGTAGCGGGGGCTCCTATAAACCCCCATAGGATGAACAAGGACCTGTGGGCATAGGTTAGAACTGTGGTCCCCAACCCCCAGGCCGCAGACCAGTACTGGTCAGTGGTGTGTGAGGAACCAGGCCACACAGCAAGAGGCGAGCAGTGGGCAAGCGAGCAAAGCTTTGTCTGTATTTACAGCCACTCCCCATCACTCGCATCACCACCTGAGCTCCACCTCCCGTCAGAGCAGCAGTGGCATTAGGTTCTGCATTATGGTGAGTTGCATAATTATTTCATTATATATTACAATGTAATAACAATAGAAATAAAGTGCACGATAAAGGTAATGCACTTGAATCATCCCGAAACCATCCCCTGCCCCCAGTCTGTGGAAAAATTGCCTTCCATGAAACTGGTCCCTGGTGCCAAAAAGGCTGGGGACCACTGGGTTAGAGTCCAGGGAGGAGCAACAAAGGACAGAGCCCACTGTCTGAATGTGAGATTTGAGACTCAAGAAAGGCTAGGCCTGCCCTGAGCTTTCTTTGGAGCCACTTTAGAAATCCCTTGACTTCTCAGGTGGAGGCATTCTAGAAAACTTGGGCCAGGCTCTATTGCATAGTTGACCGTGCTTTTCTCCCTGACTCTACGTGCCAGGCTTCCTTGGAGCTCAGCCTGGACCCTCTTCTCTTCCCTGTTTCCAGAAGAACCCATCAGTCCCCTAACCACCCCTGTGCTGATGAGGTCTGGGTGTGTCTCCAGCCCTGGCGGGACTCCCTTCTGAGTCCACGCTCACGTCTCCAGCTGCAGTCCAGACACCCCCCAGGGCTGTCTCATGAGCAGCTCCACCTTTTCTCAAGTAGAGCTCCTGGGGTTCCTCTCACAGCGGCCCACCCTCCCACCCTCCTCTCACCTCGCTGAATTGTACCACCCGCCACCCAGTTGCCCACACTGGGAAACCAAGCATTATGGCTGATGCTTCCTTTCCCCTTACACCTCCTCCCACACCATCCAGTGCATTAACAAGTCCTGTCATTTCTCCAACTCAGCCCCTGATTTCCTCACATACTTATCGCAACTTATAATTACGTCATTCGTTTATTTGTTTACTTTTTTTGGTCAGCCTCTCTTATGAGAGTGGGGTCGGAGTCTCATTTTTGTTCACCAGTTCATCTCCGGAATTTAGCCTCATGCCAGACAGAGGACAGATGCTGAATGAATATCGGTTGAATGAGTGGAGGAAGGAATTCATTAATAACGGCTTTGTCCAAAGCGAAGCAGCTGCCCCACGACTGGCTTGGCGTGCTCCCCTAGGGCCAGCCCTCCACTGGGTCCCACCTATGTCTCCTACCCTTTTCCACAGAGGGACACCAACCAGAAAAGGCACATTCCTGCCCAAAAATGAGGCGGCAGCTACTAAACCCCACCCGCTTCACCAAGCCTTCCTGGGTCATCAGCGGAACCAGCAGCTGGATCTCTGTACTGAATCTCCTCCACTCCCAGTGCAGGTTTCTCTGTTTAGCGGCCATTACCCATCACAGAAATAAATTCATCTTCAGGCTAGGATGGAAATACTGCTTCCCTGGCCTGGCCTGACTAGACATTTCTATGCCACAGCCCGATGTTCTCTCTGGGTTCCCAGGCAGCATGGCGTGCCTGGAAGCCAGCACCTGCAGCCCGTGACAGTGTGAAGAAGCGGAAGGAGCCCTGGACTCAGGATACTTGGATCCACTCCTAGCACAGGGCTTCATGTGCTCCAGGACCCTAAGTGAGTCATTCCACCTCTCTGAGCCTCAGTCTTCTCATTTGCAAATGGAGGGTTTGGACTCCTTACTCCTCAGTCCTTTTCAGCAGTGATCCTCTGGACAGCCCTCCCATGGCCAACTAACACTTTATCAGGCTTCTTGTGCAGGGCAGAGGCCAGGATGACTGAGCTTTCGTGGCTGGTGCGCACACATGGAGGCCCAAGTGCATGCAGTCCATGCTCAGGTGCTGAGTTTTTCTCTCAGGACTGTTGATAGCTGTTTCCCAGGAAGGGGGCCCTCTGTGGGAAATGCTGGATTAAAGAAAGCTAACAGGTTTTCTTTGCTACAGAACTTTTTAGAAACTCTAATATGTGCTCCAAAAAGAGAAGACTTAATGGGCATGAACCCTTTATTGCAGAGTGTCTTAATGGACTGGTGTTCATGGATCAGACTTGGAAACAGGATGCTCTCTCGGGAAACTCCTCCAGCCCTGGGGTTCTAGCAGCTCACACTTTCCTAGGTGCACTTGGACATGGAAAAGATTTTAAGATGTCAGCTGGAGTGGGGACAAGGGAAGAATCCCTCTGTCTCCAAGTCCCTCTTAAGTCCCCAGTGAGAGAGAGCAGGGAGGAAATAGGTGTCTGCATGGCCCAGCTTTCCTGCCCTAACCACCGTCAGGCCCCGCAGCCTCCTGGAGCAACCCACACCCTCCCCACGGTGCTCAAAGAATAAATGGACAGATCTCACAATGGACAGTGGGGAGGAACTGCCTTGGTCTCAGAGCAACAGTAGTCTGGGTGCTGTGCACACCACAGTGCCCAAGTGACAGAGGCAAAGGGCAGGGAGGTGGGAGGGGCGGTGACCACAGAAGTCAGTCCAGTGGGGAGAAAAGCGTGTGGAGAGAATGCTCAGAGCCTGGTGTGAAACAGTGCACTTTATTGGGGAGGCTGGTGGGCAGAGGGGACTGCGTGTTAAATACATCAGAGCCATGCTGACCACCCCACCCAGGCAGGGGACCCCAAGGGCAGCAGAAGGTGGTGGCTGGGGCCACACCCAGACAATCACAGGCACAGGCTGGAGCCGCAAGGAAGAGTGTGAAATTCTCGTGTTTGGGCTTGGCGGGGGATCTGGATGGAGGAGCAAGAGGCCCCTAGCTTTCCAGCGACAAAGAGCCGCTCCCTTGGGGGACAGGGGCATGGCGCTGGGGTGTTGCCGATGGCGGGGAGCGACGGGGCGGCAGGCGCTGGGCTGGCTGCGGTGCTGAGGCGCCTTCTTTATCTGGAGCAGCGCTGGGAGGACTGGGAGAACGTGACGCTGCCGCCCCGGTTGCTGCCGGAGCTGAAGCCTCCGCCACTGACTCCACAGCGACCCCCGGAGCCGGAGCCAAAGCCGCTGCCGCAGCTGCCGAACCCACCGCCGCCGCCGCTGCCGAGCCCGCTGCCGCTGCCGAACCCACCGCCGCCGCCGAACCCGCCGCCGCTGCCGAACCGGCTGCCGCCTCCGAACCCGCTGCCGCCGCCGAACCCGCTGCCGCCGCCGAACCCGCTGCCGCCGCCCGGGCCGAACCCGCTGCCTGCGCCGCCTCCCAAGCCGCCACCGTAGCCTCCTCCGAAACCACCTGCCGAGGCGGAAGTCGTGCTGCTGTTGCTGACCACGGCTGCAGGGAGAGAGGACGGGACAGCGATCAGCGCCCCATTGGAATTAGCCAATGACCCCCTGGGCCCAGGATGGTCGGGATCACGACTGCGTTGCACCTGATGACCACCATGAGCCATTCTAACCCCCATGGTGTTACGTCGTTATAAATTATCCAATGGTTCCTCCTACGTACCCGACTCTTGATGAATCCCTTGGAGGTTATCCAGCCTTGGAATTTCTTTTCCCATTGAGGGCTCCCTATTGGATATTCCCAATCGGCCACCTAGACCTATTAAAAGTGCCCTGAGGCTGGGCGCGGTGGCTCACGCCTGTAATCCTAGCACTCAGGGAGGCCGAGGCAGGCGGATCGCTCAAGGTCAGGAGTTCGAGACCAGCCTGAGCAAGAGCAAGACCCCGTCTCTACTAAAAAAATAGAAAGAAATTAGCTGGACAACTAAAAATATATAGAGAGAAAATTAGCCGGGCATGGTGGCACATGCCTGTAGTCCCAGCTACTTGGGAGGCTGAGGCAGAAGGATCTCTTGAGCCCAGGAGTTTGAGGTTGCTGTGAGCTAGGCTGATGCCACGGCATTCTAGCCCGGGCAACAGAGCGAGACTCTGTCTCAAAAAAAAAAAAGTGTCCTGAATCCAGAACAATTGCAAAAGCCAATCCACTGTTCCTCAACTCTCAGAACACCCCTCCAATTTCCATAGGAATATTTTTAAATTAGTAGCTATGTCCCTGTGTTAGTGCAGATATTTCAGAATTAACTCTCATTGTCACAGCTACTTTGGCTACTTACAGATGCTGACAGCACTCGGGCACTCTCCAGACATCCTGTTTGAGAAAGCAAGAGAAATATAGCTCCATCACAAAGCACATCTCCAACAAGTCCACAGATCCAGGTGATGAATAACAACTGGAACTGAACCCAGAAGCCTGGCAGGTCAGTAAACTTTCTTCACCCTTCTATGGGCCGTAACAAGGAGACCCTGTAAGCACTGGGTGCATATGCGCTTTGGCTACCTGTGGAGGGAGTGGGCTGGTGGAGACAAGTGCTTCTCTGCAAGGCCCGTGGAAGATGGGGGCCTGTCTTTACACAGCAGGCCTCCATCCCCATTTACTTGGTCACTTATCTGGCCCTTGATGTGGCTTGGGTCAGAGGATGTGGGGAGATGGGACTGGAGGCTCACCTGTACTCCTCACCCTCCAGCAGCTTGCGGTAGGTGGCGATCTCCACGTCCAGGGCCAGCTTGACGTTCATCAGTTCCTGGTAGTCACGCAGCAGCCGGGCCAGGTCATCCTTGGCCTGCTGTAGGGCAGCCTGCAGCTCTTGGAGCTTGGTGTTGGCATCCTTGAGGGCCATCTCCCCACGCTGCTCAGCTTCTGCAATGGCTGTCTGCAAGTTGGCATTCTGGGGCAGGAGGTAGACGGAATGAGCACGGTAAGAGGGTCCCAGGCCCTCTGCATCTTACAATGAATTATTCCATCTTAAAGTCAGGGAGCATTCCCCCTCCCCTAGCACCACTATCTTGTTTCCATCCGTGGAGATATTGTCCCATGGATTAGCTAGCCATCTACACTGGCTTGGTCTTTGAACTCCCTGGAAGCTGATGCTGCCTGAGATGACCTTCAGAAGTCCATTCTGGACTAAGAGTCCTGAGATCCTAGCCCCCAGCCCTCACCAGTCAGCCCAGGCACGAGCATCCGTGGCCATCCCACCTGCTTCTTGATGTTCTCAATCTCTGCACGCAGCCTCTGGATCATCCTGTTGAGCTCCACAATCTCACTCTTGGTGCTCCTTAGGTCATCCCCGTGTCTGCCAGCCGTGGTCTGTAGCTCTCCTAACTAGAACAGAAGGGAAGGTGTGGTATTGATGCAGCTTTGCCTGACTTGTTTCTGTAACCCCACCATCACCCCCAAACCTTGAGAAGTTCAGTAAGCATTTGCTAAAATGACACCGAATTGTGTTTCAGCAGGGACACCTCCAAGGCATTAGGGAAGAGAATATCTGGGTTGTTGTAGTAGAAGATTTTCCTGCCCTGCAGTCCCTGAGCAAGCTAGAGTCCATCCCACCACCTCCACCCCGGGGGAAAGATTTTCTGCAGCTGAACAACCATTAGAGGGATGTCTCCAGAGGGTAGAACACAGAGGGGTTCACCAATGACCACTGGGAACTCACCACCCAGCTGTCCCATAGGCCATAGCCTCTGAGACCTCCCTTGGCTCCTCCAAGAGGTGCCTAGTGCCCACCTTGGTCTGGTACAGGGCCTCAGCCTCAGCCTTGCTCCTCTGGGCAATGTCCTCATACTGGGCACGGACGTCAGCTATGATGCTGTCCAGGTCCAGGCAGCGGTTGTTATCCATGGACAGCACCACGGATGTGTCACTGACATGGCTCTGCATCTGGGACAGCTCCTGCCAACACGGAGGGAGCCTGTTCACTTTCAGGGTCTCTGCAACAAGCACACAGAGGCCTGGGAAGATGCCCAATCAGTGGTTTCATTCACTGACTCTAGCTCTGAATGTGCATCTGCCCACCCTGCCCCAGCCACTCAGAGAACTCCAGGTCTGCATCCCATCCTGCAGGATCCCTGCCAGGGGGCCTCATCTCTAGGCTCATTCCAGATAGCCTTCTGGGGTCTAGACACCAAAATGCGCCAGCCTAAAATCTGGAAACCTCTCACCCTCCCTTGCCTCTTAGTAGGTAACATCCTCACCGCATCATAGAGGGTCCTCAAGAAGTTGATCTCCTCCATCAGGTCATCCACCTTGGCCTGAAGCTCCACCTTGTTCATATACGCGGCATCCACATCCTGAGAAGACAGGCACATAAAGGCCCTATTCCCCCAAGGAACAAACAGCAAACTGCAAATGCAGTGAAAAAGAGCCAGGGAGGACCAGTGCTGGTGATGGTCCTTGTCCAACACTGGTCTCCACGTGAAGGGGCGATTTACATCTCACTGGGATGGTTTATGTTTAATCCCACTGAAAAGCTAAAGACTAATAAACTGACTCTTTCAGGGATCTTCCAGATTAAGAAGAACCTAGCTTCCGTCCATTGCTCCAAAGGCCTGAACTTGGCAGCTCTTCGGCAGTGGAGTAAGGAGATTCCCCCAACCCAGCCAGAAACCTGCGGCCCCTAGCCCGGAAACCTCACACACAGCCTTTACCTTCTTCAGGGTCACAAATTCATTCTCAGCAGCTGTACGTTTATTGATTTCATCCTCATATCTGTCAGAGTGAAAGAAATAGCTGAGTTTGATTTTAAGGTAGTAGTGAACACCACTGTTCCCTGAAGCCCTGGAAGTTCATCTCTTCCACCCCTGCATCCCTATCCCGCTGCTCTAAGGTGAACACATCCTCTTAATACCTCCCTATTAGTTAGGGGGACCGACCATCCCAATTGGCCCAGGCAAACTGTCCTGGTTTCAGCACTAAAAGTTCTGCATCCTGGGAAACCTGTCAGTCCCAGGCAGACCTCCTGGTTGGTCACAGTACCATGAGTTGGCTCAGAATCTTTCTGATCCTAGAACCAGGATCTTCCCCAACCTGGCTCATGAGAAAGTGCTTCCTCAACTCTAAACTCATCCTTCTTTTTCCACAACTTTATTTGTAAAGGACTATACCTGGAGAAGTGAGACAAGGGGAACCTAACTGAACCAAGCTGTCCTCCATAAAGGCAAGGAGAGGGGAACAGGCCAGGTGACACATTGCCCAGCAGTCAGAAGGAATGTAGAAAGGGCTGGGACTCTGAGACAGAATGGCCCATAGCATCATCCCACTCCTGCCCTGTCACTCACTTCTTCTTGAAGTCCTCCACCAGGTCCTGCATGTTCCTCAGCTCTGAGTCCAGGCGGCCTCTCTCCCCCAGGATGCTTTCTAGGTAGCTCCGCAGGTAGTTGATGCGGTTCTCAAAAAGAGGCTCAAGGTTGTTGGTTCCTGTGATGGAATTTGTGCCCTGCTGCTGGAGCAGGTTCCACTTGGTCTCCAGGACTTTGTTCTGTTGCTCCAGGAAGCGCACCTACAATGCATTGGGGACAGCAACATCAGGCAGCACTTGTAGCAGAAGAGAAGAGGGCTTTAGTTCAGGGAGGACTGGGTATCTGTATCCTGTGGTCACCCAGCGCAAAGGCCTAGACAGGAGGCAAAGAGGCTCCTACTACAGCTGGGGAGATTATGGTCAGATGGTTGATCAGTCAGAACACTAACGACACAGAATGGTTTGGAAAGTTACCAAGGAAGGAGAGAAGGTCAGGGGAAACTGGAAGCAGCCCTTGCCTGAAAGCAAGAGAATTGGAAAAACGACCCTCGGCTGTTCCTGAGGACTTCATGACTCTATCCCAACTTCTGAAACTACAGTGCACTCTGCAGAAATGTACATGGACCTCAACAGCATCATTTCCACCTAAGACTCCACTGACACTCCAGCCCTTCGAAGGCTGTGAATCACTGGGAAATGACACTAGCTGACCATAGTCAGCAGGACAGCACCTCTCTTGAGCCCGGAGGAATGGCAGCCCCATGTGAGCTGTCCTGGTCTGGAGAAGCTCACCAAGCACCCTTCTCTTCCTGTCTAGGTTGAGTAGGGGTGCAAAGTAAGTTGCCCACTTCTCCGTAGCCCTGTGGGACTAAGGTTCTACTTACGCCTCCTTAATCCCTTCTCCAGGGCCTCAGTTTTGCTTGCATGGCACAGGAGCATGTAGGGAAAAGGCCTCCTGGAGAGCCTCAGGGGACAGCTCATGTTTGGAAAGCCCCCATCCGTACCAGTGGCCGTGGCCCTTGCCTTGGGCTGCCAGCTCTGCCAGCCCAGGCCTAAATAAGGCAACATGTGGGGAACTCACTTGTTCAGACAGGCAAGATTCGATGATGTTTGGGTACAAACAGGGGACCATTTTCTTTTCACAACTCCCCTCACTTACCTATGTGGACAACCCCTCAGCACCCTAGAGTTCTGCCCGAATCCTTCCCTTGTAGCCTGGCCCATCCAGGACATATTTAAACACTGTGTCCAGAGGTCAAATGCCAAGTCCCCAGCCTAGGAATAAGGGCAAAGTCAGAGTTTCACTACCTTGTCGATGAAAGAGGCAAACTTGTTGTTGAGGGTCTTGATCTGCTCCCGCTCCTGGGCCTTTACTTGCCCAATCTGGGGGTCGATCTCCACATTGAGGGGCTGCAGGAGGCTCTGGTTGACAGTCACTTCCTGGATCCCCCCAGGGAAGCCACCAGGCCCACCAAAGCCACCTGGCACACCAAAGCCACCAGGACCACCAAAGCCACCAGGACCACCAAAACCACCAGCTCCTCCTAAGCCACCAGCTCCTCCAAAGCCACCAGCCCCTCCAAAGCCACCAGCTCCCCCAAAGCCACCTCCCATTCCCCTACCACCACCAAAGCCACCACCAAAGCCACCTCCATAACCTCCCCCAAAGCCACTTCCACAACTGCCCCCAAAGCCACAGCTGCTACGCCCTCCACCAAAGCCACCAGCCCGGGAGCCACCACCTGCCACACTGATGGAGATGCTCTTGTTGCCTCCCAGGTTGTAGAGGCTGCGACTGCCAAAGCCACCTGCTCCACTCCGGAACCCAGAGACCCCTCCGCCAGCTCCCCCAGAGCGGGCCACACAGCTCATCCTGCTGCTGCCAGAGACCACAGCGGAGCGGCCGGAGAAGCCCTGGCTCCCGCCACCAGATGTCCTGCAGACTTGTCTGTTCATGGTGAGGAGCTCAGTGAAGACAAATGTGTGAGAGATAAGCAGGGACACCGAGAGTCAGAGGAAGAGGGAAGGGAACTGAAGACCTATGCAAGATAAATCCCTTTATATACATTTGAGGAGGTCGTTGGGCTCAAACGAAGGAGAGATAATTAATCCCAAATATTTATGGGTTGGGTTTGCCTCTAAGGCAATAAGTTTGTTCCAGGCTACCAAACACACCTTGAAAATAATCTGAAATGGTAAAAGTGCTAGGGTGGCAGGCTTGCCTGGCAGGGGTGGTGCCTGGCATTGCCCCGCGCTTGGGCATGGCTGCCTCCTAGCTTTGTCGATGGGGCCCAGGAGGCTCGCTGACCTGCATCAGGAGCCCAGCAGCCGTCTCTCTGCCTGTCAGCTGCCCACAGGCCCTGCCAGAGCAGCGCTCAGCTCTGGAAAGGATGGAGTGGAAGGTGGGGTGGGGGTGGTTCTGGTTCTCGGAGTGGTGGAGACAGAGAAGCCCACCCACAACTCTGGGCAAGCATCTCAACAGAAGGGGTGACACGACTCGCTCCTCAGCCTGCACGTGGTTGCTGAGTGCCCACTGTGTGCTCAGCTCTGTGCTGGGCTTGGGGATGAAGTGGTGACCTCTCCTTCTCCATTCTTGGAAGCAAAGCCTAGAACTATGACAAATCCGCCTCCTGGGTTCTGCCTATCTCCCAAGCGTTAGTTCAGGAAGCAGTGGCTTTTTGTTTATGACTATCTTCTGAGAAAAAGTGAAGTTAACACCTGTGCATGCTGGTGAGACATTGGCAAAATCCAACATGCCAAATATTTGTTTGTTATTTACGCTTCCCAGAGAAACTGTACATTATCACACATCTTGGCTTCTCTATGGTTTCCTTTCTTGCTCGCCACATTTTGGCATTTTTCTGGTTTTAGCCCAAGTCCCAGGGAACAGGAAACTCAAACAGCAAATTCAACTAATATTTACAGATTGCCTAATGTGCCAGGCACTGTGCAAAGCCCTGAAGACCCAGTCATGGGCAAGACACAGGGGGCCCCTGTGGGACCATTCTCTGGTGAAGGGCGTGCTCCTGAGAGCCACCCCCCAGCCCCAGGAGGCCAGATCTGGCAGAGCCGGCAGCACTGCTGAGCATGTCTGCATGTCTGACTCCAAAAGCCTGACAATCTGTCAGCCTGGTGTGTTTCAAAGGCTTAGGCACTGGTATCGGTTTGCCCAAGAGGAAACCAACCAGCTCTGGTGCCTGCCAAATCAGCTGCTTATCTCTCCAGGACAGGTCTGTTTTTGTTCTGCCTGCTGCACATTAGACCCAGCCAAGGGTGCAGCCTGTGTGGCCTTGGCAGGAGGCTCCCCAGAATCGGGAGAAAGAAGGAAAGTACAGGGACTTCAACACTCATTGGGTAGGGCTGGGTGGTGGTGGCCCAAGTGGGAAGGAAGTGAAATTTTCTTCCATGCCCTGGTTCTCCCATTTTGACCTTCTCACTCCCGTATGTTACCCCCAGGCTGTGCAACATCCCAGCCCCTCCCCCAGCATAAAATCGTAAACTTTCCACGCACTTACAGTCT
>NW_012135081.1:3671045-3720562 GCF_000956105.1 Propithecus coquereli
TTTGATTTTTTCTTGCTGATTTTCCTGAGTTCTAAATAGATTCTAGTTATCATCCCTTTATTGGAGGTGTAGCATGCAAAAATTTTCTCCCATTCTGTAGGTTGTCTGTTTGCTCTCAAGACAGTTTCTTTGGCTGTGCAGCAGCTTTTTAATTTGATTAGGTCCCATTTATTTATGCTAATTTTTTCCATATATTTTCAGTTGTCCAGCTAATTTCCTTTCTATTTTTAATAGAGACGAGATCTCGCTCTTGCTCAGGCTGGTCTTGAACTCCCGACCTTGAGCAATCCTCTTGCCTCGGCCTCCCAGAATGCTAGGATTACAGGCGTGAGCCACCGCGCCCGGCCTGAAGCCCCTGCTCTTGTAAAGCTCACACACCAGTAGGGGATGGACAATAAAGAAATAAACACATGATATGTGGGGCAGTGAAAGGTGCTACGAAAGCAGTGCTGCAGGAGAAGGGAGGTAGACATGACAAGGCTGCCCTTTCATAGGGAATGGTCTAAGTGGACCTGAGCAGATCTCTGAATACAGCGAAAGAGTAAGCCATGCAGACGGCTGCATGAAGGGTGTCACAGGCAGAAGGAACAGCAAATGCAAAGGCCTGAGGCAGGAGAGTGGGGAGTATTGGAAGAACAGCAAGGCTGTAGGGCTGAAGCAGAGGGAGGGAGGCAGGTATCCAAAACAGGTCTGTGGTGTCTGGGAGACAGGCCACATGACCACTGAATAGGCTGGCTTTTACTACGAAAGGGGAAGCCATTGAAGGGTATAAGCCAAGGTGAGACATGAGCTGACTTTTAAACGGATCCATCTGGCTACTGTGCAGCACATAGACTGTGGGGGTCAAAGGGAAACAAGGTGAGACCCATTCTGCCTTCCTTGCCTTCTACTTTTTAATAACTCACTTAAATGTTCTGCCTTAAGAATGAACTGAAGGGCTGGGCACGGTGGCTCACACCTCGAATCCTAGCACTCTGGGAGGCCGAGGTGGGGTTTGGGTGAGATCACTTGAGGCCAGGAGTTCAAGACCAATCTGAGCAAGAGGGAGACCCCATCTCTACAAAAGATAGAAAAATTAGCCAGGTGTGGTGGCACGTGCCTATAGTCCCAGCTACTTGCGAGGCTGAGGCAGGAAGATCACTTGAGCCCAGGAGTTCAAGGCTACAGTAAGCTATGATGACACTACTGCACTCTAGCGAAGGTGACAGAGCGAGACTCTGTGCCAAAAGAAAAAAGAATAAACCAAAGAAACGGCAACCAAAAAGCACTTAATAAAACTGGGGGGAAAAAAGAAATAAAGGTTTGCCCTGAATAAGCCCTTGTTTATATAAGATTCCTGTGCACGTTAAGAACTGTCCACCTGTCTGTGCTGAGCCCATCTGTCCGGCATGCCTCCTCACACCAGAGGCTTGAAAATAGCAGAAACCACATCCTTTCCCCGCCAGGAGAATCCCCAAAATGTCCTAGGAAGTTAGTAGTTTGCTTGAAAGAAAAGATAAAAGGGGAGGTGGAAAAATCATTAAGTGATCATTTAACCTGGGGAAGAAGAAGTTAAGAGGAAACACAAATTCATTTCTCCATGCAATTATTTGAAAAACATGGATCTCCTTCCACTGAAAACTTGAGGGAATCCAGCTGGACATAAAGCAAAGGGTATGATCATAGTAGGAAAGAAGGTGACCACGGGACAACGTAAGCAATCCGAGGAGACTTAGAAATAGCAATCCACAGCCCCTAGCACATGGAAGGCACTCAACGACTATCAGATGAAAGAATCACTGTGGGGAATGAGAGACAACTCTGCCAGGAGAAAAGAAATGACAGCAAACCCTTGGTCCCTGGAAACGTGCCCTTGTAGGAAGCAGGAGTGGAAAGGAGGCGGAGCAGTGGCAAGGCCTAGCATCACCGCTGCGTGGAAGGGGAGGCGCAGACGTGGTGGTTCCCAGACATGAGTCCAAAGCGCACCAGGGGTCTCAGAGCCACACCCTGAGCAGGTGGCCCCACGTTCCCTTCTCATCTCTTTCTGAGCTTGTTCGCTCAGACATGCCTTGTTCTGAGCTCGTCTAGTCTTAGACCACAAAGCGCAAGCTCCAAATAGATGGGACAATGGGCCAGGCCACGGTCCTCCACAGCCTGCTTCCACCCACCACTCCAGCCCCCTCTCCCACCACTCCCTGTCCTCGATCGTGAGCGATACTAAGCCGGTCTTTGTTCGCACACGTACTGTACTGAGCCACGCTTCCCTGCCTTTACTCTGGGATTCCTGCTGCCTAGAGCACCCTGCCCCCCTGTGCCGCTCACCCCAACTCCAAGTCCACACCCCTTTTCCCTGGCTGGCTTCACAGGTATCACTTCCTCCAGGCAGCCTTCCTTGAATCCCTGGCAAAAGTAAATGCTTCTCCCCTGTGCTTACATATACCATAGCTCTTAACACTCTCCTGAAAGCATGGAAAATCTGTATTTAACATGTCCACACTCCCCATACTCACACATCACACTCAGATTAGATCATGCCCTCCTCAAGAGAAAGGGCCATGCTGCAACAAGCTTTATATCCCCATGGCCCTGCACAGAGCCTGACACAAAGTAGGTTATTCAACAATGCTTGTCAAGCTGAAGCAACTGCCCCGCTGCTCTCCTAGATGGTGAATTCGCAGCAGAAGCTCCTAGTCTGATGGGGGAAATGCTGCAGCCTCACAGGACCCTGCACGGAGGAAGGAGTATGATCAAAATCTGGCCAGAGGAGGCACAAGAGGGACAGAACATCAGGGTGATCCAAAGAGTTGGACCCACTCCTTGGAGACTCCTGGAAGAAAGGACTTCCTCTAGCATCTACTTGTCCTTCATCTGTTTATCTGGTTACCAAGTCCTCTGGGCTTAGAACCCAAAGCCTGGGTCCCAACGGTGAGCTGAACCCAAATCCCACAGCGAGACATGAAGTTAAATCCCTCCTTGCTACATCCTCTGGTTTTACTAGCAGTAAGGTAGGGAGACTTCAGAAGTGTTGGCAAGAATTATCTGAAACTGAGAGGGCTGGACCCAGAGCAGAGGGTTCTGGTGAAGGGAGGGGAAGGGGGCGGTAGAACTAGGCAAATAGAGTCGTTACTTAGGGCAGAGAGGAGCCTGCACCAAACTGCCATCGGGCTGTGGCCAGGGCTGGACGCCAAGAGCTTTGGGGGTGGGGGTCAGGGCAGATGAACAAAATAAACTGAATTAAAGATTTGCCAAGCCACAGTTGGGCCCTTCAGCTGGGAGAAGTGACTTCAGTATACTCAGAGGGGAAGCCCTTAGTGGAAAAGGAAGAGCGCAGGGCCTCCGGCCCGGCCGGGCAGGTAACACAGCCTGTGTCTCCCTAACTGCCCTGGACACAAGGAGCCGGCTGGAATCCAGTTCAAAGGGTCTGAGAGGAGGGCGGTGCCTGTTATCTCAGCAGTGCATCTCCCCCGAGTAATTCCCTTTGACTAGCCAGCCAACTTGAACCTGTGGATTAAGGCCAGGATCCACTCCCCTGGGCTGTTTTGAAAATAGAGGCCAACATGAGTGTTTTTACTCTTTTATGTAATACAGGAATCTTTTTATATCAATAACAAACACAAGCACACTCATACAGCCATTTGCCTACAAACACAAACACATTTATTCGAAGACACATGTCTGCATATGTAATCCATGGCTGAGTTCAGCGGAAGAGCCCTGAGAGCCGGGGCTGCTCAGGCTGGCTGCGCCCACCCTCCCTGGGCAGGGGAGACGCCTCCACCTGCCTCCTCGCCCCTCAGCATGGCCAGCAGCACCTGCAGCCTCCTGGTGGGTGAGCTGGAGAAGCTCCACCCCTGCTTCTAACCCCTTAACTCCTCCTCCCCACCCCTGAAACCCAAAGAAAGAGCCAATTCAGCATTTTCCCAGGGGAGGGGTGCAATGGTGGGAAGAAGTCAAAGCTGCCTGACTTCCTGTTCTGACACACGGGGCTCAAGGAGCCCTGAGACAATGGGGAGATTAGGGCCAGGCTTAAGAAGGACAGAGCCAGCCCAGGGAACAGCTGCTCATGGCAAAGGCCCTGCCCAGAGAGCACAAGCCCCTGAGATTAACCCTTTGCTGCTCTGCCCCTGCTTTCCCAGAGGTGGGACAGCCCTGAGCCTGCCTCGGTCTGCGCAAGGGCCTCGTGGGCAGGGGCTGGCCCTGGGCAACCCACGTGCCCTACTGTCTGCACACAGTTGGGCCCCACGGGCACTGTACTGGAGAAATCGGAGTCTGGAGGAACTCCCTGGTGGTCAGGAGGGAGGCAACAGCGGGTGGCCAAGAGAAAGAGTGGATTCTGCATCCGCAGTAGCAGGGATTTAGGTCAGACTGCAGACAGGGAGCTGGGAAGTCCTTCTGTGGAAAAGGGGTGATTGTGCTGCTCCAGGTATCTCAGAGTTAGCCCAGTGGAGAAAAAGGGTGTCCTCAGAGGCTCTACTCAGACCCCCACCTCTGGCTGTTCTCCCCACACTCCTGCAGTCAGGCAGCTGCTCCCGAGGACCCACCTACCTCCGCCACTCTCCTGCCACTCAGGGACAGCACACAGACTCAACCCCAGGCATCCTTGAAGAGGTGGGAGAGTGAGAAATCCATGAAAGCTCCAGAACTATGCACTTGCACTCCTCCAGCCAACAACTGTGACATCGTCGACTCTTGGAACAGGTTCTGGAAAGCCTTGTTTGTCCAGTGAGATTTAGCCCCATGCATGGAAGTTCTTGAACACAGGGAGGCCTTGCTAGACACTGAATATAAACACTCTCGTAGTCTCCATAGTCTCTTGCTCTACAGTGAATGGAGACCCCTGGACGGCCTGTCCTCACACCTGTTACACGCCCCACACCTGTCATTTGCCCCACACCTGCGGACTTGGGCACCTTCCCTCCAGGCTCCCTCCAGGATCAGCACTGAGATGGTGGTGCCCTGCATCGCCCTACAGTGGGCAACGTTTATATAACTGCTGGTTGTGTCTTGAGCCTGTACACTACCCCACAGGCAGCCTGCAGCCTCTACACACTGCACTTCTCCCTCAATAATCTGGGCAACCTGAGAAATTGGTGGATGACCTCGATCTTCACAGACAGATCCTTCAGACCCCCAGCACCTACTTTCACCAAAATTATCTGGTTATCCAGGATTCTAGAGACTTCTCCCCAGGGAAAAAAGATGATTGCTCAGAATGAATGACAAAAGCATTTTATTGAAGATTCACCTGAAGATGGAGAGAGGGAATGAGAGAGGGGGATGGAGCACTGAGTGGTCCTTGTCCTGACCTTGCAGGGCCGGTTGCAAGGAAACGGAGAATGAGTTCAGTCTGGTATACATGAACATCCAGGATCTGGTCGGAGATGGCACTGGAGGGGACATATGTGGCCCTGATAATTCTGGAGATAAAGCTCCTGGTCATTTTCTCCTCTGTCCACGGGACACGAAAGGTCAGCTGACACACGTCCCATTCCAGGTGGGTCTCCAGGCCCAAATCCAGAAAAGGCTACCAAACTCCAAGAGGACAGAGTCCCCGTCCCAGCACAGAAGATCATCCTGGAGCAGAGAGAGCCCAGGAGAGAGTGGAGGGGACACTGGTAAGACAAGCCCCGGGGGTGGGAGGAGTGATGCCAGGCAAAGGGAGCAAAGAGACACCAGGGCTGGGCCCGGCTGGGCTCAGGGGGCTGCAGGACCTCGCCTCCTCTATCGGTAGGATTTCTTGGTCAGGGAGGTGG
This sequence comes from Propithecus coquereli, assembly GCF_000956105.1. Taxonomy (NCBI): domain Eukaryota; kingdom Metazoa; phylum Chordata; class Mammalia; order Primates; family Indriidae; genus Propithecus; species Propithecus coquereli. Next base: position 3,676,778 of record NW_012135081.1, read on the forward strand.
TAGAGATGATCTTGCTGCCGGAACTGCCAGAGACACCACCACCAAATCCAAAGCCGCTTCCAGAGCCGGAGCCAAAGCCACTACCCAGGCCAAACCCAGAGGAGCTTCCTAATCCTCTGGCGATGCCTCCAGTGCTGGCACCACCTCCAACCATGGCTGCAGGAAAGAGGCAAAGCACACAGTTATTCCAACCATGCCAGGGACCAGGGATCTCGGCCCAGACCAGGGCGAACGCACGGCCACTACAGGGACAGAAGATACTTACAGATGCTCACAGCACTCTGGCATTCTCCAGACATTCTGTGGGGGAGAGGAAGGGCAGTGAGCCACAGAACGAGCAGGTCTCAAGTACCGATTCCATCCTTGAGCCTCCAGATTTTAAGGACCGAGTAGGGACCTGTTATCTACACTGTCCTGGTTATAATGCACCAGCGCAGCGCTGAAGCAGGCAGCCCAGCAGAGGTGTGAATCAGCCCCCGGGCCTCTGCCCCCATCCCATGTTCCTGTCCCACCCACCTGCTCTCCTCGCCCTCCAGCAGCTTGCGGTAGGTGGCGATCTCCACGTCCAGGGCCAGCTTCACACTCATCAGCTCCTGGTACTCGCGCAGTATCCGCGCCAGCTCCTCCTTGGCCTGCTGCAGGGCGGCCTCCAGCTCTGTGCGCTTGCTATAGGCATCCTTGAGGGCGTTCTCACCGCGCAGCTCAGCATCAGCCACAGACGTCTGCAGAGTCTGGCACTGTGGACAAGGGCATTGGCCAGGCGGTCAGCAGTGCCCTGCTTTCAAGGCTTCTACACCTGTCCCCTCTCTTGGGCCAGCTTTCCTTGGGTTAAGATGTCAAGATTCTGTCTGTCATTCTCCTCACCTTCCCTGACTCTTATGCACTTAATTCACTGCAGCCAGAGCCCACCAATGCCCCCACTGCACTGGGAAGGTGGGGGCATTAGACAAAGAGGAGCAAAAAACAATGAAGAAGAGCCAAGAAACCTATGCACTGGGTGTTGTGGCATGGTAACTAGAACACTGCTGAAAAGATCTGAGCATGTCTTGGGCAAAGAGCTTTGAACGCCCTACAGACAAGCTTAGGGTCTTATGGCCTAATGCTTTAACTGCATGTCCACCATGAAGACCTTGGACTCCACCTGGAAGGGAGCGACACCTACCTGCTTCTTGATGTTCTCAATCTCAGCCCGCAGCCTCTGGATCATCCTGTTGAGCTCTGCGATTTCAGTCTTGGTGTTCTTCAGGTTGTCACCATGTTGGTCAACTGAGATCTGGAGCTGCTGGACCTAATACCCAAGGAGACGCAGGGAACCAGGCATGAGAGGTGTTTGGGTAGGTTCCATTCTCAAGTGAACTCAGTTAGAACAGCCACAGGTGGCAGGGATAACACAAAATGTCAAGTAATCCCAAATCAGAACAGGATCAGCCATGCCTGGGAGAATTTGTTCATCTCTGACTTCTCTTGGGCTCGAGCTGATGATTACCTGTTCACAGACATCCAAAGCAGACCCCTCCTCCCCACCCAGAGCACCCGCAGCACGGGAGAAATCCGCACCACTCACCTTGGTCTGGTACAGAGCCTCGGCCTCGGCCTTGCTCTTCTGGGCAATCTCCTCATACTGGGCACGGACCTCAGCGATAATGCTGTCCAGGTCCAGGCAGCGGTTGTTGTCCATGGAGAGGACCACAGATGTGTCACTGACGTGGGTCTGCATCTGGGACAGCTCCTGCAAGGCAAGGATCTCACATCAGCCCTCTAGAAGAGTCTTCGCTGGCCTCTGACACCAGATACCTGCTGTTTTCATGGACATGGCCATGATACAGGCTCAGACGGAAGCAGAGCTAGCCTTCCCAATGTGTAGGAAGGGGAGAGGGGGGCAAGTTTCTAAGTAGAAATTCAAGTGGTCCATGACATCTCAGGACAGAAAAGCAATGCTTCTAGTCTCTACTGGTCCCTGGGAACCATAAGTCACTCTATGTCTAATGTACTGGGTGCTCAGTAAGTTGTATGGAAGGGAATGGAATGGGCCCATTTCACCAAAAAAATGCTACACAGTGATGAATTCTATCCCATGCAATCTTTAGATCTAATCATCTCTTCTAAAACAGCATCTGGTTTTAAGAACCTCCCAATTGAATTTCTCACTTCAAACCTTCCTATCCATGACCTTGCTGAGAACCTAGTGCCTTGAAATAAGAGAGCTGGAGTCCTTCAAAGAACCATGAATCCCAACCAGCAGCCTCACGGACGGGGCACTCCCTTTCCCAGAACGGAAGGGTGGATGGAGCCCTCACCGCATCATAGAGGACCCTCAGGAAGTTGATCTCGTCATTAAGACTGTCCACCTTGGCCTCCAACTCCACCTTGGTCATGTAGGCAGCGTCCACGTCCTGCAGGGGAGGAAGGAGATAAGGGGCAGGAATTACAATGGGGACGGGGTGGTAAGTGACACCCAAGGTGTTCTCAGCAACATTTAGGAGAAATCACACAGGACCAGGCAAGGTGGTGAAGGGCCAATTGTTTGACATATTCTGCCCCTAAAGCTACCTGAAGACATGGAAGTTAATTATCCAAATAGGCTTTCCTCCCAACCTTAATTCCTTAGAAACTGGTTCAGTTACCTACTTTTTTGACTGCATAGATATGGACAGTACCAACTGAGGTGGGGATGAGGCAGAGATGGACCAAACCCATGATTTAAGCCAGAGACCACTCTCCAAGGGAAGGGGTACCCTGAAGGTTCTCCCCACCACCCTTTCTCTCGTACCTTCTTGAGGACCACAAAGTCATTCTCAGCTGCTGTGCGTTTGTTGATCTCCTCTTCATATCTAGGGACAGGGACAGGAAAGAAAAGGCAAAAGCGCACAGTGAGTTAGTGTTTCTCAGGTCTTTGCTGCTTGTTTTCAAACATTTTCAAACATATTTGGAAATATCCAGGTAATTAACTGCATTGCCCTTGTTCATATATTCATTCAACCTGCATTTATTAAATAATTACTATATGTCAGTGACTATGTTGATGCAGAAAACAAACTAGAGGACCTTCCTGGTCCCCTTAGATCTCTTCAGAGCCTGAGATTCTAAACCACTGGGGAGGAGCCCAGGGATCCTGGGGCATGGCTGGGCAGGTATGTTGGATGGTGTCCCTTCCTTCCTCCCCACGTACTTGGTCTTGAAGTCCTCTACACTGTCCTGCATGGTCTTCAGCTCAGACTGCAGGCGCCCTTTGTCATTGGCCAAGGTATCCAGCTGCTGCCTTAGGGCACTGAGGTAGGTCTCAAAGAAGGGCTCAAGGTTTTTGCTGGACGTAGTTGTCGTCTGCTGCTGGAGGAGGTTCCATTTGGTCTCCAGGACCTTATTCTGTTGCTCTAAGAACCGCACCTATATTGGAAAAGGCACCAGACAACTAATGAGGACTTGAAGCTTTGGCAGGAGGGCTAGCCAAGGCCAACACCAACCCAGGCAACCCAAGGCAGCCTAAGAGCCACCCAAGTATAGCCACCAGGATGCAACTCCAGGGCATCGTTCACTAGGATCAACATGGACCACGTGGGTGGTGGAGAACTACATGGATTGTGGAGAACAGAGCACAGCCAGAGCAGCAGGGCCTAAGAGTGTAGCAAGAGCAACTGCCTAACCACAGGAATCTAAAGGCCCTGGCATGAGTTACTAGAGAATAACATCAAACTTCTACGAAATAATAAAACAAAATAAAATTAGAAGATACCCCAATCTGGAAGCTCTTGCATTCAAAGTGGTCCTAACCCAAGGCAAAGGACAGATAAATTCTATAAAGATTTTTAAAACAAGCTTACTTATCAACAGGCCTGGGGTGTCCCTGTGAATCTCTGCTGAACTGAGATTGGCTATTTATGACCAAGGCCCTATACATATTGAGTATCAGGTAGACTCCATTCTGCAAGGGACTTTCCTGAACTTTCCCTCCATAAAAAGTCTAGCCAGATAAACCAAGGTAGCAGCTTAGCATGACAGTACCACCTTACGTGATCGGAATTGAAAGGAAAGGAGGTGGGGGAGACTGATCACGGTTTGAACGTGAAAGGTGGAATGAAGTAAGATGCGACAAGGAAGCACCGAAGAGCCCTTGGTCTTGCTGTCATATCTGAATGTCCTATAGGTGCAGTAAAGCCTCTTTAGGCTACTATGGCTTTATTCAAACTAGCAAGAAGAGCAAATATGCCCCATCAATCTACTCCAGGGTTGTTCCTTCTTGCCCCATATATCTAAGAGGCCAGCCAGGGCCTCCTGGACCAAAGTGCTGCACCCGCCTGTCCAGTCATTAATCTCTGGATGACTCAGCTCTCTGGGGCTCAACTGTTCACCATCATCCATCACACTCGACTTTAATTGAACTCAAAGGACTTGAAACTCTAGACTTTGCATGATAAAGGAGGTTGGGCTACAAAAAGAAAAGCGACACCCATCTCCTCCTCCTCTCAAACAGACCCAGAAATGGGCGGTTTTGCCTAGAGTCAAGGCAATGAAAAGGGAAGCTCCCAAGGTCCTGGAGAAACCTAGAACCTGCCATGGGAATCAGTCCCTTTCTCATTTGCAAAATCAGCTTGCTTTTCTTCTGCTCGGAGGACAGACGTGCCTATAGTTACATTATTCACACAGTTAACTGCATTGTTTCCAATACCCAAATCTGAGAAAAAGCAGAGAAATAATGAACCTGCTATAGCTGGGGTGACTAGAGCCAGAAAAGCCAAATGACTTGCCCAGTATCACGCAGCATATCTAGGGAACTCCATACATTTAACTGCCTTGAGCATCCTGTCTTCCCATAAGCCAGGGGACAAAAGAGAAAGACTCAGAGTGGTGGTTCCCCTTCAACAGCTGGAAGATTGAGGCCCAGAGAAGTTCAGTGGTTTTCCCAATGCCTGTTGCAGGCTCAGGTCTGAGATCTCAGGACTCAGGAACCCTGGCTTCTACCACCCTCTCTGGCCAAGGACACAGCTCACCTTGTCAATGAAGGAGGCGAACTTGTTGTTGAGGATCTTGATCTGCTCACGTTCCTCAGTTCGGACTTTCTGGATTTCAGGGTCGATCTCCACGTGGAGTGGGGTCAGCAGGCTCTGGTTGATGGTGACCTCTTGGATCCCCCCAGCAGGGCAGACAGGAAAGCCAGGACCACCCCGGCCACTGAAGGAGCCCCCAAATCCACCACCAAAGCTGCCAGCGCCTAAACCAGCACCAAAGCCACCTGTGCCGAAGCCTCCAGCACCCCCAAAGCTGGTGCCTTGTCGGGACCCAGCCACGCTCATGGAAATGCTCTTGTTCCCTCCAAGGTTGTAGAGGCTCCTGCTGCCAAAGCCCCCAGAACAACGGAGGCCTGCACCCCCAGACACGGAGACCGAGCTGAAGGCACCCCTCTTGCCCCCACCTACGATGGCAGAGCCAACGCTGAAGCCCCGGGACCCGCCTCGGACACCTTGCTGTCTGGCAATCATGGCTGCAGAGAGGAGAGTGAGCTCGGAGCTGTCAGAGAGAAGCGAGAGGGGCAGGTCAGTGAATGCTGGAGCCCTCAGTCTGGGTCTCTTATATGTGCTGGAGCAGCAGGGCTTGGTTGCAGGGGCATAAAGGGAAAAATCTAAAACATCCTTGGGCTTGGCTTTTGGCACAGGCCCATCCTTCTCGCACCTGCTGAGCATGTCACTAAACACACCTACAGAAGTCATTCGGAGGGCACAGGTTATGGGAGCCCATCACACTCCCCTCTAGAAGAACCTGAACCAGCGCCCCAGGGCCTCCTCCTGGATCAGAGGCCCCTGCCTGGGCCCAGCCCTCCAGGCCCCCACCCACTGCACCTCCATGTCACCAGCCTTGGTGCAGCTCCCTGTGCCAAACAAGACACCCCATTGCCCATTCTGTCACACAGCAGAATTCTGGGTTTAAGTGCACAGCTGCTAAGAAACTGCCAGGTGTAGAGCTAGGTACCGAGTAGACAGAGGTGAGGGGGAGACAAAAACCCTCCCCTAAGAAAATCCCGGCTCCCTGCCTCAGCCCTGGGGACTCATGCTGCCACTCAGGCCTGCGTCCCTTCTGAGCTTGCAGGGTTCTAGGTAAGCGCTGTCCAGCGGGCCGCGACTGCACACTCTGCTGCTGTTTGTTTTTGGCTGTTTGCTTGGCTCTCCCGGAACACAGCACGTTCTGTTTTTCCATAATGGTCCCAGCATTCAGGGCAGGAGCTTATAACGTTTTTGGTGCTGGGGACCCCTTTGAAAGAATGGTGAAACCTATGAGCCATCTCTCAGAATGATGTATTTCAAATGCAAAATCCTAGTTTTAACCCCTAACTTAAATTCTTCCCCACTGAGTGCAGCAGATCTGTGTTCAAATCTCACCTATTGCCACTAACTAGCTGCATAGCCTTGGGCAGATCACCTAACCTCTCTGAACCCACCCAACCCATCTTCTCATCTATAAAATGGGACACGTTCCCCACAGGTACTAGATGAAGTGCCTACGGTGCAGCACATAGGAGGTTGGCAGGCATTCACTCTCCTCCAGCCCAGGCTTTGCCGTTGCCACTGACAAGGAGAAGTTCGATGGATCTGTGTTCTCCCTCCTCTCCTCAGTCGCTCATGGAGGAAATGACCCCAAATCACAGTGCTGGATGGTTCCCACAGGCCCCTGACCAAATGATGACAGACCAGGGCAAAAGTAAATAGCTCCCTCATGCAAAGGGAGAGGGCAGAGGCAGTGGTGAGAACAGAGTGGCCAGCCCCAGGGACGAGGCTGCAGGGAAGCCAGACTGGCCGGGAGCTCAGCCAGCTCCTTCTCCCTCCCCACCTCCTCCCTTCTCCCCTTTCCCCCAACCCCCCCCCACCCGTATTTCTGATCTGCCTCTGCCCAGGCGGCCTCTAAGTAAGAGGAGAGGGGTGCAGGGGCTGTGGCCATAAGGACCAGAGACCCCAGACCCCATCAAGGAGAATGCCAGAGTGATGGGTCAGTCCGCCTGTGGCCAGCAGTCTGGAGCCAGGACCGTCTCCTACAAGGAAAGGGATTGGCCTTTCACTCATCCTCTCAGCCAATATCCACTGAGCACCAGCTCTGGCCAGGTGCTGTGCTGATGCTTTACACACTTAATCATCTAACCTTCTCGAAGGCTCCATGCAGTCAGCGTCGTGAGCCTTGCTTGCAGAGGATGGCCTGGGGGCTCGGAGAGGCAGAGCAGCTCCCAGGGTCACACAACAGCATATGGTGGAGCCAGGACTTAAACCCACATCAGTCTGGTCCCAAAGGCTCTGCACTCTACGGCCTTCTCCCACACCATTCTGCCTGGCGTGAAGTCAGTCTGTCCAATGCGTGCAGCAGCCAGTCCGGAGCTGGGAGCCTGAACGAACCTGAGGGAACCGACTGCTCAGGTCAAAGGGGCTCTGAATCTGCCAAGTTCCACTCTGGCCCCTAGTAGTGGGCACGGCTGGAAAGGAAAGGGGGAGCCGCTCCAGGTCTCTGGGGGCTGCAGACCTGGGAGCCACCCCTTGAGGAGCTGAGGTTCAATTGTCTGGTTTCCTGCCAGAGAGGGGGTGGGAGGGCAGCCAGGGTCACCCCCTGAGTGAGGGCTCACAGCTCAGACCCCTGGCTACATCTCCTTGGTCTCTGGCCTCCCAGTCACTGCTTCATTCTCTGCCCGCCCCTGAGAGTTTGATGGGGACTTTCATGGGCTAGCATGGGGGGTGGCATCAGCAGAGGCGAAGCCCCAAGATGGCTCAACATGTCTGTCGAGTCTCTGACTCTGTGGCTGTAACACTCCAATACCAGGAGAAAATGATGTAGGTGTGTCGTAGCTAGAGTTGCGTCCAGTGCCTGAGACAAAAATTGGTGGAGGGGGTTTTCAGGGAAATAAGAAATAATACGCAATCGATCTTAGTTTGTGCCTGCAAACGATGGAGCCATGATTCAGGTACTTCTCGTGATGGCAACTTGAAATATATGCCAGCCCTGAGACAAATGTAAGATGAGGGAAAGGTGGTGGTGCCTATCGGGTAGAAGGGACTCTCATGTACAACTACATTATGTGCTGAACACTAGGTGCTTTTCTTATGACAGTTCCATTCCTCACGATAAAACTGCCAAAGAAGGGTTGCTATGCCCAGTTTGGAGCTGCAGACACTGAGGCTCAGAGAGGTTATGTAACTTGCCTGAGATCACACAGCTAGGAAGTGGTGTATGTGGGAAGCCAGTCCTAGCTGTCTGACTTGTGACCTTGACTTTTACTATAATGTTTTATATGGGTGACTCTGCCCCACACAAGATCTGCAGGGAAAAAAATACAGCCAATTCCTCAGTAGCTTACAGTCCCCCAGAACAGAATGGGGTCTCAGCCAGCATGCTGTGTGCTCTGCAGACACGGCTCAGCTCCTTTCTGTCCTTACTCTTGTCACATGACTGGTTGCTTAGTTTATGTGGCCCTGTCCTTACAAGTACCCAACAAGGTATGACACTGTCCTGAGGGGCCAATTCTATGTCCCCCAGTTAACTAAATCCAAATCAATTTAATTACAAATCCCATGATAAACCCAAACCAAACAGGAAGAAAATTCTAGTCTAAAGCTATATCCTGTGTCCTTATTATTAAATTAGAATTACCAGAAGCTCATAAAATCCTCAAACTGTAACATGAGAAACTGAAGGTAGACATAAGGAAGAACTTATGGAGAGTGCTTTTACACCCTAGACTGAGAGAAACAGAGAGAAGTGTTTCTTTCCCTGAAAATGGGAAAGATGTCCCCTTCCTACCTGGGCCAGAGGAAGGTGACTGAGCAAGGTGCCTCTACCTGGCAGCAGCAGCTAAAAGCTGGTCCCTCACTCCCCAGCCCCCCCCACACACAGCTTTTGCTATTGCCCTCTGTGACCCTTTGGCAGCCGTTCCCAAGCTTGTCCCAGAGGGATGAGCAGCTGACAGGGGTGTGGAACGGCGGTGAGAGTGTGTGTTTGCTTAGGGCTTTCTGGGTCGGGGAGGCAAGCCTCGCATTCAGCCCTGGGATTACGGGATCCTGAGGGCTTCTGCTGCTCTCAACCCCAAACCTGCTGCGTGGTGCAGGAGGGCGCTCCCGCCCTCCCTGGCCGTGTTGGCGCCCTCACCTCACTGGGTCAACCTCGACAGCCCCACCAGGCCTGAGTCACTCTGGGAGAGCCAGAGCCAGCATGGGGATCAGAGATTGTGCGGAAAAGGGCTGTCAGCATTTCGGGAAGCGGCCAGGGAGGGCGATGGGAGTAGGGGACTCCTGGGAACCAGGTGTGGGGGTCTGTGCCCAGGGCTTCCTCTTTCCCAGGGCCAGAGAGCAGCCTCTCCTGGGCCCCTATGGTGGGCCTGTGCAAGCAGGGGCTTCCCGAAGTGTTCTGGCAGCAAAACCATTCTTGCAAACAAGGTCACATGCGCAGCCCCGTGTGTGAAACAGACAAGGAGAGATGCTCCGGTTGGCGCTGAGGAGGGGCCATGAGCCTTCTCTGACCCCTGAGCCTTCTGCTGACCCCCTGAAAGCAGCCCCTGGGGTCCTCAGGCTCCAGGAACTCAGTGTGGAAACCCCTGGGTCTGGGCCGTTCCCATCCTTCAGCAAGTATTTCTGAGCAACACGTTGTTGTTAGTGGCTCCTCCTGGACTGTGATTGAATCTCTGAGTTCTATTCTATGACAATTAAAAGTGTCTCTATTGTTTAGTTTTTAAGACCTAAATATAATTTCAATAAAACTATTTTTTTTTACCCTGCCATTAGCTCACTGTGGCTTTTGGACAAGTTCTTCCCCTCTCTGAGCCCCCCCACTGCGAAGGTCACAGGCAAAGTAACGTATTCATAAACCACAGTATCCAATTAAGTGTGGATTTTTATTAACGACGGGGTATGGAGACTGAAAGAGAAATTGCCTGACTCCAAGAGGATGAGCTGGGAATCCTGAGCAAAGAGAAGGGAAGCAAAGAGGACCAATTATTGTGAGGCCACCATAAGCCATATGCTTTACCCACGTTCTTATCACAACCCTGCTTTTACAGAGGGTTAAGTAACTCAGAGAGGTTAAGTAACTTGCCCAAGGTCACACAGCTAGTAAGTGGCAGAACTGGGATTTAAACCCAAGTCTGCCTAGTTCCAGAGCCTAAGATCTCTCCACTGAGCAAGTCATGCTGCCTGACCCACAGAGTGACTGAGGTGGGGGCTAAATAGGCACCAGGGGGTGGGCTGGGTAGTAGGCAGCCACTCGGAGCTGGGCCCTGCCTGGGGCAGCTTCCATATTCACTCTGAGCCTCAGTCTCCTCCTGGGAACTCTGCACGAGCCCTACAGTGGGGATGGTATTGAGCTACCTGCTCAAGTTCGCATGGTGACTGGGACATAGTGTGTGGTTGCTGCTGCCTCAACCTTCGGGGCATTAATCAACTGACACAATTTCAGTTCCCAGGCAGGACAGACTGCAGCCACAGACAGCTGGCTGTAGTTGCCATTTATTGACTGAGACACATCACAGGCACAGACAGGGGCGGAGGATGTGGGTAGATTCAGGGAGGGGTAGGTCTGGTGGGGGACCAGGGAGGTTGAAGGGTCTTTGGGGACCGCTCCCGGCTTCCCTTTCTCCTCCCCCAGCCTGCCCTGAGCTCAGAGCAGACAGGCAGAGAAGGTGAGGGAAGCTGTGATGGCCTGGGGAATCCAGCCGCCTCTCAAGGGTCAAAAAGTAACCCCTAAATCACCCAAGCACATCACTCAAGTTGGTGACAGTCTTGAACTAAGGAAAAAACCTGAGCAGACCTGACCCCTTCCTAAAATACAAATTGTACGCAAATAGCCTGGTATGGAATACCCTGGATTCGTGGTCCCCTGGGCTGTTCCTGCTCCTAGGAAAGTGGGTGGGGAGGGCAGCAGAGGTGGGTGAGTGGGGCAGGGAGAGGACTGCAGGTGCCCCCTGTTTGCGGGGCTCAGCAGCTAGTATCTCCGGCTGGACGTCTTGACCGTGGTGGTCTTCCGCAGGATGGAGGTGCCCCCGGAGGCCGGCCCTCCCTTGACGGTGCTGTAGCCCACACTTGTGCCGAATCCGCCCTTGCTGGCCCCCCCACTCCCGCCCAGGGAGATGCCACCCCCAAAGCCAGCTGCGCCGCCTCCGCTCACAGTGGTGGAGTTGCCCATCACAGCTGCAAGGAAAAGGGCCCACATTAGTCAGGGCAGCCATGGCAGGAGGGGGCTGGGGGCACCCAGAAATCAGTGAGGGGTCAGAACAACATCCGGCAGCAGAGCCGTGAGAAATGGACAGAGAGGCCCATACAGGCAGCTCGTTGTCTGGAACCTTCTGAACCTGTCTCCCGGGGCTCAAACGGAGGGAGCGTGCTTGGGGCCAAGCACAGGCTGCGTGGACTGAGCAGCGTTCCCGGGCCAGGCCAGGGGTGGGTGGGGACTGGGCAGCAAATACTCACAAATGCTGACTGTACTGGGACACTCTCCAGACATCCTGGGGGAAACAGAAAGGCCAGGAGAGGGTCAGCGGTCCCGGGAGCCCAAGTGGAACCCTCTCTCTCCCTCGGCCTTTACACTGGGCCGCTCAGTGGGTCCAGATGACAAGACCAGGAGACACGTGAAGTCCATGCGTATGGCTGTGCCGGGTCCTAAAGCCAGCGCTGCAGAGGAGGCAGAGCTGCCAGAGGCTGTGCCACCCCCATCCTCCCTTGCCTGCCCTCTCCCCGTCTGGGGCAGTGACCCTGCCCCAGTGGGCGCAAGCCCAGGACCAGACAGAGCTGCCCAGCGTCTGCCCACTTGCTCTCTTTCTCGTGCCTCCCCCAAGGACAGAGATAATGGATTTTTTTCCAAAGCTTCCACTGGTGGTGAAATCTGGGGGTGGACGGGGAAGCTTCATTCTTTACTGGGCTGCCAGCCACCATAAGGATTAACAAGGGTGGTGCCAACCAAGGCGAGGAGCGGCAGAGGCAGCGGACACAGTGGGCGGGTCTTCCCTGGGATGAGTCGGGAGCCCTCTCCCTGGTTCCCCTCATCCCCTGCGCTGGCCCAGAGCAGAGTGCTCGGGCTGTCCCACAGAGTAAGCCTGGGAAGCCCTATCATCGGGGTAGGAGGGGCCACCACCTGCTCTCCTCGCCCTCCAGCAGCTTGCGGTAGGTGGCGATCTCCACGTCCAGGGCCAGCTTGACGTTCATCAGCTCCTGGTAGTCACGCAGCAGCCGCGCCAGGTCCTCCTTGGCCTGGTGCAAAGCCACGTCCAGATCCCCAAGTTTCTTCTTTGCATCCTTGAGTGCCAGCTCCCCATGCTGCTCTGCCTCTGCAATGGCCGTCTGTAGCTGCTGATACTGCCCAGGGGTGAAAGTTGTTAGAAATAACTCCCAGTCATCCCATCATCTCTCTACACTCAAACCAGACATCACCATTCCCATGCCCCTGCCCCCAACCAACTGGGAAAGAAAGAACAAAGAAATATTCATCTGAGAGAAGAGATGCTATTACACAAGTAGGACCATGTAGCACCACTGGGAAAGTCCTTACTGAAGTCTAACCTCAATCCCTCCTGCTGCAGCTCAGCCCAGTGCCCAGAAGAGACAAAATAAGTAGTATAACCTCTCTACTAACCAAATGCTTCACTCTGATCTAGACAAGAATCCACATGCCCTAGATGGAGTCAGCATCTGTAACCTGGACCCTTGAACCCTCCACTTCCTGCTCTGCCCTCCTGGAGATGGAATGGGCTCCTTGAAGGAGGTATTCCCACCTGCTCTACCACTTATATGCTGCGTGACCTTGGACAATACCACCCTCCAGGCCTCAGTTCCCTCCCCTGTAAAAGGAGCCTGTTGGATCTTGATGGTCCAGCATATGAGTGTGTCCCACCCACCAGGAGAAGAGCAGGTCTTGCCCTCTGGCCCTGCCAATACCCAGGCCTGACCCCCAGGCCCCTAGGACAAAGCCCACCTGCTTCTTGGCTGCATCCGCTTCACCCTGCAGCCTCTGAATAGTGCGGGTGAGCTCAGCAATCTCATTCTTGGTGTCCCGCAGGTTGTCCCCATGCTTCCCAGCCGTCACCTGCAGCTCCTCATACTGGAGGCAAAAGAAGTGGCAGTGAGTTTTCAGACAGCCCTGGGCCACATGGGTAGCCACTGGCCCAGAGCCCACCCTCACAGCTGGAGGCCCTTATGTAGGCCGAGTGTAACCAGTCCCCAGGGCTCCAAGGGTCTCAGTGGCCCAGGCCTCTCACAATGGGGGAAGTTCTGTGTCCAGCCCCAGCCCCACACCGGAGCCAGTATTCGTCTCACCTTAGTCTGGTACCAGGCCTCAGACTCAGCCCGGCTCCTCTGGGCAATCAGCTCATACTGGGCCTTGACCTCAGCAATGATGCTGTCCAGATCCAGGTTGCGGTTGTTGTCCATGGAGAGCACCACATTGGTGTCAGACACATGGGTCTGCACTTGGCTCAGCTCCTGAAGCAACAGAGACAGCTGCCACCAGCGCCCCTGCCCCAGGCCCCAGGTGCCTAGGGCACAGGCACAACTGCAAGGAAAGGCCTCAGTGTCCCCAGCTGTGAAAAGAGGCTCCTCAGCCTCCCCTTCCTACAGGCTCCATTTATTTTTGTGCATTTGTAGGCCTCCAAGAGATTAAAGAGGGAGAAAGGGGATTTGCACCTACTGTGCCAGCACCCTCACTTAGCCCTGTGGTCCTCAGGACACTCTGTGGGGCAGGCAGGCCCACCGCTGGCCCACGGGTGCGTTTGTGCAAATTAGGAAAAGTCACCACTAGGCCAAGCAGCCTGTCCAGTGCCAGCCAGCCACCCGCACCATCACCCCACGGTCCTGACCAGAGGCCAGAGAGAAAAGAGGCTAGGAGAGGAGACATGTTACATCTGAGGACACCAGGGAAGAGAGTGGGGCCCAGCCTGGAACCAGTCAGTTCAGCAGCAAAGCCCAAGAGGTTTCCTGTAGAACACACTGATAGGTATAGACTGTGCCATGTTCCTGGGCCCTCCCTGTGTTCCTAGGCCCATGGCTTTCACGCATGAACAGGTGTTTAAAGATGCCGTGGGTGGCAGGCTAGGTGACAGGGAGTGGAGTGGCCTTGGGACCCGCTGTGTCGTGGATCAGGACTGTGCTGGCTCCCACTGGGGCCCTGCCTCCGTCTCTCCCATGGTCCTTCCTGCCTTGGCGCCAACACATTGCCCTGAGCCCGGCTCTGACAAATCACTCATCCACTCGGCGCTCCTCAGAGACTGCCTCTGAAAGTCAGCGCCTTCCACATCCTGCCTTGTGTCCAGCCTGTCTCACACACTGGCCCTTCGCGGCAGCCCGGGTGATCGCAACAGACAGAGGGGGAGCGTCAGAGCAACGCCCCTCGCTGACCAAGCGTCGTGTGGCTCGGCCCGAGTCAGGCCCTTGGCAGGCACTAACTCATTACCTGCAAGTGACTGGCCCCACATCCCAAACCACCAGGTGAGGAGGCCAGTCTCAAATCTCGGCAGTCTGACACGAGCACCTGAGATGACAAGACTAAAGTAGAGATAGACAGAAATAAAGAGAAAAGACGGAGAGAGATCCCAGAGCCAAGACCACTACCCATACTGACATTGAGTTAGATTGTTAAAGTAGATGGTCTTGTAAAAGGTGAAATGGTTGGGGGCAGGGGGTAGCCAAGCACTAAAACGTGTGGTCTGGGGAAAGGTCTGAGTTTTAGAGACAGGCAAGCCTGAGGGCAAGTGCACAAACTGACGTTCGCTACCTGTGGGCTGAGGTAGCCACTGAGCCCTGCGAGGCTTCAGTTCCCTCCCCTATACAGTGGCCCTGATAACACCTCCCTCACGCAGCTGCTGTGAGGACTAAGGTCCAGAGATGGCCCACGGCAGGCGCTCGGTGAAAGGCACTCTTACTGCTCAGACTAGCCAGGTGCGGGGGCCAGAGAGGCAGAGTGGTACTGCTGGAGGAGGGGCGGGGACCCACCAACCCCCGGGCCAGAGGGAGGCCACAGAGGCTGCTCTCCTGCCCTCTGAGGCCCCAGTGATGGGTGGCTCACCCTGGATTTCCTTGAGATCTGGCTTGGCCAAAACCAGACCATGAAACCAACTACTGAATGCCACATTGGCATTCATGACCAGCAAGCCCATGAGGCACCCGGGAACGACGGCACCAGCCTTCATTCTTACCCCGGGAGGCACTGCCAGGCCATGAGAAGCTTTGACAGGCCTGGCGGGGTCCACGCTCTCCTTCCCTTCCCGCCTCTGCACCCCACACAGCTGATGCCCAGCCCACCAAACACCAGCTGGTCCCCAAACACACTGTGCTCTGTCACACCTCCGTGGCACTGCACAGGCGGGGCCCCTGGATGGAGGGCCCTTCCCGCTTCTCCTTTGGAAGTCTGGCCCTTCCCTCAAGATCTGAGTCAAATGTCATCTCCTCTGAAGGCTCCCCCAGCCCTCCCAGCCTCCCCGTGTGCCACTGCACCTTGTGCCTGTCCCCAACATGGCTCACATCACTTGATACCCCAGCTCCCTGAGAGCAGGGACTTCGTTGTTTTGTAAGAAGGTACTCGGTAAGTATGTGTTAAATGTACAAGGCATAGCAAAGAAAAGGAATGCTGGGTGTGCCTGCCGTGTGCCTTACACAGTAGGAAAGCCCATTCCTAAACATCCAGGGAAGGGGGAAGAGAGAATAGAACCCAAGAGGGGACAAGGAAGCCCTAAACCATGAATGACCCTCAATAATCCCACTAAAGGAACTGGGGAAGCACCTAAAACTCAGCACAGTGCCCAGGACACTTCCCAGCAAGCTCCGCCCAGACAGACCAGGCAGGGATGTGGACAGGGAGCAGGGCGGTCGAGGATGCGCCGGGGCAATGCTAAGGTCAGAGGACAGAGGCTGTCAGACGAACTCTAGACAAGAACAAGGGAGGTGGCATTGGGCTCGTCCCTATGGAAGACCCAGGAAAGGCCAACAGCTCAACTGCTTTGTCATTTGCCTCCCTCCCATCAAGGGGAAGAGTCATCAGCTGGAAAGGGCAGGAAAAATGCTTGGGAGGAAATGGGAACCCGAGACAGACGCCGAGACTAGGAGAGGCCTTGGCCTTAGGGGAGCAGCACACCCACACCCTCAGAGGCTCTTGGGGGGCACCCTGCTGGTCCTTGAGAAGTATGGAGGGGAGGAGAGGTTCCAGAGCCCCAAACACAGAAAATAGCCTGACTTTCAAAGGGGAGATATTTAGAATTCTCCAAATTAAGCTTGATATCAACCTTCTACAAACGTGTAGAATGAATGTGTTTAGGAGGCATGAAGCCATCGAGAGCTCCGTAAGGAAAAGTCATACCAAAGGGTTTCATTTTCTTTTGTGATTATATTATGAAACTGCTAAAGGCCTGCTGTGGACATTGTTTGACCAGGCCTTTCACGGCATTCTTGAAAATAAGACAGAAAAACGTACGTAAGCATAGGCCGATTTTCCCTGCCCGTTGGCATCTCACCATTTCATAGATCTGCTGCAGGAAGTCAATCTCCTGGGTCAAGGTATCCACTTTGCCTTGCAGATCCACTCGGCCCATGTACGCAGCATCCACATCCTGAGGGGGAGGGAGAGAGCAAGGCAGATGCTCGGCCCTCAGGGATCTCACCTCTCTCCAAGTCGGCCAGCACCTTGGCAGCCAAGGGACCCCCCTGACTCCCTGCCACCCTGCTCACCTTCTTGAGCACCACAAACTCGTTCTCTGCACCAGTGCGCTTGTTGATTTCATCCTCGTACCTGTTACACACAGAAGACTCAGGCCAGGCCCAGTCCAGTCCTGCCTTTTAGGGCCTGGAGAAGGCTTGATGGGTCCTCCACTGGCCAAGAACACCTTTGGGGAGCAGTTCTTTAATGCGGCCAACCAGTGAAGAAACTTGGGGTACTGCCGTTACTTAAACATTCTTCTCTCTCCCCACCTCCTTTTGGGGAAAGAACACAGAATGTGCGCAACAATATGGCACTCGAGAGCCACCATGTCTTTGGATCTGAGCCTTGAGGCGGCTTTGGGAACCAGTGAAGATGTGCCAACAGTCACTAACCTTTGCATTCACTTTCAACAACAGGACATCACTGAGCTAACTCCTCCCCAACCACTTTTACTGAGACTTTAAGGTGTAGAAATTGCCAATGTCAAGTTATGGGAAAAGTTACAAAAAATTGTGCCTTAAAGTTATAAATATACGTATCAACCAATCAGAATATGTGAACCTAATTTGGAGCTTGATTCAAACAAACTGTAATTTTAAAATTTGTGACATTTATGGGATGACTGGAAATTCAAAACTTACTGGATATTTGATGGTATTGAGGAATTATTGTTTTGAAAGTTTTAGGTGTGATTATGGCATTGTATTTATATTTGATTAAGTCAATTTATGTGCATGAACTATGTACATATATCTAGAGAAATATCTGTGAATGAAATGATAGGATTGCGTGATTTGCTTCAAGGCCACAAGGGAGGAAGGGAAGTGAGGAGGGGTGGAGATGAAACAAGACTGGCCGTGAGCTAATCACTATTAGAGCCGGGACATGATAACGTGGGTGTTTATTATACTGTTCTCCCTACTTTATAATAAAGACTTCCTAAAACTACAAATAATACATAAACAAGTGCCAATTCTCCAGATGGCAGCAAGTCCTAGACCTCAGTACCCAAGGGCACCAGCTCTGTCTGAGGTGGCCTTCTCTGGGGATATGTCCCATGCTGCCCCCTCCCTGTCCCCACATGTCCCCAGCCTGTCCAGCTCTCCTCACTTGCTCTTTAGGTCCTCAAGGAGATCCTGAACGTTCCTCAGCTCCGAGTCCAGCCTCCCCCGCTCGTTCTGGAGTTTGCCAAGTACGTTCCGCAGGTTGCTCAGGTAGGACTCAAAGAGGGGCTCCAGGTTCCTCCTGGTGCTACCTGAGTTCTGGCCCTGCTCCTGCAGCAGTGCCCACTTGGTCTCCAGCACCTTGTTCTGCTGCTCCAGGAACCGCACCTGGGCCAGAACAAAAAGGGTGGGCTGAAGTCACCCCCAGCCACAGGAGGGACCAACACTGGACCCTCCCATCCCAGGGCATCACGGGGCTGTGCAGCAGCGCCCACACCTTGCTGAGGGCAGGCATTCCTGAGGAGAGCAATCTTTGCTGGAAATGACAGTCCAATCTGATAAAAAGGACTCTAGAAAGTTAACATAGAAGCCCCAGCTCAGTCATTTACTGCATGTTGACCTTGGTCACTTCTCTTCTCTCTGGGTCTCCCCTTCTCACCTGTCCTGGATAAGCTAGACTGGATCAATGTTTCTGAATTCTAATTCTGCATCAAAGTCCACTGTTAAAAATGCAGACGCGGGCTGGGCATGGTGGCTCATGCCTGTAATCCTAGCACTCTGGGAAGCTGAGGCGAGAGGATTGCTTGAGCTCAGGAGTTCGAGACCAGGCTGAACAAGAGCGAGACCCTGTCTCTACTAAAAATAGAAAAAGTTAGCCAGGCATGGTCGTGTGTGCCTGTAGTCCCAGCTACTTGGGTGGCTGAGGCAGGAGGATCACTTGAGCCCAGGAGTTTAGGGTTGCTGTGAGCTAGGCTGATGCCACAGCACTCTAGCCTGTGTGTCAAAGAGAAACTTTGTTTCAAAGAAAAAATACAGATGCATACACACACAGGTACACACACACACACACACACACACACACACACACTAAGAAAGAGAGAGAAAAAAGTAAACGTGGCAAAATGTTTAAAATGTCAAAAAATCTTCCTAGGTGAAAGAGTATACAAAAGTATGCTATACTATTCTTGCTACTTTTCTGTAAATTCAACATTTTTTCCCAAAAAACGATTATCTTAAAAATACTGATGCCCAGACCCTACCTCTATAGACTGAGAAGGATGCTCACAGTGTGGGTTTAACAGGCCCCGGGGGGTTCTTTGTCCAGCCAGGGTTCCAGGACAACCTCTCAGACACCCAGCTCTCAGGCGTGATCGTGAGAGCCTGAGAACAGTTTGTTTGTTTGACCTCTGGGACAGTTCCACAGAAGAACCAAAAGTCACTAGGGGAGAGGGTGAGGAGGTGGGCGAGACAGCTTGCTTCACCCTGTGCCGCCTGGTCTCTCCAGGTCCCACCTCCACGGCACCGAGGGCCCACAGCCACACGGCCTGGGAACAACATGCAGCAGGTGCACCTGCCATGAGCAGTGACAACACCTATTGGTGCCAAGGACCATGGGGTCTGGGAACCTGGGTCCCAGTCCCACCTTTGCCTCCAACGACCTGTAGGATCCTGGGCAAACCACTTGACCTCTCCAGACCTCAGCTTTCTCACCTCAGAAATGGGCACAATATCACCTACTCTGATCCCTCATGGGACCACTGTAGGTATCACACGAGAAGGGGGAAGTGAATGTTCTTTAGAAAAGCACACATCACTGAACCAAGGTTGGGTCGTCCACCAGAGCTTTCCCCGCTGCCTGGACTCAGGGCCCAGGTGGACGATGCCAGCAAAATGGACAAGGCAACGCCAGGGAGCAGCATGAGAGCTGCCCTCATCCACCTGGAGGCAAGGGAAGGACTCGGGACACTTTGACCTGCAGCAGGTCAAACCCCACACCCCCAGGCAGGGTGATCTGGTGACCGCCCTCCTCATCATCTATCCCAAACGGAGCTTCTTGGCTCAAACAGGGAGGAGGAAAAGGAGAAGCAAAAGAGAGACTTCCCCGAGGACCCTCCCCAGCTGCATTCCGATCACTCGTGTCCTTAGGCCTCCTCCAAGCTGAAAGAACAGGACAGATGAGTCCCCGTGCCCTCAGCCTTGGACAACTTGTTTGACTCCTGAACCATAGTTTCCTCCACTGTAAATTGATGAAAGACAATGAGGGCTGTCCCACCAAGAGGAGCAGTGAGGACAATCCATTTTTAATTGTGAGCTGAGGCTGCTGTGTAGCCGTATTAATGACAGCGGTAGGAAAGCTCCAACACAGGCAAGGTGGGCTTGGCCAAGAGGCCTCATGAGTAGACCGGAGATTCACCTGCATGGTCCCAGTAAAGACCCAGGAGACCGTCTTCACCATCCACCTGCCGGCATCCCAGGCTCAGGCCAGGAGAGCTCTGAAGTCACTCCAGCAAGCCCGCACCCCGCCGCACACAGGCTAGGACAGCCCCTGCCCAGCCCGCTGTCTCTTAGAGGCCCTGCTTCTACTCCAAGGCCCCCACCTCCTTCCACCTTGGCCCACCTTGTCGATGAAGGAGGCAAACTTGTTGTTGAGGGTCTTGATCTGCTCCCGCTCCTGGGTGCGCACCCGCTGGATCTCTGGGTCTATCTCCACGTTGAGGGGGGTTAGCAGGCTCTGGTTGATGGTGACCTCCTGGATCCCTCCAGGAGGACAGACAGGCCCGACCGTCTGCCTGCCAGCCCCCAGGCCCGCAAATGCCCCGCTGCCAAAGCCGAAGCCTCCCAGACCCCGCCCGGAGGAGGCCGCTCCAGCCACACTGACCGAGATGCTCCTGTTGCCCCCCAAGTTATAGAGGCTCCGGCTGCCAAAGCCACCCATGCTGGGGCCACGGCGGGTCCCTCCACCACTGCCACTGCTCCGGGACACTGTCACCGAGCTGAAGCTGGTGCGGGCCCCGGACCCGCCCCCTCCGCTGGCAGAGTTGGAGCTGAAGCCCCCTTTGGTGGTGTATGTTTGCCGAGACCTGGAGGACATCATGGCTGTAAGAGGGGCCGGACAGCGGGCTGAGAGCCGGGAGGGAACGCAGTGCAGTGCTGGGCCGCAGATGGGCTTTTATTCTTTTCCCAACTGCCCTGGCTCCGAGGCCCCACAGATGCTCCTGCCCCATCGCCCCAGGAGGAGAGGAGGGGCCCTGTGGGCTGAGGAGTGCCCTCTCCCCCAGCAGGAGGAGGAGCCACTCCCAGTTATCACCTGTGCTCCAGAGCCGGGGCGGGATGCCACCTTCTCCCCCCTCGGGCTCTCCTCACTTGGAACAGGATGACAGGGCTCCCACATTCGCCCCCACCACCCAAGGGCTGACTTGGTCTCCTCCCACCCAGCCCTGGTGGCCGTGTAAATGGGGCTCTGTTCTGCAGGGTTCATCCCAGGCCCTGTGGTAAGGCTAGCCCAGGGCCCCAGGCTGTGCAGGTGGGCAGGGAAGGCGCATTGAGCAATGGGCTGCTGGAGAGAGTGCCCAGGCCTGCTCCTGTCCCACCCTCCAGCCCACAGCCTCACTGCTCCTCAGCCCAGGGTGGGGGGCGCAGGCAGCAGGGGACAGTGGAGGTAATCTGCGCTCTTGCCATACACTGGCAGGCAGTCCCTGTGCAGGACAAAGTGGATCCAAGGACAGAAAGAGGGTCCCTGCCACCAGTCAGGCCCAGGCACTTGCTACTTGGGCAGGGCTCTGCAGCCTGGGGCCCAGAACACTCTTCTGCAGGTTGAAGAGAGGCCAGGGGGCTTCACCCATCACCTGAGACCCCTGACCCTCTGCCCCATGGCAGAGCCTCCTGCAGGGGCCCCACCGCTTTAGAGGGAGCTGGAGGTGGATAGAGGACACACCCCATCCTGGGTGGAGATAGGTACAGATCCAAGAAGCAGGTGTTCAACAAAAGCCCATCATTCCCATCTTCCCCTGCCCACCAGGAGCCCAGATGTTTGGTTCGGAAGGGAGAGGTACTCCTCTAATCACTTCACGTAGTCCCCCCACTCCCTACCCACCGCAGGCTGCCGGGGCAAAACACAGTCCCCGGCAAAGACCTCAGCAAAGACAGAGAGACTTCGGACGTCAGGGCTGAGGGGATTGGGAAGGTAACTTTAGAGACTGACCCTCCTCACCCCCTTCATCTCTCAGCAAGAAAAGGAGCCGAGAGGACAGAGACTTGCCCGCCCGAGGGAAGGAGCAAGGACAGCCCTTGCCGGGCTCCGCACACCCTGCCAGGCTGGAGCTGGGCCAATTTGATTCACCAGCCAGGCTCCCCACAGAGAGGGCGTGGGACCACCACAGCTGGGGCAGAGCCCACTCCAGGCCAGAGGAGGCTGCGGGACCTTTCCCCAGGCCCCTGGGAGGCTATGAGTGGCTCCCACAGGGGTGGGGTAAGAGCACTTGCAGAACTCATCCCTCAAAACCTAACAGGACATTTTACACTCTGCTTGGAGTTAAGATACAAGCATTTGGGGGAGCTGGACTGAGAGACATAGCTCCACTCTACTGTGTGTCCTCAGGCAACTCTCAACCACTCTGGGCATCATTTCCTCTACCTATAAGCAGTGCCTGCCACAAAGTCCTTTGGAAAAGCAATGGCGTGTGATCCCTGGACTGAGCTTCACTTCCTGCTGAACTTTGTCTCCTTGCCCCGGGCTGTGATCACTTTCTCAGCCTCTCTTATCTCTCCCCAGGCAGCGTGGGACGTGGGACGGGGAGGTTGAGTGGGCCAACCTCCAGGATGCAGCGGGGGGCAAGGGAGTGATGTCAGCCCTCTGAGTCACAGCACGGCCGGGGTGGTGGGAGTGGGCGCCAGTCGGTAAACACGAATTCCACCCCACCCCAGAGCCTGACATTCACTCACACCAGTCACTCACACGTAGCCACCAAGCACGCTGTCTGTGCCAGGTTTTGTGCTGGGCGCTGGTGACAGACGCACAGGTAGCCCAGGGCCCGCTCTCACGGAGTTCACAGTTGCTGCTTGGAGACAACCTCCCTCCCACCCAGGCAGGGCCGTTCGCCAGTCTCGGTGCAGATGGGGAGTGGGAGGCCACTTTGGCTCCTCCAGCCCTTATCTCCACTCCACTTTCGTACAAGACATCCACGCTCAGATCTTCTTTCTGCCACCCAAGGAAGAGCAGTTTTCTCCCCTTGCACCCTCCACAGAGAGGGAGAGCTGCCCCCTGCTGCTGCTCTTTCCCAAATGGCTCCATCTCTGGAGACTGTCACCTGCCCAGAGTCCCTCCCTGCCAGCATGGCACAAGAGCAGAGAGGATTGAAGGCTGCTGCTGCCAAGACAGCTGATAATGTCAACTGAGCACCTAACGTGCACCAGGCTGGGTCTGAGCAAAGGAAAGACGCAGGTGCCAGGAGTCCCCATGGAGAGGAGGGCTTTCCACATTGATGGTAATCATTTCTGCAGTCAGCACGAATTGAGCATGTGCCATGTGGCCAGCAGTGGCCTAAGCGCTTCCTGGGCCATCTCATGCTGAGTTTCCACGCTGCTGGCACTGCACGGCCTCCTCCCTGCTCCGTTCCCTTCCTCCTCTGACTTGGCTACTCCCTTGCTCTCTGGCTTCCCGTCGGGTTGACCCAAGGGAGACATCAGCAGGAGGTCAGCAGGTATCTCTTCCCAGCTGCCTCCCTGCCCCAGACCACTCAAGACACCCTCTCGGGCAGTGGCTGCAACTGGACCCCCAACTGTGATTATAGCTTCTTCCACGTGACCCCTCCTCCACAGTGCCAGCAACTCTATTATCTGGTCACTCCACCATTCTCTCATTCTTCAGCTCTGTGTAAGGTGACCAGCTCGCCCTGGTTTTCCCAGGACTGCCTGGTTTCAGCACTGAAAGTCCCCTCGGTCCTGGATAAACCAAGAGGACTGGCCATCCTAGCTCCAGGGTGGGGACAGCTTCCTGCCAGGGCCAGTCTCTGGCCTCTCCAGCCTCTGTTTCCTCAGCCCCGCCCCCACCTCTGAACCAAATCCTTTCATTTTTAGGGGGGAAGGGGAAACTTCCCCTTTACCCTCAAAAGGTTTACTGAAAAATCAACTCACAGAAAGGCAGATTAATAGAAGAAAGGGCATACAATTTTATTACTACTCTGTACATGAGGAGAACCACAGAGTCGCCCAATATCCCAGTGGGGTACAAAGACCTATGTATCCTACCTCTTAGGGGCAAAGGGGATGGGGAATTGTGGATGATTGTAGGGGGATAGTAAATGATTTTTAGGGGAATTTAATGGGCTTGAGGAACGTACAATGGTCTAGGACAAAATCTTTTGGGCCTGCAGAGTGGACAATGGTTTGTGACAAAAATCTATCCAGATTTGTTGACAAACTTTAGTCTTCCTTTCTGTGATGTGGGTTCAGTTCATGAATACTCAGGTAAGGGACCAGAAGTAATTGTTTTACTGTTTTCTTCTTTGGTAGGTCGGGACTTCAGGCAGATGGGGGAACTTCGGCCTGTGTTTTGGGAGAGGTAGAAGACTGGGAGATTGAGAGCTGGGTGGGGGAGACAATTGTTCTCCTTGCTCGGTCTTTCTGGTCTTTATGTAGATAAGGGGAAAGTCTCTTCTAGTGTCTGTTGATCTCTAGGGGCCTTTAGTTCAAAATACTTTTTTTTTTTTTTGAGACAGGGTCTCACTCTGTTGCCAGGGCTAGCGTGCCATGGTGTCATCCTAGCTCACAGCAACCTCAAACTCCTGGGCTCAAGCGATCCTCCTGTCTCAGCCTCCCGAGTAGCGGGGACTACAGGCAAGCGCCACCAGGCCCGGCTAATTTTTCTATTTTTAGTAGAAACGGGATCTCACTCTTGCTCAGGCTGGTCTCGAACTCCTGACCTCTAGCAATCCCCCCGCCTTGGCCTCCCAGAGTGCCAGGATTACAGGCGCGAAATACTGTTTGTACTAGGGAGCCGTATTCCCTACACGCCTTCACATTAAAGTCCATTTAGCTCTCTCAGGCTTTTGCTTCCAAGATGACAAAGAAAAGGAACAATGGTGGTGCCAAAAAGGGGCGGATGCCATAAGCATCCTATTCACCACACAAACTGCACCCTAGATGAGCCCAAGGACAAGACGACAAAGAAGTTCATCATTCGAACCATAGCAGAGGCCACAGCCATCAGGGACATTTCCAAGGCCAGGCTCTTCGACATCCGTGTGCTTTCCAAGCTGCATGGGAAACCATATTACCACGTGAGCTGTGCTCCTCACAGCAGGGCGTTTAGGAATCGATCTCATGACGCCTGCAAAGACCCCACACTGCCACCCCAATTTAGGCCTGTGGTGCTGCTCCATGGCCTCCGCCAAAGCCCATGCAAGGGGCTGAGTCCCCGAGCACCAAAGAAAGGCTATCCTCTGGGAAAAGAATAAAATGGAAATTATGCCATCTTTTAAAGTCAATTTAATTGGGCTACTTTGGGTGAATTTAGTTTCCTTCTGCATCCTGAATGGCACAATCCTGTGAGGGAAGTATTGTTATTAATCTCTTTTTACAGATGAGGAAACTGAGGCACAGAGAGGTTCAGCCACTTGGTCAGAGCCACACCGGCAGAGCTGGGACTCGAGCTCAAGAAAGAGCTCACGTTCTCACCCACCAGAGCTTCCTTCACACAAGGCTCGAGAGCCTTCTTCTTGGATCATTGTGATGGAGTGACCCAGCCCCCAAAGCAAGGAGAGGAATGACACAACTTCCTGCAGCCCAGGCTATGGAGCTGGGAGTGAGCCACATCCCTACCTGGGTCTGCCAAGGCAGAAGGGGAAGGAACAGCCACAAGAGCCCACACGCTGCTGGGGCGGGTGGGAGAGGTGACCTGCCCAGCCCTCCCTGGCACCCAGCCCTGACTCCCACACTCTTGGCTTCCTACAGAGCTTCCTGAAGGAGAGGAAGGAGACGTTTCCAGCCTTGTATTCAGACTGGCCTGGGGATGGGATGGGAGCTGAGGGGTAGGGGACAGTTTCAGCCCGAAGACACAAGCTGAGCCGCGCATCCCCTTCCCGGGTGCGGGGAAAGGACCTGCCCAGAGGTCTCAGGCTAACAGAGAAGCTGAGACCCCCAGCAAAACCAGCCAGAAACAGAGCTTGAGACAGCAAGAGGTGCAGCCACTCTGTGCCAGGAACAGAGACAGTCCCACAGGTTCAGATGTGGGGAATGAGGGAAGCTTTCCAGGAGGAGGAAAAATGTGCAGAGTTGGGAAGAAGGAGGAACAGGGATGAAGGCAGCTGCCCAGATCAGGACTAGATCTTCTTATAATTGACAAGGAAACAAGCTACGAGAGCAGCCAAACATCAGTGGAGGTGTAGGAGACAGAGGGCAACCCAAGGGACACACTGGAGGGTTCGAAATAATCCCTCCATAAACTGATTGGGATGTGGAGTGAGATGCCCACAGGACACGCTTGGACAACCACAGATACTCCACACCTCTCCTTCTGAGGCGCGGCACAGCTTTCATGTTGCTGGGTGAAGTGTGCCAGCCCCGGGCAGAGCTAAATTCCTGGAGGCAGTGGCAGAGAGGCTGCATGTTGCCACAGGGAACATGCCTTCACCCTCTCCTCTAGATGTCCTGTGATCCCACATTTAAGGCTGCTGCTTAGCGTCACTGCTAAATTGCTGCCCTGCCAGGCCCCCTGCCCAGGAGTGCAAGGGCCAAGGGAAGGCTCAGCGGTGACAGGCAGTGGAATAAGAACCAGGCTTGCTGCCCTGGATGGAGATGGGGCCAGGGCATCACTGGGATGGGACTGGATGAAAGGACAGGGCACAAAGGGACTTGCCACAAACCCACAGTTCCCAGACAGGGGACGTGAATTAGTCACAGGAGGCCAGCCTCTGGCCCTGCAGGCCATGGGCTCCAGGAAGGGAGATCTGGCTCTCAGAGGTGGGGGAGTTATGCCAGAGACAGCAGAGGGAAACGGGGTGGGAGAGACGCTGTACCCACCGCTTGCCAGAGTAGCCCCAGTCCTAACATAGTGCCTCAAATATGGTTTGTATCGCATAAAATTTGTGGGAAGAGGGAGGGAATGGGAGTGGGGGGAGATAAAGAAAGACCCACCCCAGGGTGCCAGCTGGGTCCTGCCTCACGTCACGGGAGATCTGGAGAAACAGGCCCAGAGAAGGTAGGCAAGAGGGTGAGTGTTCTTGGTTCCAGCCTCCAGACTCCGGTCAGTGGGCCCCAGGCCTCTCCCCATCCCCTGCAGGACAGCGTTTGGAAGGGGGGTGCAGTCTGCCAAGCCTGACCGGGAGTTTCTCCCGCTCAGCCGGAAGGCTGCGGAGAGAGAGTGGAGACTGGCTGGGGTGCGGGGCACCGGCGCCTTGACTCGGGTGGGCAGCAGCAAACAAATGAGATGCAAACCAGTGTGCAGACCAAGGCCAGCTGGGTGAGTGCTCAGAACACCCAGCAGGGCCACTTTATTGACCTTTGCAGAGCTTGGGCTGTGGGCAGGGGACGCAGAGTTGGCCATGTAGAGCCGGGTGCTGGGGTGGATGCAGGCCAAACAGGATCAGGAAGGAGGTGTTTGCCTGGTCACTCAGTACGTGATGGACGTCTTTAGACTTGACTCGACCGTTTTCTTCAGGATGGTGCGGGAGCTGGAGCCGGAGCGGGAGCTGGAGTGGGATCCAGAGCCAGACACAGAGCAGGACCCCCAAACAGGGCCTTCCTCGGAGCCCAGGGTGGCGCTGGACCCTCCAGTCACGATGCTGGAGCAGTAGGACCCAAAGCTGCCTTTCCCGCCTCCGAGTCCACCAGAGCCCCCCAGGCTTCCACCAACTCCTCCAGACACGACGGTGCTGCCTCCTACCACGGCTGCCAAGAAACACGCCAGGGTCACAGCAGGATCCTCAGCACCCATGGGGCTCCCACTCCCAAGTCCCCTGATACTCACAGACAGTGACCTGGCTGGTGTACTCCCCAGACATCCTAGGGGAGAAAGGACAACAGCAGGAGAGGCTAAAACAGGCTGCAAGGAATGCATCCCCTTTGTGCTTTTAAGCCTCTCAGAGCAGGTCACCTACCCTCTCAGCAGATAAAATCCATAGTCCCCCAGTTTAAAATCCCTCCCTGCACAGTTGGTTTCTCTTGTGACTTACATTGTTGGAAAATCTCTCCAAATCCCCTTTAGCAAGGAGAGCGCTGTACTGGCATCCCATCCTCGTCCCCCACCTCAGTCCCACATTCCCGGGTCCCTTCAACCTGCCCCCACCTGCACTCCTCGCCCTCCAGCAGCCTGCGGTAGGTGGCGATCTCCACGTCCAGGGACAGCTTCGTGCTCATCAGCTCCTGGTAGTCAAGCAGCAGCCGGGCCAGGTCCTGCTTGGCCGCTCTCAGAGCAGCCTCCAGCTCATCCAGCTTGGCCTGAGCGTCCTTGAGGGCCGCCTCCCCGCGCTGCTCCGCACCAGCAATGGCGGCCTGCAGGTCGGCGTTCTGGAAGGGGGGAGAAATGAGGGAGAAAGTGGCTGTAAGCCCAACGTGGCCTCCCAAAACACCCACTGTGGATACAGCCTGAAGGCTGGGGGTGGCTCACAGTCTCATGAGCTCAGAATTATCCGTGGCCACGACCCCCCTTCCCCTTGTCCTCTCATTCCAGGGAAGATACGGCTTCCTCTGCTTCCTCACCTCATGTAGTAGGTTGAATAATGTCCCCAAAACTTTCATGTCTACCCAGAACCTCAGAATGTGACCTTATCTGGAAGTAGGGTCTCTACAGTTGTAATTAGTTAAGGATCTCGTGATGATATCACACTGTATTTAGGGTCAGCGCCAAAACCAATGACTGGTGTCCTTGTAGGCAGAGGAGAGGACACAGCGACAGGCACAGAGAGAAGAGGCCATGTGAAGATGGAAGCAGAGGTCGGAGTCATGCAAAAGTAAGACAAGGACTGCCAAGGGACTCCTGGAGCCACCAGAAGCTAGGATTGCCCCAAGCACCTTCACCTGGAGCACGACCCTGCCAACACCTTGATTTCAGACTTCAAGTCTCCAGAACTGCGAGAGAATACTTTTCTGCTGTTTTAAGCCACCCAGTGTGTGGTCCTTGGTTACGGCAGCGCTAGGACACAAATCCACCTCCTTTGCCACCTTCCAGGTGATCTTTCCCTATGTCCTCCCACCCTCAACCCTCAGCACTTTACCAGAGTCTCTCCCAGGTACTTCACGCTCTTCCTGCCCCGTATGGATCAGTAGCTACAAGACTCATCTTGGGGGCCACCACAGTGCTTCATTTTTCTAGAACAGTCTTATTTCAAAGACTTTGTCCTATTATCAGAGTATATCAAACCATGTGCCTCAATTTGGGGCTTGAAAATACTACCTCTTTACTGACCTCTCCAATCTAACATTAATAGAAAACTCCTAGGGGAAAGATGAGATCCTTGTCTAATTGGCCTTACAGTTGATTTATCCTCACATCTGATGCAAAAAAGAAGGAATTTCCTAAAGGCACTTGTTATTCTATTCCCACACAAGCACCCTGTGGATGGGAACATGTTCTCCACTGTAAAGATGAGGGAACCGAGGCTCAGAAAGGTGACATGTGGCAAAGCTGGGACCCTAACCCCTAACACCGGGCATGTGGCATCCAGCCCCCCGGGACCTGCGCAGGGGAGCCCAGTTCATCATGTTTGTGCAGGGAAAGGAGGAGGAGGCAGCGCTATGTCTCCCAGAGGGACTCCCACAGGAAAGGCATGTTGCTGTGTGTGAGGAGCTGTGATTCCCAGGCCTGGGTCCCTAGAGAACACTCCTCAGTGCTGCCCCTGGGCGCTGTAGACCAAGCGTTTCAGAATCAGCAGGGTGAACTTTGTTTAAAAAGCAGCTTTCTGAGCCCCACGCTTAAAGATTCTCTCTAGCTCTGGCAGGAGGCCCAGGAATCTGCATCTTAATAGACACCTTAGGGGATCCCAAAGCAAGCGGTCTGAGTTCCTTGGGGGAAAGCAGCCCCCGCCCCGCTGCCCATCTCTCCTACCCCTGAGGCCCTGGCACCCAGCTTCCCCAACAGGGGCCAGAAAATTGCCTGTTGGGCATGAGGAATAACAGTCAAAAGAAGAATTAAGAAAAGAGATGGGTTAACCTTCTCCCCAAGGATCCAAAAGCAAGATGTACACCTGGACATCGAGCACGATGTGAACAGTCCCCCCAGGGTCGTGCGGCACAGGATGCTTCCCAGAAAAGCCCACATGCAGGCTGGAATTCACAGGAGGAAGGCTGAATTCAACTTAGACGGGGCTTGAGGCTCTCTCCTCCCCAAATCAGCCAAAGCTCCAGCCAGTTATCAAGGTCCCTCAACACAAACTCACTGGTGCCCTGACTGGGGAGAGAGAAGCTAGGAACTGGGGACAGGGCCAAAGGCTCAAAGGCAGCAAGAGTGTTGGGAAGGCCCTGGGAACCTTACCTGCTTCTTGAGGTTCTCGATCTGACTCTGCAGCCTCTGAATCTCCTGGTGCAGCTGGGAGATCCGGACTTTGGTTTCCTTCATGCTGTCTCCATGAAGCTGGGCAGACACCTGAAGCTCCTGGTACTGAGAGGAGAACAGAGAGGACACTGTTAGTCGAGAGGACTACCACCTTTGACCCCAAGGACGTGGGAAACACCATCTCCCTGGTGTCTGGAGACACCTCCTCACATCCTCACTGGGAATGTGGGTTAAACGCTGGCAACAAGGACATGGTGGGATGTGCTTGCAGAAGTCCAAGTTTGTCTTCCGCGGTTTCCCTGCATTGCTACCCCCCTGGAGAGGGGAAATGGTCCTGCCCGCGCAGCCCAGACCTTCAGGCAGGTTTTTAGAACTGCCTCAATGGGACCGAGGTGGACGACCACCTTGGGGTGTGGACATGGAGACCCAGCCAGTTCCAGCATGGTGTGGCCCCCGCACCTTGGTCTGGTACAGCGCCTCCGCCTCGGCCTTGCTGGTCTGGGTGATCTGCTCATACTGGGCGCGGACCTCGGCGATGATGTCGCTGAAGTCCAGACAGCGGTCGTTGTCCATGGACAGCACCACAGACGTGTCGCTGACCTGGGTCTGGAGCTGGCCCAGTTCCTGCAGGGAAGCCCAACTCAGTATCCACCTGCCCCCTGGCTCCCTTGTCCCTCGGAGCCCAGGGTCAGTGGGCGGGATTCCTGCTTTTCTGCCCCCATTTCATCAGCCAGCCACCCTCATTCACAGTGGGTGGCATTGAGTATGCCCTGCACCCTGCCCTCTGTGGGGCTCAATCTCATCTGAAAATGAGAGCCATCAGAGGGGGTGTCTAATGACTCTTGCAGCTTGGACATTAAAGGAAAATGGCCTGCAAGGCCCGAAATCCCCAGGTCCCATCACTCCTCGGAGCTCTCATCATGCTCCTCTCCCACTGCTGGCCCCTTGCATCCCCTCAAAGATGGTGTGTCCCAACTGTGGGTGCAGCCACCGCCTGGAACCCCGGAAACATACTTGCATGGTGAGTCTCCTCCCCTCCTTCAAATCTTCACTCAAATCTCACCTCCTAAATAAGGCCTGCCCTGAACACACTATATGCGATTGCCACCTGCCCCACATCTCCAATCTTCCTCTCTCTGTTCTCATTTTCCTTTTTTCCATAGCATTTCTCACTGTCTAACATACTACATAATTTCCATCTTTGCTGAGGCTAGTGCTTGTCCGTTTCCCAGCAGGAAGCGAGCTGTGTGCTTTTTGTCGGGTTGTGCATGGAGGTACCCCAGTAGCTAGTGATTCGTGCAGTAAGCTCATCACAGTCACTGACTGTCGAATGACTGACCGACCTGGAATCTGAGCCAGCCCAACAGGCTTCCCGCCTGGTCACTACCCTATGGCCACAGGGAGCTCCCCACCCTGTCCCCCCACTCCGCTCCTGCCTGGCCTGGGCAGAGCCTCACTTCTTCGTAGAGACGCTTCAAGAAGCAGATGTGCTCTCTCAGAGCCGCCAGCTTGCCGTCCAACTCCATCTTGCTCAGGAAAACCCCATCTGCATCCTGGGGACAGGGAGACAGAAACCACGTGTCCCCCACTTCTCTGTGTGGGCCCTACTCTCGCTCAGGAGTTTGTTCACACACTGCCCACCACGCACCCACCACTGTCTCCGGAGACCCCCTCCTTCCTCCTCCAG
The DNA here is from genome assembly GCF_000956105.1 of Propithecus coquereli. Lineage (NCBI taxonomy): Eukaryota > Metazoa > Chordata > Mammalia > Primates > Indriidae > Propithecus > Propithecus coquereli. The sequence goes on from NW_012135081.1 coordinate 3,708,528, forward strand.
CCCCGCCCTGCCCTGCTCTCTCCCTGGCCTGACACTGACCCACACCGCCTTCAGGAAACCTTCCCTGATTAATCCAACCAGTTCTGCTTCTTTCACTCCCTCCCCACCCTCTCCCGCAGTGACACCAGGGCTCATCAGCAGTTCCTCAGTCAGGTGCTGTCTTGGGGCCTTGCGTCCATGTAGCTGTCCCATTTCCCTGGGGGCCCTGCATAGAGTGGTAGCACGTCCTGAATCAGGACCTCCCACCTCTGCCCTCCCGGCCCGGGACCCAGTGGGGCATGTGACCTCCACCCTCACCTTCTTGAGGACCACAAAGTCATTCTCAGCCGTGGCATGCTTGCGAGCCTCCTCTTCATACCTGCCAGGTGAGTAGAAAAGGACGCAGTCTGAAGCGCGGGGATCAGAGCCCCTGTCCCTGCCTCCAAGCACAACCCGTGGAAAGGACTCCCTTGCCTTTAGACGCTCCCAAGCAAGACATGTGACCAGCCCTCTTCTCTCCTTTCCTGCCAGGAAGTTTCTGCTACATCCTAGCTATGTCCTTGTTCCACTCTCTCAGCCCGTGTGCCCTTGCTGACAACAGCCATGTGACGTCACAGCGGGTTAGCCACATTCAAATACCTTTTCTCACATGCTACTCATACCCTCCACCTGGGGTGGGCAGTCTGGATTTTATCCGAGAGATTATATGCGTTGACCAAGATCCCACAAACGGTGAGGCAGCCACAGCAGACCTAAAGCCAGGGTCTCCTGACCCCAGTCCTGGGGTCCTTCCAGAGCCTTCCTTCCTTTATCTCACAATCTGATCCTTTCAGAGCCCTGGGAGGTCAGAAGGGCAGATGACATTTTCCCAGCTTACAGATGTGGAAAGCCAGGCTGGGAGACATGACATGTTCTGCTGCAGCCACACTTCTACTCCTTGCTCACGGTGTCCCTGACCCAAACCTCCTGGTAGTCCACACCACCAGGGGACCTAGGTGAGGAGCCCAGAGCCACAGCCAGCTGTGAATCATGCCATGGGCCTGCGGATGGTCCCTTCCACCCTGAGACCAGAGAACATCTGAGTCACTTTGGCCCACAGCCTGTTAAACAGGAACTTCTCGAGAAAAACCCACTGAGGCATTGTGTCAGTAAGCCCTTCCCGGCCCTGACCAGAAACATGGGCCCTCGTGGCTGGGGCCTGTCGGAAACGGGCCGTGACCCACAGGAGAAGGGTCTCCCTGCCCTTCGTCCAACGTCCTCCAGACCTGGGCAGGGGGGCTGTGGGGCCTCCTTTACCTGTGGCAGGTGGGCACCCTCACAGGAAGGGGAATAGGGATACAGCAGGTAGAGGGGAAGCTAGTTATGCGTCACTAGGCCTCAGCGTGTGGGAGACCCATGGTGACACACCCAATCCGGGTCCTCTCAGACTCCACCTACCCCCCCACCCCCGCCGGGGGATCCTCAGGTTGCCTACTTGGCCTTGTACTCCTCCTCCTGGTCCCGGCAGGCCTTCAGCTCAGCATCCAGGGCCCCTCGCTCCCTCTGGAGCTGCTCCAGCTGCTTCCTGAGCTGGGCCAGGTAGGCCTCAAAGGCAGGCTGCAGGTCCTGGGGGCTGCCACTCACGCCCTGCTGCTGCAGCAGGTGCCACTTGGTCTCCAGGACCTTGTTCTGCTGCTCCAAGAACCGCACCTGCGGCACAAACAGAGGGTCACTGAAGCCCCTGTGGGACTCCCTAGGCACAGCCCTTGGAAAGCAAAGCCTCGGGGCCCCACAGTCAACCGCGGCTTTCCCCTGCCTCCTAACCTAACCTGGGATTGGGGAGCCTCGTGCCCTTCCGTGAGACTAAGCACATCAAAATGACTGGACAGACTAACAGGAAAGGTCCTCCCACTGCTGGCCAGCTGTTCTCTGCCCCGAGCCCAGCCGTGAAACAACAGGGCCTCAGCATAACCAGAGAGACTCCAGCTGGACCACAGGAGGGACTTCCTTGCCGCAGAAGTGATTAGAAAAGTGGTGCAAGGAGGCCAGACTTCCCCGTTCCCAAGCCTATCAAGAGCAGCTCCTCTGAGCAAGGCACAGAGACAGGGGCTGGGCTGAGTTGACCCTCACCTTGTCAATGAAGGAAGCAAACTGATTGTTGAGGGTTCTGATCTCTCGGGTCTCCTTTGTCCGCACCACCTGGAACTGGGGGTCAATCTCAATCTTCAATGGGGTCAGCAGATTCGGGTCGATGGTCACTTCTTGGATGCCCCCCGGAGGGCACAGGGAAAACCCAGGCCTGCCACTCCCCTCCCCAAACCGCACCCCCAGCCTTCCCCCTGACCCCCAGGTCCTCCCACGAGACCCTCCTGGGCACCCCCTGGAGGAACTGAGGCTCCTGCTGCTGAAGCTGCCCCTGCTGCGGCGGCCCCCTGAGCGCACAGAACAGGCTGAGCGAGCACTGAAGCCCCTCTGGGCCCGGCACGGAGAGAGAGACATGGCAGAGACAGGCAGTCGCACAGCTGCAGATAGACGAATTGTCAAGGTGTGTGAGTTCCTGCCCCCGGGCCCTGGCACGAGACTTTTATCCCCTCCCATACTTGGGCTGGGCCTTGGAGAGCAAGATGCTCTTGACCTGACTGTGTCCATCACTTGGCTCCAACTGACTTACTCTGACACACTTGAAGAAGAGGCATCTGGCACGTGCAGAGCCCAAGGGAGAAGGACACCCAGACCCTGCCCTTGGAGTGCCCAGGCTGGTGGAGAGATGAGCATGACCCGAAGACAAGGAAGCGGACAGGGGTGACCCAGACTTCAGAGCTGGGGGATGGGAAGGGATGAACCAAGCCAGTGAGGGCCATTCAAGGAAGGCTTCCTGGAGAAGGGGATAGGGAAGGAGGGAGGGACATTCAAGAGGAAAGGAAGATGAAGGGGGTTCAGATGAGGCATCAGAGGGCCCTGGGGATATCAGACAGAGGCGAATGAAGCTTCTGAAGGGAGAATCTATCTCAAAGAGTCGGAGAAGAAAAGCATTTCGCAGCACTCCAGAGCCAGGAGGTTAATGGAGGTGTTATTGCCATTGTTGCCTAAAAGACACTCCAGGATTTGGAAATGAAACAGAAAAACAGGGTGTCCAAGTCCCTCCTCTTGCCCAACCCAGCAATCATCCACGAGACACCACCCCACTGAAAGCAGGCGTCTCCATCCAGGATCCACATGGAACAGGGAGCTTCCAGCCCAGCCTGCACGCCTGCTCCGTCCACAAACGCACAGGCCAGGCCCATCCACCTGCGGTCAACCTTCGCACCTGTCGGGTTACAAACCAGACCCCCAGGCTCTGAAATAAAATGTACAGTAAGAAAAATACTCCCGGGGAACTGAGAGCAGAAACGGGAGATTTGGGATTCCCCACAGGACAGATTCTGCTTTTAACCCAAAAGTCTAGCAAGGGGAGGAGCACTCTAGGGTCCATCTGGTGTTCTAGCACAACCTCCCACCCCAGACGGGATTCCTGGCAGGAAGACATCCAGCAGCCTCCATCTAAGCTCCTCCACTGCTGGCCAGCAGAGTTGGACAGCTCTGATTTGTAGGCATATCTAAAATTTCTTCTGTACATGGTGGGAGGGCTATTCCTCCCTATCCCCCTCCCCTTTTCTAGAATCTGGTGCATTCAGAAGCAAGGATACTGGGGCCTTTGACAACGCAACTCAAAACAAGGACAAACAGGAGCTCAGCGTAACAAACACTCAAGAGACATGCTATGAGGAAGTCAGTCTTAGCAACTCAAACCATCCTGTAGATACTCCACCCTGAGGCCAGTCAACAGTGAGTGTGACCGCCATGGGATTAGAAGCCCCTTCCTCCTTCCCCTAGCCCCACCGGGCAGCACCCTTGAGCAAAACTGAACTACAGATGACCTCAAGAGGAAGAAGAGACAGGGCTTTTGGTGGGGAGAGCAAAGGAGTTCCAGGAGTGAGGAGCCGGGCGAGGAACAGGAGAGGAAAGAAAAGGTCCAGAAGGATAATTAGGTGCTCCAAGGAGAGGGGAGGCAGCGCGGAGCAGCCCCAGAGCCCAGAATAGGGAGCTGGGAAATGGGGTGAATCTCACTGAGAACACACTTCCAAACCCCAGCCCCTGGGGACCACTTGGAAGAGGTGAGGTTTTGTACAGAAGGTTTTCCTTCTGGACCCCATGAATGTGCTTGAGAAAGGTCTGCACAGATGGAACTCTTCCATCCCTCCCTCTCAGTATTAAGGGTGGACCTCCCTCCATAGGACTTCCCCATATTTGTGATACTATAGAATGTTAGAGACAGAAGCAAGCTTCAAGGTCACCTGGTCCAATGCCTTTGTTTTACACTTGAGGACTCTGAGGCCCCAAAGGCTGTGGGGTGGGGCATGGAGACTGTGTACTCTTGAGTAACCAAGGAGGTTGCACCCAATGACCTCCAAATCTGCTTGTCCTGTCACTCTGTGATCCGAGGGGCTTTTCCAAGGCCTCCCACACAGCTACTCAGGCTGAGCCACCACCCCCACCCAGCTCACACCATTGCCCCATGGGGCAGCCCAAAGTGAACCTCCTCCCTCCTGCACATGCCCACCCTTCAAGCTTTCTAAGACAACACCACCAAACACTTGATCAGACCCCCATGATGTCTGTCTTTTCCATCCAGCTCAGGGTCTGGCATACACTACATATCAATAAGTATCTGTCTAAAGAGATGAATTTTCATCCATGACAGTTACACTCAGGGACCTTGAATCCCCAGATTTGAAAATGCTGCTATAACAGATGCTTCCCCTTTTAAAAATAATAAAAAAAATTATGCAGTCATGGAGAGAACTAGAGAGTTTGGAGCCTGAACTAAGCCCCTTACCACTGAGTGATCTGGTCCTACACACAAAGGTGCACAGAAGAGATCCCAGTCTGTGCAGAAGCAGGACAATTAGCTCACGTTACGGACTTAACATCAAATCCTGCAATGCAAAGGCTCTCGTGGGCTGTATCTTTCCTCAGTTTCCCCTGCTTCAGGTGGACCATCTTCAACCACTCCTCATGCTCCGCAGCCTCTCCCTGCCCTGGTCCCTGTCTCCGGAAAGCCTCAGCCAGCGCAGCTCTCCAGCGCCCTGCCCAGGGGTGGGGAATCTGTGTCCTTCTGGATCCTTGAATGCAGCCTTTTGACTGAAGTTTGGATTCAGTGGCAGGGCCACACTCAGGGATCTGGAGGGCCACGTGTGGCCTTGAGGCCCCGGGTTCCCCACCCCTGCACTAAGAGACCTTAGTTAGAGTCTCGGGGGAAACAGACATTAAAAAGGTAATTAGACAAGTCTTTAATTATAATTATGATAAGAAGGTAAAAATATAGGATGAAAGGGGCCTAGCCTAGTTTATCCCCTAATTTATTCTCAAACGTTCCAGGAACAGTCCCGCCTCAGGGCTTTTGCACTTGCTGTTTCCACTTCCTGAAATGCCCTGCCCAGATACCCACACAGCTTGCTCCCTCATCTCCTTCAGCCCTTTATTCAGAAGTGGTGGCTCACGTCTGTAATCCTAGTGCTCTGAGAGGCCGAGGCAGGTGGATCATCTGAGCTCAGGAGTTCAAGACCAGCCTGAGCAAGAGCGAGACCCTGTCTCTACCACAAATAGAAAAAAATTAGCCGGGCATGGTGGCGTGTGTCTGTAGTCCCAGCTACCTGGGAGGCTGAGGCAGGAGGATCACTTGAGCCCAGGAGTTTGAGGTTGCTGTGAGCTAGGCTGACACTACAGCACTCTAGACCAGGTGACAGAGTGAGACTCTGTCTCAAAAAAAAAAAAAAAGTGACCTTCCCTAAATCAAAATTGCAATACTGAGGCCATCCCCCTCTGCCACTTCTTATCCCCGTCTTTGCTTCATTTCTTCCCACTTAGCACTTATCACTTCCTGACACATCGTGTACCTTACTTACTCATTTGGTTTATCAGTCTTCCCACACTACGGTGTGAGCTCCATGAGGACAGGGATTTTGTCTCTTTTGCTCATTTCCGTATCCTCTGCACTTGAACAGTGCCTGGCATCCAGTAGGTGCTCAGTAAATATTTGTTGAATGAATGAATCCCCACTCAGTTTCATCTTGTTGATTTCCTGCCATCTTTCAATCTCTAGAGATGTTTGTGTCTCAATTCTCTTCTCTGAAACATTATTCATCCTCCCACCTGCCCACCCAAGCAGGGAGCATCCGTACATTTGAGAAATATGGTTTTGTTACTCTATGTGTGTGTGTGTGTGTGTGTGTGTGTGTTACTGAGCATCTACAATTGGCTGGACACTGAGCCACTGCGCTAAGTGATACAGGAGCTACGAGGTGGATAAGGCCCCTCCCGCCCTGAAAGGATATCGAGTCCCCATGGAAGACACACGTGAACACAGAAAATCAAGGCAAGGTGGGCCTGAGAGGGTCTGTCCCGACTGCAAGTTGGCATGTTGGGGTGACGGTGGAGGATTCTTCTTTTCACCCACCCAGCGGCACGGTCTTGGAGGAGAGTGAGAACAGAGGCCTTTGGCATGCCACTGCAAACCCCCCCCTCTGCTCAGGAATCTCCAGCTGTCCTTTTATCCAGACCCTGTTTTTCCCATCTTGCCTGCAAGGACATTGGAAAATTTGTCAAATGTCTCACTGAATCCCAGAGAGCCTTTGTCTTATCTGCAGTAACTATCAAGATAATGTTGTCAGTGAGCTATTTTATCCAATGATTGAACAATAAATGGGGCCTACAAAGCAGGCCTGTTCTAAAAACTTCACGTATATTCACGTATGTAATGTTTATGTTTACATGCCAATTTTAAAGCATTTATCCTAAAAACCTTATGAAGTAGGTACTATTATTATCACCATCTTACAAAAGGGAAAACTTATAGAAAGGAGGCACAGACAGCACAAATAATTTGCCCGAATCCACACAGCAGATCCCAAACTGAAATCACCCCTCAACGTTCATCCATTCACTCGACGTTTATTAAGCACCTACCAGATGCCAGGCACCATGATACCCCAGGTTAAATGAGGATTAATAAAATCCCTATTGGTGATGGGAACACTTATAACTTTGACTCAAACCGCACAAAAGCAAATCATGTAATCAAAACGTTTGCACCCCAGTAATATTCTGAAATAAAAATAAATAAATAAAATTTTAAAAATAAAAGTCCCTGCTTTAGAGGAACTTACAGTCTGGTGAGGGAGGGAGGAAGGGGTGGGAACCCACCTATGTGAAAACCAGTAAGTACAATAAAGTGTTGGAGGCACCATCGTAGAGGTATATACAAGATATCCTGGGGGCCCAGGGGTCTTCTTGAAGTAGTAGCAGGTGGCGTTCCTATTCTTGGCAACTTCAGAATAACTGGAAATCATCTTCTGGGGTCTAGGGCCTCCCCAGGCATAAAGGGAGCAGGGTATAGGCTGAGAAGTGGGGATGGAGCCACCCAGTGTCAAGGGCAGGCCAGGCCACCCACAATCATGGGGCTCCCTGGCTATCACAGGCCGGTGAAAGGCTTGGCTACTGCCATGTTGTTTGAGGGGGACTGAACAGAAAAGGGCCCTGCCTTTGACCAGCTTCCCCTCTCCCACCACAGACAACCCAATGACCTCTCCTGATCCAGGCACCGTGGAACCCTCCCTCAGTCTTTGACTTTTGCAGCTGGGAAATACATGCCAAATTCTAACCCAGAATATCCTGATTATCGCAAACATCAGTCATTTGTGTTCAACCTTTGCCATGGTGTCATACCATCATCCCATAGGTACTATTCTGTATTTAAGATTTTTCTTTAAATCGAATCTAAATCAGTTCTTTTTTCTTATCCTGATCCTGAGCAATAACATCCTTGAAATCACGGCTTTTGTGTGCTAATTCTACCTTTTCTAATTCATATGCAAATAAAACATAAGGATTAAAATGTAAAGTGCTGGTCTCTGTGCCATCTAAGCCCATCTTGTGTTCCTCCAATAGCTTGCATAGCTCCCTGTAGCAAGCACAGGTCAATGCCGACACCACAGCTTGCTGCACTGAAGCTGGAAGGCTTGAAGTTCCCACAAAGGATGGATGTGTCTATTACACCTCTCTTGGCCTGTCAGGCAGAGGAAAGGAGGGAGCAGATTAAATGGTCTGCCCCTTCCTCTGCCCCAGGCCAAGCAGAGCTCACTTCTGCATTCTCTGCCCTGGGATCCTCCCACCTGCTGGGCTGGGGGCAGGGAGCTGCTGCTCTCCTCACTGAACTAGCAACGTAGGAAGGTGGCACCCACACAGACAAGGGGCTTATTGCAACTGGCAAGGGGTGCCCCACAGGTGAGCCGAGCTGTACAGCCCCTCACAGAGGACTTGGAGAGAAGGGATTTGCAAAATTTTGCCTGGGAGTTCAGAATTTAAGTGTATGTCTCTAGGTTTCAAGTTGAGAATGGGAATGAGGGATGATACCAAGCTTTGGAATAATAACCCATTTACACGTATGGCATGATCATGGTTTACAAAGCACTTTTAAAAATTCTTTGGGAACCTCTGTGAGTGACAATCACTATGCTGGGCCTTTGCAGATCCTTCATCTTCTTTCATCCTCACCACAGTCTGAGAATTGGGTATTATATTTATTCACTCTACAGACACAGAAATAAAAGCAATTGCCCAAGATCTCAACCATGGAAAGAAGCCAAGTCAGGATGAGAACCCAGATCTTCTAAACTTATACCATCCCAGTAGTCTTCTCAGGAACACTGTGCATCTTCTAAAATGCCTTTATGCACTGTGGATGTGGATGTGTTATCTTACTTAACAAAGGGGACCAGAGCTTCCCTGGGGCTGGGGGCTGGGGGAGAGCCCAAGGGAGAAGACACCTGCTCCCACTCTGTTGGGGAAGCCAGGCTGCCAACACACTCTGCTTCAGGGTGGGGGTCGGGGTAGCTGTTGTTACACAACCGGCTCTCTGTTGGGGAGGGGAGACAAATCTCTGTTTCGTAGTGTTTGCCATTTTCCATGGTGTAAATACTGCCATCATGGCTGATTTCAAGCTATCAAGTTGATGTCACTGAAGGCAGAGTTGGGAAAAGCTTCACACAGCACCACTGGCCAGGGCCAAGGAAGGTGGAAGGGAGACTGTCCCAGACTGGGGGTCAGGAACACATGTCTAGGAAAAAACTTCTGGTGCTAGAGAGAGGAAAGGGGCTGGGCAGAGTTTGGGGGCCCCTGAGAGAGGAAGAGGGAAGTGTTCAGACCAGAAAACTTGAGTTGAGAGTCTAGACTTGCCCATCCAAGGCTCAGCACCCAGCCACTGCCACTCTGACCCAAGCAGGTTCAGCCAGTTGGGTGCCCTGCTGCTAGCAATGGCTCCTGAAGTGGCAAATATTATAAGGCATGTTACTAAGGATAACCTCCCAACACCCAGAGGGTAAAAGGCAACTTCTAGGGGAAAGTTCCTATACCCTGGAAATGTATGGTCAAAACTCCAGCAGCAACTCCTGGACTAGGAGACAGGGTGGGGGATTGTACAGACCAGCTCCCTCCTGCTCAACCTTCTTCCCAGCCTCCCTCCCGTGGCCATCTAGAAAGCCTTGCCCTGGGGATGGGGGTTCAGGGCGAGGGTCTGCCCATGTTCCCAAGGAACTTCAATCTGAAAGAACAATATTTTCAAAACTGCAAGTTATAAAGCATATAATGATTTCTGAAATAAATTTAATGGTTCTCTGCCAGCACCTGAGAGTCTATCAAAGTAGTAAGGGTGATACTCACCTTGAAATTTTGTTCTGTGTGTGTGTGTGTGCATGTGTGTGTAGATCTGTGATATAAAAAGAATTTATTACTAGGGATCATTGTCCAAAAAAAGGTTAAGAAACTCTGATAGAGGAGGTGCTCCCCACACCTGAACACATGCAAACTCAAGGAAATAAGACCAGCTCCAGGAGCAGTGTTAGATGTCAGCACTGGGGGATGGAAAACAGAGGTTTAGTCTCAGAGGCTTTCCCAGGGAGAGAAGTGATGAAAAGCTGCCTTGGAAAGGGGAAAGGGGAGACTGAGGAATGTCTCCCAATCCATCCTGAAAAGGAGGAAATCCTGAGAACTAATCTAGTCCCTAAACCAACTGCCATTTGCTCTGCCCTGTAGCCCACCCACTCCTCAAAAGGAAAAGCCACGGCTCTGTCCCCCAGGCAGCCACCTTTCCTAAGTCATGAGAGTAACAAGGTCAGCATGCAGCTGGTAGGGGCCAGGGAGGGTAAGGGGGACTGGGCCAGGAGGGCAGACAGCAGCGTGCTGGGCACAGTCCCTACAGGAGGGCCCGACCCAAGGCTGCTGGGGCCAGCCCCGCAAATGCTGCGGCAATGGAACCTCGTGCCTTCCCCTGGGAAATGTGGACTCCAGTTAAGAAAACCAACAAACGAGCAGAGCAACTTGACAACAAAAGCGTCCCACATGGGCATTAACACTTGCCAGTTGTAGAACGACAGAGCAGTGAGACCTAATAGATCATCTTGTTCAACACCCTGTTTCACTGCAGAGGAAACTGAGGCCCAGAGAGGAAAAGCGACCTGCCAAGGACACACAGCAAACATGAGACTAGAGCCCACCAGGCCAGGGCTCACTGCATCCTGCAGTATGGACAGCCTCAAACAAACCCTGAGACTAGCACAGAGACCCAGGGAAGGGGATCTCAACATCTTCTGCTTCAGACAAGCTCATTAATGCTGTCATCCACCCATCGACATGGCTGGGCATTTCTTAGTGCCAAGCACTGTGCTGAGTGCTTCAAATGCAACAAATAATCCCCTCTAGAGCAGGGTGGAGTGCACCTGCTGCCCTTCAGGAAAGGAGACTGGCTCTGCGACCTCGCTGACCTGCAGCAGGCTCCTTTACTGTCAGGAAGCTCTCAGGTCTAACCTCACTCCTTCCTGCTGCAACGCCAGCCCAGTTCCTCTTGGCCCCAGAGCTGCTTGCTGGCCTGGCCTGGCAGGCGGGGAGGGTGCCCGTGCAGCCTAGGGCCCTCTCTGAGCTCCTGAGTCAGCCCAGTCCATTGTTCTGACGACTTTGCCTGCTAAGGTGGCATGAAAGCCTAGCTGAAGCCTGTGGGTGAGGACGGAGCAGAGAGAGGGGAACTGGGGCAGGAAGATGTTGGGTGGGGGAGTGGAGGGGATAGAACAGGCAGATTCCACCCACTGCCTGGCTTCTTAAAGTCAAGGTCTTGGAGGAAGAAGAAGACCCCAATCCTTGTGGCTCTTCCTTTCCTCTGTACAAATAATACAAACTCATTGAAAACTTTAAAATAACAGATAACAAAATAAAATTTTAAAAAGTAAAACTCTTCCAAAATATTGCCACCTAGAAGTAGCCACCATTAACATTTTGGTGTATGACTTTGAGATTTTTCCAAATACAAATATCTTTCAATATTATTCAGTCAACACAAATTTACTAGACACTACGTGCCAGATACTGTTCTAACAATGGGAATATAACAATGGGAGTAGAACAATACAGATAAAAATCCATGCCCGCATGGAATTTGCATATCATGATTATGTATGTGTGTGGATGTGGATGTGGATACGGATACATACACGCACTGTCATGCACCACTTGACAATGAGGGTACAGGCTGAGAAATGAGTCCTTAGGTGATTACATTCTTGTATGAACATCACAGGGCGCACTTACACAGACCCAGATGGTAGAGCCCACTACACACCTCGGCTGTGTGGTATGGCCTTTGCTCCTAGGCTACAAACCTGTACAGCATGTTACTGTACTAAACACTGTAGGCCACTGTAACACAACGGTAAGTATTTGTGCATCTGAACATATTTAAACATAGAAAAGATACGGTAAAAATACAGTATAAAAGATAAAAAGTGCTGAACCTGTATGGGGCACTTCCATGAACGGAGCTTGCAGGACTGGAATTGCTCTGGGTGAGTCAGTGAGTGGTGAGTGAATGTGAAGGCCGAGGACATCACTGCACACGACTATAGACTTTATAAACACTATACGCTAAGGCTACACTAAATTTATTTTAAAAGTTTTTCTTTCTTCAGGCCGGGCGCGGTGGCTCAAGCCTGTAA
>NW_012135081.1:3721718-3753663 GCF_000956105.1 Propithecus coquereli
AAATAGGAATATACTAAAATAAAAAATACATAGTAAATATAGAAACCAGTAACAGCCAATTATTCTTATCATGATTAAGGATTGTGTACTGTATATAATTGTATGTGCTATGCGACTGGCAGTGCAATAGATTTGTTTACACCGGCATCGTCACAAACACGTAGTGATGTATTTCAGTACGACATCACTAAGTGATAGGAATTTTTCAACTCCACTATAATCTTATGGGACCACTGGTGTTTATGCCCGCATATGTGATCAAAATGTCACTATGTGGCACATGACTTTACTCATGTGTCTGGTATAGCACTATCTTCTACAGTAGTGTAAGCATCGTTTATTTATATCAATATGCATTTCCCACGAGTGGAATCTTATTATACACACGGATTTAAGCAGGCTTTCCCCTGGTCTATGTCAATAAATATACTCTTAGGTTACTGTGAATGGCTCTGAGTACTCCCTTGCATGGATTCTCAGGGCTTTTCACACGTCCACTACCTGATTTCTTTCCCAGAGGGGACATGAGCCTTGCTCTAGAAGCGCCATCTGATTCCACCCCCCCCCCAGCCACACACACACACACACACACACACAAGAGTGCTTGCACACGCTGGAGTCCGTGGGGGCCAGCTGGTGGCTCCCTAGGCGGTGTAGTCTAGTCCAGTCCTGGTACCAGACACCTTTGCAGGATTTTCCAGGGCGCAGACTCATTCCCGGCATTCCCTTTAGGGCAGGAGCAGGAGCCGGTTTCTCCCACTCTTGACTCCCCCTGCAGGTGACCTGGGTTCCTGAAACTGGGACAGGGCCTGGGAGCTGGGCGTGAGGCAGTGGGGCGGCAATGCCTGCAATAGAAGCACGGGCAGGTCATGATGTCCCCAGAAGCTCCTTCTCCTCCACCACCTCCCTGTGCCTGACGTGAGGATGAGGCCAGAGGCCCCCGCATGGGGACTCAAAGCATTGCTGATCTCCAGACCTTTGTCTAGACTCTTAGAAGTCCCAGCCAGTCCTGGGCCAACCTGGGAAGATTCACAGTACACGGACGCCCTGGGAGCTAACTCCTGGGATCCTGGAGATGTCTCAGGCAGAGCACAGAAGTGAGGCTGAGACTGCAGGAGGGAGGGGCCCCAGGGGCTGATGCTAAGACCAGGCTCAGACTGCAGGGCTCGGGGCTGTCTCCACCACTGCTAGCCCTGTGGCCTCACGCAAGCAACTTAACCTCTGTGCCTCCCTCCGCTTCCTGCTATACTAAGGGGATAATAATTCCTACTTCACAGGGTTGTTGTGTATGTTAAAAAAGATGATACACGGAGCGTGCTCACAACAGTGCTTAGCACAGCTGGTGAGGGGTGTCCACCAACTATTAGCTTTTATTATTATTCTCATCTTCTGACAGGCCTGGCTCTTACTGTTATCTGAGGACAGCTGTCTCTTCTGTCCCCCTGGGACCAGAGAACCAGAGAGAGAAACAGAGTGAGAGACAGAGAGAAAACATGTAGGGACGCAGGTAGGGAGCTTGTAAATAAACGCAGGGGCCTGAGTGTGACTGTGCAGAGATCATCTGTCACCATGAAGGATTCTGTGTATGTTACATGTAAAAAGGTAGGAGCTCTGAAAGTACAGCTCACGTGTGAATGACTAACGCAGCTGTGTACGTGGGAGGGCGGGGGTGGAACATACAGCTTCCGTGAGTGTGTATGGTGGAGGCTCGCATGTATGTGTGTTATCGAGTGAATGAGTGAGTGTTATCAAGTGTATGTCACGAATGTTTAAGAGTATGGGCGTACGAGGGTTGTGAGTGAATTTCCAGGTTCCCCAGGTACACATCTCTTGATGAGGGGTTTTCATCAGAGACAAAAGTGCCACAAGCTGAGGGGACAGTGCCCCTAACTCTGGAACAGATTTGATGCTTTTCTCTTTCAAAGCTTCCAGGTTTCCTGAGGAAGAGCTGCTAGCTCAGCTGAGCCCAGCCTTAAACCCACCCCGCTGATCGAAACCCGGGAAGGACACCAACACCAGCCATCCCCACCCTGCACCCCCACCCCTGCCCAGAAATGCTCCCAGCCAGCAGGACTCACACCGCACCCACCTCCCTTCCCTGCTCAACCACATGCTCCTCCCTGCTCTCCCCAGCCCCTCTGAGAGCGCCTGGGGCAGCTCCCAGCCACTGACAGAAGCTTAAGCCCCTCTCCAGGCTTTGAGAGCACTTTGCTACCTGCCTAGGCAGGCCCCTACCCCAGGTCAGCAGGCCAATCCCTGCCAGCAGGGAACCAAGGGCTGGGGGGAGGGAGGTGCAGCAGCTTCAGAGCCCACAAAACCCCCCTCCCAGGAGGCAGGCACTCCACCCCACTCTGCATCTCTTCAAGAAGGCAAAATCAAGGCCAGGTGCAGTGGCTCACGCCTGTAATCCTAGCACTCTGGGAGGCCGAGGTGGAGTGATCGTTTGAGCTCAGGAGTTCGAGACTAGCCTGAGCAAGAGCGAAACCCCGTCTCTACTAAAATTAGAAAGAAATTAATCGGACAACTAAAAATATACAGAAAAAATTAGCCAGGCATGGTGGCACATGCCTGTAGTCCCAGCTACTCAGGAGGCTGAGGTTGGAGAATCGCTTGAGCCCAGGACTTTGAGTTTGTTGTGAGCTAGGCTGACGCCACGGCACTCCAGTCCGGGCAACAGAGTGAGACTCTGTCTCAAAAAAAAAAGAAGGCAAAATCAGGCTGGGCGTGGTGGCTCACAACTATAATGCTAACACTTTGGGAGACTGAGGCAGGAGGATTACTTGAGGCCAAGAGTTCAAGACCAGCCTAAGCAAGAGCGAGACCCCATCTCTACAAAAAATAGAAAAATTAGCTGGGCATGGTGGTGCACACCTGTAGTCCCAGCCACTCAGGAGGCTGAGGCAAGAAGATTACTCGAGCCCAGGAGTTTGAGGTTACAGACTGCACTCTACCACAGGAGACAGAGACCCTGTCTCAAAGAAAAAAAGAAGGCAAAATCAGGAAAGAGGGCTGAGTGGGGAGGGTATCTCGGGAGGAAAGGACCACTCAGAAGCAGGAGCTGGGTATCAAAAGAGGCCCTTCCTTTCATTCAGGGGCTCCAAAGAAAATCTCTCTTCCAGAAATACTATCATATGTATTAAGAACAATTGTCACTCTGGGAGGCTGAGGCAGGAGGATGGCTCGAGGTCAGGAGTTCGAGACCAGCCTGAGCAAGAGTGAGATCCTGTCTCTACTAAAAAAAAATAGAAAGAAATTAGCCAGACACCTAAAAATATATAGAAAAAATTAGCTGGGCATGGTGGCTCATGCCTGTAGTCCCAGCTACTTGGGAGGCTGAGGCAGAAGGATCGCTTGAGCCGAGGAGTTTGAAGTTGCTGTGAGCTAGGCTAACACCACAGCACTCTATCCTGGGCAACAGAGTGAGACTCTGCCTCAAAAAAAAAAAAAAAAAGAACAATTGTCACTTAATGCACAACTACTATGTGCCAGGTGCTTTACATATCAGACCTCTAACTCCATTTTATAAATGGGGAAACTGAGGCTCAGTCAGATTAAATAAGTTGTCCTAGGTCACACAACCAATAGTGACAGAGCCAGAATTTGAACCCAGGTCTGTCTACAAAGCCACACTAAGGTCTGTGCCTGCGTCTGCAGGTCTGTTCTCCAACCAGGACCAGCAGGCACCCCTCCACCAGGGGGATGGGGGAATCCAAGAGACAGACATGCATAGACCAGACGGAGTAACTAAGGGGAACGGTGGGCTGGGTGGCTGGCAAAGACATTGTCCAGTGAAGGGGAGCATAAGAAGCTTCAAGAAGAACAGGAGAGAGATTGTTGAGTGGAGGAGAAAAGGGATGAGGAGGGGATCTCAGGGCCCTGGGCTGCCTGGCTGAAGATGGCAGACACATGGTGGCATGCAGTGTGGCAGAGAGTGGGGTACAGAGATGGTGGAAATGGAGGCCTGTGACTGACTGTCCAGTGGCCTGGAGTACCCAGCCCCCCATGCCATCGCTGCCCCAGGAGGCCTGGGCTGTCTGCCTCATAGCCACTTCTGGGCCGGGGGGCTCAGCCCCCAGAGAGTCCAGGTACTGGGCAGCTTTCTGGGAAACCAAGCACCCCCAAACTCTGGAATGTGCCAGGGCTTCATTCTTCCAGCCACCTCATTCCCAGCAACAGGGAGGAGTGCTTAAGGGGAAGAGAACCTCAGAGGGACTCCAAAGTGACCAGCCATGGTGCCCAGAGGGGCACACCCAGAGAAGAGGAACCCCTGGCTGGAGATTCAGGAGTGAGGTGATGGGCAGGGACCAGGGAAAGTGTGGAAGGTAGGAGAGATGGCAAGGCAGGGTAAATGCAGAATGTGGGGGAGGAAATTGGAATTTAGGTGCCAGTGGGGTGTAGGGCTCCTTGCTGAAGCCAACCTGGGGCAGAACACTTTGAGGAGGGGGCAGAGCAAACCTCACCTAGGACTGCCTCCCCCAGCCCCATCCCAGCTTCCCCAGGCCCAGCTCAGTGCCAGGAGGAACCAGTGTCAAAAAACGTCCAGGAAGCAGAGCCTGAGTTCCACACAGCCCTTTCTCTCTCTGGGACTCTACTCCAGGAAAGGAGAAGTGACAAGTGTCACTTGCAGCCCCCAGGCTTCATGCAAGAGGGAGGCACAGAAAGTGCATCAAACCCTCTTAAAAGTTCCTTGGCAAGCCTGGCTCACCCCCAGGAGGATGGGCTGGTGGTGCAGCAAAGGGGACTGGAGGTAGCCACTAAAACTGTAAAGGACAAAGTAAACATATGGGACTAGGTCCAAGGTCCCAGAGCAGGCAGGGAGAGATTGCCCCACAGAGGCTGGGGAGCAGTCAAGGTGACTTCTTTCGTGCCCTCTCCGCCCACTTGATACACCCCACTCCCCTGAGTCATTTTATGCCAAACCACGGACCAGAGCTGCCACTCTCAGGGACCTCTCAGAAGGACTCTGCTCTCTAGAGGGTGGGAGTGGGGGTCCCGTTACTTTATTTCCAAACTGTTAAATTGGCGAGGAGGAAGAGACTGGGAAACATTAATCCAGCCGAGTGGGAGTCATATGTAAAATGAGCTCCCCCTCCCCGTGGTTATCTAAGCAGTTAGCACATGCCTGACACAGTTAGTTTCTTGTGGGTGGGAGGAGCAAAGACCGATCCTAGCACCCACAGCTGGGGAAGAGAAAGAGCAAACAACTCTCTCCCACCCCAGGGCTACTGAGTGGGGTGCTGGGGCCCCAGCACCTTCTGGCGCGGGTCTGGGTGGTGCTCGTTTGCATGTGGTTTGTATGTGCTCCTTCTGGCCACAGATACTTGTCACTGCTGTCGCTTCACACATTGTTTCTGACCCTTCCTCGTGCCCCTTCCTGGACTCCTGAGGGCTTGGGACCGCGGAGGGAGACCAGAAGCCCGACTTGGGGCCAAGGGGTCTGAGATGGGACCGGAGTCTGAAGAGCGCCCGGGCGTCGGCCGCGCGCAGGAAGCCTGGCTTAGGGCGACCCCTACAGGGCGATCCCTGAACGAAGGGAGGAGCGGAGGCAGCGGCGGCCCTCCTGCTCCCGACAGCAGCCGCCGGGCACCGTGCCCTCCAACGCGCTCTAGCGCTCCCTGGCACCTAGGAGCCCTGGGACAGTCCCCCACCAGGTCCTGGCAGAATCTAGAAGTTCACATCCCACCCCCAATTAGCCACGACAAAGGGGGTCAACACGGGTCCTACCAAGCACTAAAGCAGGAATATTTGGGAGCTCTGGGCTATATAAGCAACACTGCCCCGACACCACTGGATCTGCACTAGTGCCCACCTCGGGCGCCACACCCCCATCCTGCAGCCCAGCAGTGCAAGGGATTGTGGTTTTACTACGAGAATTTAGGGAACAGAGAAGATTGTGAAGAATCTCACATAACCTGTACTGAAAGTGGACCCACCAAGGTCCTCCAGCTGGGCCCCCCTCAACAGGGTGAAGCCAGTGGGAATGGGCTGCAGCTAGTGGGATGGAAGTCAGGCCAGGGCAGGACTTCCGCCAGGCAGTAGGCTATTTGGGGCCCACTGGAAGATACCTAGCTTCCTTCCCATCCGGCACCAGCACTGACTGTCCAGTTCAGCCGAGAAGGGAAGAGCAGGGGAAATGCAGCACTGCAACATTTGACTAGGGGGAAAAAAATGTCAAAAATGCTCTGAGCCTGCAGTTTGCTTGTTGACATACACAAATGCTCATGCCTTTGCCACTGGGCTCCCTCCACCCGCCGCCCCTGCCTTGGCTCAGTATGTGAATGGGGGCAGAGGGGAGGGCAGGGCAGAAGGGTGTGTGTGTGAACAAGTGAAGTCATTCTCTCTGGGTGGCTCCTTTTAATTAGCACCCTGAAAAAACTCCCAGCCAGCAAAATTGAGTCTTGCCAACCAGGAGCCCCACCCTTCTGGCTCATCTAGGCTCTGGGGCCAGGAGAGGGGGAGGAAATCTGAGAGTAAGGAAGGGGCATTTGAGAAGCCTTCCCAGTGCTCTGAGCACCCTTGGGCAGGACGTGGTCACAAGTGAGAGTCAGTTGGCCTCTGGGAAGCTCGGACTGAGTTGTTTCAGAGCAGGGGGGTGGGGGTTGGCAAGGCATTGGGGTAATCACCCATTTGCCCTGCTCCCCTGGGAGACCAGCCCCGGTGTCCAGCCCTGGAAGTTGCACTGCAGGACATTACATCAAGGTCCAGGCCTAAGCAAGGCATTTGGGCCTCCCTCTGGCCAGTTCAGTTGTACCCAACATTCTAAGCAAAGTCACCTGGTCCCTCGTGGGGAACCCCCAGAATCCAATCGCCAGGACTGGAAGC
Organism: Propithecus coquereli; assembly: GCF_000956105.1. Taxonomy (NCBI): domain Eukaryota; kingdom Metazoa; phylum Chordata; class Mammalia; order Primates; family Indriidae; genus Propithecus; species Propithecus coquereli. The sequence goes on from NW_012135081.1 coordinate 3,728,541, forward strand.
AGCAAGTTGACTCCATGAAAGAGACAGCGCAAGCCTCGCTCACCTTCCCTCAAGACCCCTAGCCCCGCAGTCCCGAGGCTCATCCACCCCCTCTTCTCCCTCAAAACCTTTCTACAGCAAACTGCTCAGTAAACCTTTGAAGATCTGTGAGACCCTCTGGCCTGGTTCCAGCCTTTGCAGGTGCCTCCCTGTTCCTGCGTCTATACCCCACTCCCCCATCAGGCTAGCAGTTCCAGAGGACAGGGCCCAAGTCCCTCCTTACTCTGGTCTCCCGCCTCAGCCCCTAGGACTGGACAGCCCACGGGAGGGTGCAGACCTGCTCACTGTGAAAGGGGGCAGTGGAGGAGGTAGGAGCAGCACTGAGACTTGGGGGTCCTCTGGATGGGGAGGCAGGAGCCCCAGGTTCAATCCCACTACTGCTGCTACAAAAATCACTGTGTGACCTCAGACGAGGGGCTCTCCGTCTCAGGTCTAGAATCAGTAACCTTGAGAGCCCTTCCAGCCCTCACAGTCTCACTAGGATTATCTAGTATCCTAAAGTGTTCATTGGAGGAGAAGACTAGGGCAATGGGAAAATGCTAATGGAAGACCAGGATGGTGTGGTCGCGATTTAACAGGAAAGGATTCTCACTCCCAAGGCCAGGAGCAGGGGTTCCTTCTAGCTTCCCCTGGTCTAGAGAACCATTTTCAAATGTCCCCAGCTCTGGGGAGTGGTGAGCATCAGGCAAGAGCTGGGGATGGGGAGCACAGGACAAAATAAAGGGGAGCTGCTTGACACCTGTCCAGAGCCCAGAGGGGTATTCCCAGGGCCTGTGGGTCCCCCTCTGACCACCTCCCAAGCTAAGCAGACAAATCCCCAGAACCAGAAGCCACCAGCCCAGAAGACTGCTGCCCCTGCCAATCCCCAAACCCTCCCCAGAAAGCCAGGCCTGGTGCCCTCCCACCAACCACACAGGGCATGAACCCAGGGGGGCCCACCCTGGGGTTCAGGCTAGTGGAAGAGGATGGGTCCTGATTTCAGGTGACAGTGGAGAAAGGATGGGGTGACTGCTCTTGGGGACAGAGAGGGGTGTGTCGGAAGAACGAATGCGTCCTGTCCCTGGGGCTGAGTGGGAGCCTGGGCAGAGCAGGCACCGCCCGACGCGGAGGCCTCCAGCCCCCGCCCAGCTGGGCTGCTGTTCCCATCACACCCTGGGCAGTAAAACCTGCTTTTATGATCGTTGCGGGGGTTGGTGTTTTCCTTGGGGGGGTCTGTTTGTGTCTGTGTGTCTTTGTGCAAATACACCTGTGTTGATGTGTACCTGGTCCTGTGCATGCATTGATGTCTGAGGTTTTGTGTGTATGTGTGAGGGAGAATCTGTGTGTGTCCATGAGTGTGTTTGTGCACGTGTATTCATGTGGGAGATAATCACAGCTACTGTTTATTGAATTATTTCAATGTGCCAGGTGTTATTTCCTTTCATCCTTACAGCAATCCTATAAGGAAGGTATTCTAGCTATCCCTGTTTTATAGATAGGGAAACAGAGTTGGAGAGATTGAATACTTAAACCCAAAGTCAGAGACTAGGAAGGGACAGAGCCAGGATGCTTGTCTCTACTGCTCAGAGTGTCTCTCTGTGTGTGTCCATATAAAATACACAAATATGTGTGTGTGTGTGTGTGTGTGTGTGTGTGTGTGTGTGAGAATCTGGGCACAACACCTGTACATTTGTGTGTCTGTGTCTGCTCCATCTAAACCTGCTCAGGTGGGTTTGTGCGTATCTCTGTGTGTGTGGAGGCCCAGGGGCAGGTCAGCTGGTCAGCAGCTGGGGTCACCAGAGTCTTAGGAACAGTGACCCTCCCCAGTATAGTGACTGACTGTATTTTCGGAGGCAGAAAACAGAGCATGCGGTGTGGCTGAGCCTGGACAGAGAATTTTTGCCATCAAGACTGCTGCAGGAAATGCCACTGTGGGTCAGCACGGTCCCTCAGCCTGGCAAACGAGGCAGTCCGTCCCCTTGAGGAGGGGCTCAGTGCCCCACAGAGACAATCTGGGAAGCTCAGAGGGGGCCGAGAACGGAGCAGAGCCACCCCTCCCCCTAAACAGCAGGTGGGAGTGGCAGGGAGGAGAGAGGAGCTGGGACTTCCCGGCTCGGTTCCCCGGAGAGCCCTGTGCTCTGTCTCCTACAGCCTCCCTCCCGAGGCAGAGACCACGGGGTCCCCGGGTGCTGGGACAGGGGTCTCTCGGTGCTGCGAGGGGGCCTGGGAACCTGGCTGCACGGGCCGCGGCGGGGCGGGGCCGAGCGGCAGGCCGGGTGGCGGCCGCGGATTGGCTGGCCGAGCGCTCCCACGGCCGGGGGCCCAGGGCGGCGCCCGCTGCGCCCAGCTCGGTGACTCACCCTCCACCCCACCCGTGAAGCTGGACCGACGCCCGGCCGCTTCCCACCCAAGACCCGCCCGCTAAGCCGGGACAGTCTGACTCAGCAGGGGGAGCCGGGCCTGCCTGCCGCCCCTTTCGCGTCCTCCCCAGGGGCGGAGGAGGGGCTGGGGAGAATGTGTTTCCAGCCCTCTAGGAGAATCTGTCCCGCTGTGGGGAGGGCAAAATGGTGTCTGTTCTTCTGGAGGATCTGTGTGTCTGTCCATGGGGTAGTAGGGACTTTTGTCCCTCTGAAATGGGAGGTTGTGTGCCTGTCCCTCTGGAGTGTCTCTGTGCCTCCCCTCTCAGAGATCCTTGTGGGTCTAGCTGATGGACTGTGGCCTTTTAGAGTATGCGTGTTGGTCCCATTGGGGTGTCACTCCATGATCACCACTTCAAGATTATCTCTGCACCCCCCTATTTCCCCCTTCCCCCACACACACCAGTTCGGTGCCTTTATCTCAGAGAGGCCAGGACAGGACTGTCAGGGGCTGTATTTGAGGAATTCTCCAGCTCTGGTTCTGCCCCCTCCACACTGCCAGGGCCCAGAAGGTCAGAGGCCAGATGCCACCCTGCAGGTCAGGCTCAAGGCTTGCCCACTTCAATCCCTATGCCCTGTCCCTGCAAGATCTCATAGTGATCTTAAAGTGACCTCAAAGCAAGATCTCAAAGCAATCCCTTAACAAGGAAAAAGGATCCACAATTGTCCAGAGACTACTGTGTGCTGAGCCTGAGCTAGGAGCTTTCTGTTCATCTTATCTACTGCTTCTCATGGCAACTCCAAAAATAAACATAATCCTCATTTTACAGAAGAGAAACTGAGGCATAGAGGGATGGCTTAAAGTTGCACTGGTGCAGTACGTGACAGAGTCTGAATTTGAACCCAGGACTATCTGGCTCTAAAATGTATGTTCTTTCCATGGCTCTGGCTGCTCCCCAAACTCCCTAGCCAGTGGTGGCCTCTGCCTGGCCCCATTATGCTGCAGCAAGGTTGGGGGAAACTCTGCCAACTCCACAGGGAGGCCCAGTTCTCAACTTCACCCAGGTGCTCCTGTCCCAGGGGAGGACCCCTGACAGCTGTGAGAGGAGTGGGCTGGGAAGCAGAAAGAAGCCAACTGTCGGCATATGTGGGCTTTCGAGGCAGCAACAGGATGTGCCAGATCCCCAGCTGCCAGGTTAACCCACACACTTTGTAGGACACACACACACATGCACAGTGACTGCTGGACACACACTCGATGCACAGATCCAACTGTGGGAGTCACTGCACGGACTCACAGACTCACACGCACGCCTATGGCATGTGATGCACACCTTATTTATAGCATTGTTACAAACAGATATAAAGGAATCAGTGGAGTCATTACACACACTCACAATGGTTTGTGGGTCATTACACACACACTGTCAGAACAACCAAAAAGAAGATGATGGAGGAGTGAGAACATGTAAAGTTGTTAGAGGAACCAATCAGTTCAATGGCCTGGCCAAACTCACTCAAGTCCCAACCCAGAAAAGCCGGACCCCTCTCTCCACTCTCCACACCCACCCACACTGCACAGACCATGCCCACTACTGCCCTCTGCTCTCTGGGCTAAGATGGGGACTACTCGTGTACACACAGAGGGACACACACACACACACAGGCCTTTGACAAAACATCTATGTGAGCACCAACTCACGTACATGTCTTCGCCAAACATGACATACAAAAGCCATTGTATGGCCTTTCCAAAGCGCATGCACACGTGACAGTCACCCAGGCACAAAGCCTTCCTGCAAACATAGGTCTATGTGAGACTCACACAAACATGCCTCATGCCACTCACACACACACACAACCACTGTGCCCTCACACAGACCCATGGATGCATGCACACAACACAGGAGGAATACAAACACACACACAAATCAAATGCACACACAATAAGAAGGATAAGTGTGCACAGACCATGAGCATGACACACCTCCCCCGTCACAAAAGGAATTCCCCCTGCACACACCACTGCCCCTCAACCTTCCATCTTGGCACAAACCAAGCCCAGGCCTGCTCCATCAGCTCCATCCCCTCCCTGCCCCAGACGGGCCCTGCACTGCCTGCCCCAGCCTGCCTGGGTGGGGCCCCGCCTGCTCCCAGAGCCAGCTGCCAGCTCAGCACAGGGCAGGCTGCCGGCTGCCGCCCCAGCACGTCGTGGGCCGCACCCCTCTTCCTAGGCCTGCCACCTCAGCATCTGGGCCCCAGCCTGGGCCCCACCTAGCCCATTTCTGCAAGTGGGTAGGTGAGCAGGGTGCCTGATTCCCAGAGCTGGGGGACCAGGAGGGGATCCAGCTGGCAAGACCCAGCTGAGAGCCTCCCACCTCCACCTCCTGGTGTCTTCTTTTTCTTCAGATGGACCCCTCCTCACCAACACTGGGTCCCCACAGTAACAGGTAACGTTCTGGTTGCAGTCAGCAAACACACCTAGAACTACAACTCTGTCACACACACGGCGTTCCGTCCACACTGGCCCCTAACCCAAAGACATTTGTCCGCACACACACAAGCTTTCAAGCACACACACCATCACTGGAACAAACAACCAATCAGCACTCCCTCTTACAGGCCCTCAGCAGGCAGCCGTGCACACACAACCACTCGACCACACACTCCTGGCACGCCACGCAGTGTCCCTGCACCACCGGTCACACGAAACTCCCATCTCACACACAGAGTTTCATGTGCAGTCTCCCTAAAGTATGCACGGCTGGACACAGTGTCTCTGTGCGCAGCCAGTCACACAGAGACACCAGTGGTGGCCGTGGAAAAAGCATATATTTTAGAGCCAGACAGTCCTGGGTTCAAATCCAGACTCTGTCACATACTGTGCCAGAATGATCCTAAGCCACCCCTCTATGCCTCAGTATCTCCTCTGTAAAATGGGGATTTTGTTTATTTTTGGAGTTGGCATGAGAGCAGTAGATAAGATGAACACAAAGCTCCAACTTAGGGCTCGGCACACAATAGTCTCTGTACAATTGTGGATCCTTTTCCCTTGTTAAGGGATCACTTTGAGATCTTGCTTTGAGATCACTTTAAGATCACTTTAAGGCTGGGTGCGGTGGCTGACACCTGTAATCCTAGCACTCTGGGAAGCTGAGGCAGGAAGATGGCTTCAGCTCAGGAGTTTGAGACCAGCCTGATCAAGAGCAAGACTCCGTCTCTACTAAAAATAGAAAAATTGGCCTCACATGGTGGTGCACACCTGTAGTCCCAGCTACTTGGGAGGCCGAGGCAGGAGAATCACTTGAGCACAGGAGTTTGAGGTTGTAGTGAGCTATGGTGGTGCCACTGCATTCCACACAGGGTGACAGAGCAAGACTCTGTCTCAAAAAATAAAATAAAATAAAAAAGATCACTTTGAGATTTTGCAGGAGCAGGCCATAGGGAATGAAGTGGGAAAGGCTGGAGCCTGACCTGCAGGGTAGCATCTGGTCTCTGACCTTCAGGGGCATTGTCACAAGTTGCTTATAATTGTCCCAAACACATGCATGCCAGCTCTGCCCTGGGATAGCTAGTTCTGTGGGGCAGGTCTTTGCCCCCACATTGTGTTTGCAGTTCCAGAACATTGGAGGAGGCTTCATTTTATCCCTGCTCTGTCCCTCTCCAAGAGCAATAAGCCTGGCTGGGGCAGGGAGCTGGGAAATGTCACCCCAGAAGCCATGCCCTCTCACAGACCAGCCCCCAGGACATGGGGAGAAGAGCAGAAATAAGCCAACAGCTGGCTCAAGCTCAAGGCCAGAGGGACCCTATGGCACCTGCAGTGGACCTGGGAAGAGGATAGTTCCTGGTGCCTGCTGCCCCAGGAGGGACCCAACAAGGGCCTGGCAGACCCCGGTGCTGGAGGAGGAGGGGCAGTGACACAGGGAGGAGGCATCCGGGACAGGGCCTGGCATCAAAAAACAACACTGGAGCAACACTGGTGGGGCCCAGACCCTTAGAGGGGACAGGCAGAGGTCTGAGGGCCCCCACACACTCCCCTCCCTGTGCCCGTCTCTCCTGAAGTCTTTCAGCGTAGGAGTCAGGTTGCGGGCACTTAAGAAGCCCCCACTATGCTCCTGGGGGCTGGCCCTCGTGTCTCTTTTTTTTTTTGAAACAGAGTCTTGCTCTGTTGCCCGGGCTAGAGTGCCGTGGCGTCAGCCTAGCTCACAGCAACCTCAAACTCCTGGGCTCAAGGGACCCTTCTGCCTCAGCCTCCTGAGTAGCTGGGACTACAGGCATGCACCACCATGCCCGGCTAATTTTTTCTATTTTTGGAGAGATGGGGTCTCGCTCTTGCTCAGGCTGGTCTCAAACTCCTGACCTTGAGCCATCCACCCGCCTCAGCCTCCCAGAGTGTTAGGATTACAGGCGTGAGCCACCGCGCCAGACCCCTCCTATCTCTTGATCTGTGTGCTGGTGGCATGATGTGTTCAATTTGTGAAAAGTCATCAAGCTGTATACTCATGACTTGAGTACTTCTTTCTATGTGTGTTACACTTCAATGAAAATATTTTTTAAAAAATAAATTTCCCAATGTGTACAAAGCTCCATGTCTTTCTGGGTTGATGTGAGCCCGTCTGTCCGTGTCTGTCTGTGCCTGTGCCTGTCTGTGCCTGTGCACATACACCTCCTGTATGAATTATTCCTCGTCCCTGGTGCCTGAGGCCTCTGCTCTGTGTGGGCACCTACAACATGCGTGCGCGCGCACACACACACACACACGGCTCCCCGCCTGTCTCACCCTGTGATGGCAAGGCTGCAGCTGCAGAGGGTGAGGAGGGAATGTTGTCAGGCCTTTCTTTTGTTTAAACAATAGACATTTATGACCACTTGCTGTGTGCCAGGCAGACTCGGCCCTCACCACGCTCACACTGCTGGGGAGACAGCAGTGCAGGGAAAGGGCAACGTGGTAGGGCACAGGGTAGTGGGGAGCCCAGCCTTGGAGGGGCAGGGGAGGACTTAACAGAGGAGGACATGCTAAGTTAGGAAGATTAAAGTTCACCAAATAGATGGGTCAGACACTGGAAGTGCATCAGGGCAGGACAGAGCATCCGCAAAGGCTAGGAGGTGTGAAGGAGACTGGCTTCCTCAAGGAACCGCCAGGAGCTCAGGGGCTGGAGTGGGGTGGGGGCTGTAGAGGCAGTCTTCCGACGGACAGGTGAGGCAGGGCCTTGAGGGCCAAGCTCGAGAGCTTGGTGCCTCCAAGGAAGGGATCTGGGCCAGGGAGCGACATGACTGGAAGGAGTGCTGTGGAGGAAGGTGCACTGGACCGGGAGTGAGGACACCTAAGCTCTCACCCTTGCTCTGAGCCTCCAAAGCAACAGGGTGCTGGACATCAGAGCTGCTGGCTCATGACGTCCCCCGCTAATGCCTGCCATGCTCGCTAGTCTTCCTGGGTCCTGCCCATTTCCTATCCCCAGCTCCACCTGCAGGCCCTGTGCAGGCATGGACCTCCCACGCTGGCCTCAGCTGTCTCTGCCGCCTGCCACCTGCAGGAAAGAAGGGAGCCAGCAGGCCAGCGTGCGGCAGTGGGGCGCCCTCTGGGGGAGCCCCTGCTGCCTCTCACTTGGTGCGCCGTGTAGCAGAGGACACACACCTACAGCCACAGGGCTGACCTAACCCCTCCCCCAGGGCCCTGAGCCCTCAGCTCCTTCCACCCCATCCACCTGCAGCAGTGGCCCCAGGGGTTCCAAGTGTGCAGGGCATAGATCGGTGGAGACTCAAATCCATCCCAAGCTCCATTCATCAAGTCATGCCCTGGCCCAGGGCTGCATCCCCCAGGGGGATGGGAGCTTCCTCTGATTTGCACAAAGCCGTCCAGTGGGCAGCAGTGGCCTGCAACAGCAGCGGGGACTGCAAGCTCTGCTCCCAGGAGCCCGTACAGCAGCTTCTTACCTGCTCCTCTGCTGCCTCCTAGTGGACACCTGATGTCCCTCCCATTTGCTCAAATCCAACTGGGCTCCCTCAACTCTAGCCCACGCTTGGGGGCCCATTCTTGGGGGTTCAGACAGCTGAGCAGCAGGAGGCAGGGAAAGATGAAAGTCCAGGGCCCCTCCCACTGCTACGTTTCTTTGTGTCCCTTGAGTTCCCACCACGGCACTGCCCTCCAGTGCTGATACTGGATTCTCAAAGTCTGGCAAACGAAGGCAGGAGCTGATGTTGGAGATTTCGCCCATTTTTATCTGCTTCCCCTCAATGCCCTCTGTGCTGGCTCAGCTCTTGTGCTGCGGGTATCAAGGCAGGGCTCGCCTGTCTGACCTCAGTCTCCCTGCTGTGAACCTATGGCTTTTGTGATCTTGGCTAGGACAGTTTTTCTAAATATTTGAATTAGTTTCCAACATGTAAAAATCAGGAGATTTCATGTAAAATTCCAGATTTCTGATTTCTGTTGAAAAGTTGAAAATTATGGCCACTCTGGAACCACATTCTAGGGTGGCTACATCGGTAGGGATTGAGTAAAGTGGCTGCCCCAGGCCTGACCCCAACATTTGGGGAACCAGGAAAGGGTGCAGGAGAGCCAGAGCTCCCCACTCTCTTGGCCTCAGCTCCCCGCTGCAGTCAGGGGGACTCACGCACAAGCCCGTGGACACACGACTGCTCATCCAAGTGCTATCTGCACCAGTCCAATAGAAATGTATACAAGCCATAAATGTGAGCCACATGTGGAATTTTCTAGTAACCACATTTTAAAAGCAAAAAGAAATAGGTGGAATTAATTTAAATAATATAATTGACTTAACCCAATCTATCCCAAATATTATTTGAACATGTAATTGATAAAAATTATTAACAAGATATTTTATATTATTTTTTTCTTATACTAGGTCTTCAAGATCTGGTGTGTAATTTATACTTTCAGCACACCTCAATTTAGACTACCTGCATTTCACCTACTGAATAACCACACGTGACTAGTGGCTTCCTTACTGGACAGTGCGGCTCTGACAACCCCTGCTCCCATCCCCAGAGGCAGAGCCGAGGGAAGAAAGGAAAGCAGTTCCTGGAAGTGGACTTAGGCCATTAGGACAGGGACTTGGGAACACAGGTTCTGTCTGGGTGGGTGCCACTCCCCTTGGACTCCATCACCAGGGGTAGAGGAGCGTGACCGGAGGGGTCAGAGAGCAGGGCTCACTAAAGCAAGGGCCTCATGGTAAGGGTGCCTCCGGCCCAGGTCGAAGAGTGGCACTGACTGCCCTTTATATATTGTAAGCAATTCGTTTGGTGGGGCACTCCCCACAGCGCCCTCCAGGGGGCGCCTGAAGCCCGGGTAAAGAGATCCCTACGCGCAAAGATGACTGACGTCTACTGCCCTCCTGTCCCCCAGGCCACGCGTGCCCACACAGCGTGGTCCACTCTTGGGTCCTCTCCTCTAATCCCGCAAGTTTCCCCTAGCTTAGAAGAGTCTAGGCAGGTAAGAGAATCTGGAAACAGCTCAGGCGTAGAACCCTTTGTTCTGAGACATCGTGCCACCATATAGCTAGGCAACCCTGAGGGAGTGATGTCCCCTCCCCCGGCCTATAAAGTGGCAGCTGAACCTGCCTCACAGACCGTGTGCGGATCAAATGAGGCACAGCCTTTCTAAGCGTTTTGAAAACTGAAGCCCGATGCGGCAGTGAGAAAGAAAGCCTGAATGGGCCGGGGCGGACAGGTGCCTTCAGGCCCCTCTGCCTTCTCTCCGGCCCCTTCTGCTTTCCGAGGCTCCTGGTCCCAAGGGAAGTGAACGTGATGTGGGGGCGGGGGACACAGAGGGAAGCCAGAGGGAGGATTCATCCTGAAGGGGCTCCTGAGGGAAAGGGCGCTCATCTCCACTTACAGTTCAGAAAACGCCTTCTCAGCCCAGTCATGACTGCAGTCACTCCTGATGGCCACCCTGTGATTTGGCTGTCCCATTTCACTGGAAGCGAACAGAGTTCAGAGAGGGGAGGCAGCATGCCCACGGTCACAGCTCCTCTGGGTGCAGAGCCAGGGTGTCAGCCCAGGTCCTCTACCTCCTCACCCAGGGCTCATGCCGCTGAGCCGACTGAGTCATGTGCCCCCATCAGAGGATGCCAGAGTCCATCTTCCTACAATATCTCCTCCATCAACTCACTTCCTTGCCTCCCACCAAAAAAAAAAAAAAAAAATCTCCAATGGCACCAATGCTTCTGAGATCAAGCACAAATTTCTTGGCTCAGCATTCTAGGCTTCCATGATCCACCAAACTGCCCAAAGAATAAAGTAGGTGAGCTAAAAGATATTGTTAAAAACAGAGTCCAAACTTTCTTTGTCCAACAAAAGGGGACCACGGCCCAGAGAGGGGAGGGACTTCCCAGGATCCCAGAGGAAGATGAGGATGTGGAAGTCAGTTTGCTTCCCTGGTCAGTGTAGCTCTGCTCATCCTCCAGCCCCTGCCAACAGCCACGCCTCTGACATGGGCTGAAATGCTCACTGGATTAGGGTTAGCTGCAGCGGGGAGTAACAGAAAACCCCAGCATAACAAGTGGCTCAATCCAGACAGAAGTTTATTTCTCTCTCAATTTCCAGACCTATGGAAATAATCTGTCCAAAGTCAGTATGAGACCCCATGATGGCAGGGATGCAGGTCCCATCTCTTCTTTGCTCAGCTGAGGGTGGCTTCCATTTCCCAGGTCACCTCATGGGCCAAGATGGCTGCTGGACTGCAGCCATTTCATATACACTCCTGCCAGCAGAAAGGAGGGGTGAAAGAAGTGACTCACACTCTCCCTTTAAAGACACTTCCTGGAAGTTGCGTCCTCCACTTCCACGTCATTTTCTTTGACACATGGCCACAGCTAATTATAGAGAAGGCAGGGAAATGTGGTCTTTATTCTCCATAGCCATGTGCCCAACTAAAAAGTGGGGCTCTAATTACTGAGGAAAGGGGGGGAACAGGTATTGGGGGACTCACTCTCCTTTAATTCTTTTCAGAGCCAAGGCTGTGTTCCTGGACATGGATTTCAGGTCGAGGAAAGGCCAGTTAGCTCAGCCCCTGCATCTTATCAGATTTTACCAGCCAGGTGACAAATTTCTCTTCTTCTAAAAATTCATATTTTAAAAGCCAGGACCACCCAAAAAAGATAAAAATCATACATCAATGCCACACTAAATCATCAGAGTCCGGTGTGCACATTGTCTCCTCACCTTGCTGTGTTCCAAATGCCCACTCCTGCCTCTGCCCTGTGCCTAAGACAGTGTCTTGTTCACCCCAGATGCCCAGTGAATGTTTGCTGGGTGACTGAACGAACGAAGTTAGTTGACTTTCCAGAATATATATTGTTTTTCCACATCAGCTGGAAGGAGTGTGAGGACAAGGATGCTGTCTTCTGTGGCTTTGTGGTCTCCTCCACCAGCCTCCTCGCCGGCTCCCAAGCACAGGCACACACTGCTGGACATGTTGCAGGCGAGCTCTGCGCTAGCTCTGCTCTGCCCGCCCCTTCCTCGGGCACTGGGAGAGGGCCTGACAGTGTGCCCGTGGGCTGCGTGTGGTCCCGAATCCCTCTAAGGCCACTTCACTGGGGGATGCTTTTAAAAGATCAACACTTATAACTTTGACTCAAACTGTACAAAAGTAATTCATGTAACCAAAATGTTTGTACCCCCGTAATATTCTGAAATAAAAATAAAAATTAAAAATTTTTTTAAAAATCAATATACCAGTTGTTTCTGGAGTAGGTCTCAGCAAATTGATCTATCTCCCCAAAAAGAGAGTGTTTTAAATGAGTAAAATTACAAAAAAGAAATAGATGACTGTCAATATGGAAATGGCCCATTCCTTCTTTTATTTAATAATTTTTTATTGACCACCTACTATGTGCCTCGCACTCAGCTAGGCGCTGAAGAATCCGTGGAGAACCAGGCGGACGTGGTGCGGTCCCTGCCCCCATGGAGCTTGCTGTCTATGGGGTAGGGCTGACATTAATAAAATACCTCTGCAGATGAATGAATGACTCTAATTTACAAGGAGAAGATAGTGTGCCTTGAGAAATTACAATAGAAATATCCCACTCAGTCTGCGGTGTCTAGAAGACTTTCCTGGAAAAGCTGCATTTGAACTGCTCAGGAATGGCTAGGCAGCTCCTAAGCATGCGTAAGAAAGTCAGTGTGGGTCGGTCGGCGCGGTGGCTCATGTCTGTAATCCTAGCACTCTGGGAGGCCGAGGCTGGAGGATTGCTTGAGCTCAGGAGTTCAAGATCAGCCTGAGCATGAGCGAAACCCCGTCTCTACTAAAAATAGAAAGAAATTAGCTGTACAACTAAAAATATATGGAAAAAATTAGCCGGGCATGGTGGCTCATGCCTGTAGTCCCAGCTACTCGGGAGGCTGAGGCAGGAGGATTGCTTAAGCCCAGGGGTTTGAGGTTGCTGTGAGCTAGGATGACACCACAGCACTCTAGCCCGGGCAAAAGAGCAAGACTCTGTCTCCAAAAAAAAAAAAAGTGGGTGTGTTCCAGGTGGAGCCAGCATGTGCAATGGCCCTGAGCAGAAGGAAACTCGATGTGGGCTAAGCTGAAAAGCCAGCGCCGCTGCACCCTAGTGTACAGGATAGAGTGGCCAGGATGGGGCCTGGGAGGTGGGTGGCCACAGAGTGGGCACAGCCTGCACACGATTCAGGACTTGAACTTCACCCTGGGTCTCAACATGAATGGGTTTTAAGTAGGGGAGCAACTGAATCTGATTTGCATTTTTGAGAGTGCACTGTGACGTTTAGGACAGTGAACCACTCCGTATGGTACTGCGAAGGTGGATACGTGTCATCATACATTTGTCCAAACCCATAGAATGTCCAGAACCAACAGCGCGTCCTAATGTAAACCGTGGGCTGTGGGCGATGACGGCACGCCAGCGTAGGTTCATCGGTTGCAACAAATGCACCACTCTGGTGGGGGGTGCTGATGATGGCGGAGGCTGTGCGTGTGTGGGGTAGGGGTGTATGGGAACCCCCTGAACCTCCGCTCAATTCTTCAGTGAACCTAAAACTGCTCGGAAAAAAAGTGCACTCTGGCAAGGGGCCCGAGTGGATCTTCTGTCTTACAGGAAATGTTCTATATGACAGATGTGAACAGGAGTAAAAATGTATCAAGCCATATATTTAACATTAAAGAACTTCCTGCATCTCGCTGTACGCATGATATGCCTCAGCGAGGAAAGAACAAAGGGACCTGTGACTGGCCTAGGCTGGCCCAGTGGGGGCCCTTGTGGGCCCAGATGGAGGCCCTGTGACTGGCAGGTCCCCCAGAATCCCATGGTTGGAGCTGGGGGAAAACATATCCTCAAAAGAAGGGGGACGTAGCGGGAGTGGAGGGTGGGGGGATTGTGTTACTAGAAGGGAGAAGGGACACTGAATGGACAAAGCCACTGTGCCCACTATGACGTGGAAAGAGGCAGCACAGTGGCCCAGGGGGCTGCCAACCACGCTGGTCCCCTTCCCCACGTCCCCGTCCTCACACTCTGGCCCTCGCCCTTAGCCCACGTTGGGCTCCCCCTACTGCAGGGAAGCTCACAGACCCCCTTCCCCAGATCAGCGGGCAGACAGAGCCAAACCTCGGAAAGACAATGTCTGACGGAGTCCACAAATGCTCGGAAGACTCATCATTTCATTCTTGGGGGGTGCAGTGTGGAGAGGCAGGGGCCCACAGCCCACGGTTTACATTAGGATGCGCTGTTGGTTCTGGACTTTCTGTGGGTTTGGACAAATGTATGATGACACGTATCCACCTTCACAGTACCATACAGAGTGGTTCACTGCCCTAAAGGAAGGAGGGGATAATGCCAGGTTACTCTGGAACGGTCAAACCAGGGACCTTCCAAACATATGAAGTTTCTAGACAACTAAAATTCAGAAGTCAAGCTTTCATAAAATGTCTATCAAAATTTAAATGTACATACATTTTAACTCAGCGATTTCACTTACAGGAATTATTCAGTATCCTCACAATTGTCACAGCAAAAAGCCCACCAACAGAGGACTAGCTAAGTAAATTGTGGAACATCCTTAAGTGGAGTATTATGCAGCTGTGAAAAGGAGTGAGAGCAACTTACATACCGACAGGGAAGGAACAGTTCTCGAGTGGATGTCAAAGCAAGGCATATGACAACACATGCAGCACAATACCCTTTGTGAAGGATAAATATAAATGCACACATGTATGTCCCTGAGTAGTAACTCTATATCATAAAGTCTACCTAGGATGAATCCCAAGAAACTAATGGTAGCATCGGCTGCCCTCTGGGAGTGAAACTGGGTGACCGGTGATGAAGGGGGTCATTTTGTACTTTTGAATTGTATATACAGCGCATTTATTACCTATTCAACGCCCCCCCACACAAAGTTTTTCTTGCTTATATGTGATACAAATCTAGTATTGTCAAAAGAACACTGGCCCAAGAGTCAGGATACCACTTACGTAAGCTTAGATGGATTCCATTACACATCCATAAAAAGGGGGTTGAACGCCTGCCGTGCAGGACCGTTGGCAGTTGAAATGTGATGAAGCACAAACAGGTGAAGCAGGTATTTAAGAAGTGTTAGCTCCAACCCCTCCTGAGTTTCCTCCTCTATGTGGGAATTGGATTTCCTGCTCTTGTATTTGTTTGATTTCTGAAAGTAAATGGGGTGATGTCTCCTGAATGTTGTGTGACCTTGTAGAAGGAGCCAGCAAGGAAGGAGGGAGGAGGAATTCCCTCTGGAGCCATCCTGCCATTCCCTGAGCAAACAAACAGGGTGTAGAAGCTCCCAGGAGGCTAGCTGGTGGGGCCCCAGGCTGCCCCTACCACGCCCACTGCCTGGGAACAGGGCCTGATAAGACAGGTGGCTGGCTTAAGGGAGGATCGGATAGGTGTGGCACAATTGAAAATATTGACTTGGGGCAAGAGGTCCCTCTCACTGGGTGCTGCAACTGCCCTGGGCTCTAACGCCACCCACCTGAGTCCTGGGACCCACTGAGAGGGTCGGGTCACACATGAACAGAAAGCAGAAAGTTGGTATTGTTTTATGAAAGTTTTGTTTCCGTTACATATTTATGTTTGTAGGACACGATAAAAATGAATTTCTTACGGTGAGCCACTGCCAAAATAGTTAGAAAGCCACTTCTCTGGATAATGTTGCTATTAGATTTATCATTGAAGGGTGAAGTTCTCTACTATGACAGTGTACAGAACCCCGGCCCCAGCCCCTGGCCGGGTGGGAGGGAGGGAAGGTGGGGGAATCAGTCTGGAAGCCCAGCTCCATGGAGGAGGGTAGCTAGGGAGGCGGCCAGACAGGCCTTAGAGTGGGAGCCCAGGGGCTGGGGAGAAGGAGCGCTGGAGAGGGACCCCACAGCAAAGCCAAACGTGAGGCTCCTGCACCAGCCTGTCCCCACCCACGGTCCCATCTGCCTGTGTATCTGTTTGGGATAATCTAAAAATGCCCCCATCTGGGTCAAGCTAAGAACTCATGCACACTTGTCCAGTGCTAAACGGCCTGCATGGCTGCCTGGAACCCCAAGGCGGTGGCTCCAAGGGTGTTGGGGTGCACTACTCCATCCAGCTGTGCCCTAACCCCCTCCCACCCTAAACCTTGGAGATCGTTTCAACAGGCGGGCAAACCACTTCGCACACTTTGCGGAATCTGTACACGCCCATGTACACACAATACACCCTCCGCGTGCAAACACAGAATGCACACACGCCCTTCAATCATACACACAGCAGGTAAGGGCAGGACAGAGGTGGTGAGAAGCAGTGCAGGGTGGGTGTAAATGTACGTGGAGCAGGAAGAGCCCACATTATCAGTGCCGAGTCCTATACTATCTTGGCTTCGAGAAATTGTAGGTATGACATACCCAATTATTGAAAATAGGCTCTGGACCTCTGAAGGGACAGGAAAACCAGGACGACTGGGTCCCTGGCTGCAGAGGAATGACAGTGATAAAAAGACAGGTCTGGCCACAAGGAAAAGCCATGTGCCTGGCCAAGGAGGATTGGACAGCCCTGGTTCCAGTTCCAGATCTGCCACTTTCAATTACTTGGCTTCTTTGAGCCTGGCTTTCCTAACCTGCAAGTAATCCAGATGCCAAGGTCCACAGCGAAGTACACTAAACTCTCTCCTGATAATGCCATCGAAAACCCGCTCTGCCTACCTCTCGGGGTTTGTTGCACAGATCAAATGAGCCTGAGTATTTAAAAGCACACTGTAAACCATAAAGCACTGTGCATAGGTCAGGGACTGTTATACAGGTACAGACGTCTTCGGCAATGACCGAGGAGGCAACCAGGTTTCAACAAAGGAGTCTCTTTGGGAACACCCTGGAGGAGGTGAGACTTTCCTGCTCAGCACCTGCTGCTTCCTGGGCCCCTCCCAGCTTCTGAGTCCCAGGGAAAGGCCTCCCAACCACCTCTCTGCCACCCCCACTTCCTTCCCACCCCCATATATGTGGGATGCACACACAGCAAGGTGATTGGCAGAGCTAGCTGAGGCTTTATTTTGGAAAAAACAATTGACTTGGTTTTTAGTTGGGGGCATGGGTAAAAGGGGGTACCCCGGGCAGTAAACTCCCCCCAAGGGTGGGCTGAGGGAGGGGCTGAGCCTCAGGTGGGTCTCCTGTTCCCGGTGCTCCCTGGCACAGCTGCCTCCCCCCACAGGCTCTGGGGCAGCCATTGGAGGGGGTAGGCTGGAGGGGCCGCAGTGGCCGTTCACTTGGGCAGGACATCAGAGGACTCGGACACCAGCTTCCCATCGCGGGTCTCGATCTTCTTCACAACCACAGCCCTGGAGGAGCCGGTGCGGCTGAAGGAGCCGGAGCTCCCACCAGAGCCAAAGCTGGGCGGGAAGGAGCTCAGGCCATAGCTGAGGCCAGGGCTTGTGAGGCCCCCGTAGGCCGAGCTCAGCCCACCTGGTCAGGGACAGAAGCAGCCACGTGAGACCAGAAGCCCATCCCTGCAAGGGGCTCCATGCCCCTCATCCCTGCCCACTCCAGACAAAGCCCCCAGGGAGGGCAGGATTCACTCTCCAGAACTGTCAGGGAAACCAGGAGCAGGGTGGGAAAGACTGGGCTTCCTAAAGCCGTGTGACCCTGGGCAAGGCATTTATCTGGGCCTCAGCTTCCTCAGCTGAGGACACTTACGGGGGTTGTACAAAAATAAATAAAATGAAGCATGTGCAGCACATAGCACGTGGCTACCATGTATTTGGGTGCTTTCTGTCAGTAACTTTATTATTTGGATCCTGGGTATGTCCCCATCACCCTGGGATCCTCCCAAGAACTGGAGTCCCATTCCTTCTCTTAGACTCCCCTCCTCACCTGCTCAGTGCTCAAGAGAAGGTCACTCCGGCCCCTCCGGCCACTGAGCACAGCCCCTCCCCCAAGCCTATGCTCCCTACCCTCCCTCCCCAGGGCCAGGACGCTCACCTGAGTAGCCGCTGGTGGTCTTCGTGTGGATGCTCATGTTCTGCATCCCAGACTCCAGCCTGTGCCCAGACACATGGGATGTCAGGACCAACTCCTGGCCCTTCTTGTCCCAGAACAACAGGACCCAAGTCCCAAGGGGCTACAGGCAGTGTCCACCTCCCCATCCCAGGTCCAGAGATCCCCACACCCACCGTTGCTCCTCGCCCTCCAGCAGCTTGCGGTAGGTGGCGATCTCAATGTCCAGGGCCAGCTTGACCTTCATCAGCTCCTGGTACTCACGCAGCTGCCACGCCATGTCCTGCTTGGCTCGCTGCAGGGCAGCATTCAGCTCATCCACCTTGTCCTTGGCGTGCTTAACGGCCAGGTTCCCACGCTGCTCAGCATCCGCAATGGCAGCCTCCAGGGAAGCCCTCTGCAGGGGCAGGGGGCAGGTAAGCAGGTAGGGTCTGGTATACCTCCTCCCCTAAACCCACCCTCCCTTTCCCCTCCTGTAGCTCCCCACCCTGCCACCCACCAACCTAGACTAACTGGCTTTACCCAGCTCAAAGTGCTACTAGTGACACAGAGAAAGCAGAATGGGGAAATATGAGCAGCTTCCAGGCCCCTCCCTTTTACACACCTCTCACCTGTGACACTGTAAGGCCCCCCAACCCTAACTGGACTAGATCTCTGGGTTCTAGACTTTCCTTAGAGCAATAGAGCCCAATCTTGCCTGATATATAAGACAGGCTTGGGGGCACATCCTGGAGCCCAACCTACCTGTCTCAACTGCCTTTCACCTCTGTCCCAGCCCCAGGGACCTGGCTCAGCATCCCTCAGCTTCCTGGGAGCAGTCTGAGAAGCTGGATTGTGGCTGCCCTCCAAATCCTGAGCCCTCGTGCAGGTCTCCTTCCCTGCCTCCAGACCCCTCACTCCTTCCTACATTATCTCCTCATGCCGGCACGTGTCTGAGGATCCTCTCCCACCCCCAGTCTGGCCCGTACCTGGCCTTTGAGACCTTCAATCTCAGCCTGGAGCCGGCTGATGTTCCGGTTCATGTCAGAGATCTCCGTCTTCGTGCGACGCAGGTCATCCCCATGCTTCCCAGCCAGAACCTCCAGCTCCTCGTACTGCAGGTGCAAGATGAAGAGTGAGGCTTGAGGGGACCCATATCTGAAGGCATCTCCACCCAAGGCAGAGTGCCCTCTCTGCCAGGTCGCCAGAGCCCCCATCCCCCTACACACAAGCATGCACATACACACACACATACACACACACACACACACACCACTGAAGGCCACCTTCCAGACTTCTGGGCACCACTCTCTGCAGGCCCAGCTGGCAGCGGGCAGAATGCAATTGAAATCCTGCTGCCTCCTCACAGACTAGGGAACAGAAGTAGACAGAAGGGGATGGCAGCCTAGTAACCCTGCTCTTTACCTTGGTCTGGTACATGCTCTCAGCCTCAGCCCGGCTGCGGTTGGCAATGTCCTCGTACTGGGCGCGGACCTCAGCGATGATGCTGTCCATGTCCAGGGAGCGGCTGTTGACCATGGACAGGACCACAGATGTGTCCGTGATCTGGGACTGCAATTCACGGATCTCCTGTGGGGGGAGTGGGAAGGTGATGAGGCTCTGTCCTTGCACACAGGAGCCCCCTTTTGCAGAGCAGCCTTCCTTAGGGGAAAAGACAGGGCAACAGAGGAGAGCAGCAGGTGGGAGTTACAGTTGGGGAGAGGGCAAAGTTCCTGAGGAAGGAAGCTGCATCAAAGACCTGGAACACAGAGGGAAGGATAAAAGGAAACCTGGCTTTGGGTGACTAACCAAAGGGGAAAACTCCTTTTATCCTCCCAGCCACCAATACTAAGGCCACAGAAGATCCAATGCAGCCCAAAGATTAGGAACAAAGGCCTTGGGGACAGAGTTGCAGTTGGGTCACCACTCTGTATGATGACCTTGAACAGGTTATTTCACTTCTCTGAGCCCATTTTCTCATCTGTGAAATGGGATGATAAACCCTCCCTCATGCAGGGGGACAGAACATATAGAACAATATTAGTGTGGCCAATGGTGGTGGCTGTAATTATTCAGTGGTTGGCCCTTATCTACTGGTGTGCTGGGGGCTGGGAAGAGGCTCTGGCAGGGTACCAGGGGCCGGGGCACTGATGGGGCTGGGGGTCCCTCACTCTCCAGCCCTGAGAACATACCTCTTCATGCAGCTGCCTGAGGAAGTTGATCTCATCAGTCAGCCCTTCCAGGCGAGACTCCAGCTCTACCTTGTTCATGTAAGCTTCATCCACATCCTGGGGGACCGAGGTGAGGGGGAGCCTGAGCCTGAGCTGAGCCCATACGCAGCCCCAACAGAGGGGCTCCCCAACATCCACCCAATGGCCTGGACATTCTAACCAATCACCCTCCCTACCCCACTTTGTGGCCTATCTTCTAGCCCAGCCTCTGTCTGTCATACCTGCATTCCCAGCCTAACACCTTGAACCTCTGCTGCCTGCAGCACACCCTCTTCCACCTCCTCCTCTAGGAAGCCTTCTATGGCCAGACCTCCAATTCTACTGCTCCATTTGCTTGACCATACCCCAACATCGACGTCCAGAGTTCTGTCCAAATGCACTCAACCTACCACTCTTTCCTTGCTACACATCTAGAAAGCACTCGAAATGTTGAAATAAATGAATCTGTCCCATTACTTAGAAACATTTACAGGCAGAACCTAGAAAGCCTCTTAGTCCAAGTCTCCAAGGTCCAGCCTCCAGTGTGTGGATGAGGACAGGGAGACTCCCTCACCTTCTTGATGAGGACAAATTCATTCTCCATCTCTGTACGCTTGTTGATCTCATCCTCATACCTAGGGAGGAAAAGACTTAGAATCAGAGGATGAAGGCAAAGGAGAGGTTGCCCTGGGTCTTTTGAGGGGTACATGAATATCTAGAAAATTCAGTTCCTAGAAATGCAAGGTATGAGAGGGCTGGTCCCTCTACCCTCACCAACTACCCTCTCCCATGCCCAGCCCATCCTCAGCCAGTGGGGAGGCCTAGAGCAGGAAATCTCTCTCCAAATCCATGAATGCACATTGAATCAGTCATATTGGGAGGGTTAGCAGCAGGGCCTGACATGAGACTTCATACAGAACTTTCTGAAGTTTGCTAGAGGTCAGGGGTCAAGAATAAATAGAGGCCAAAGCTGTAAGTATAAAAGTGAGGCCTCCTGGCTACCTACCTCTTCTATCTTAGGTTTACTGTATAAACATTAATATACCATTTGCTGTCCAAAACTAGAAAGTTCTGAGACTGAAAGGGGGCAGGTGCTATTACCAATTATACCAGGTCAATGGGCATAAACACAGATTGTCCCAAGCAAACCTGACCATACGCTCACCTTAATTATATAGGACTACATTGCCCACAAGCAGAGGGCCGTGGGCACTCAGGCCTCTGGTGCCAAGGGGTGGAGTGGGACAGGATGACTTCAGTTGGCTGGGCAGGGTGGGGGTGCTTACTTATTCTTGAAGTCCTCCACCAGCCCCTGCATGTTGCCGAGCTCCGCCTCCAGCTTCAGCTTCTCCTGGCCCAGTGTGTCCAGCTGTCGCCGAAGGTTGCTGATGTAGTTTTCAAACATGCCATCCATGTTGCTCCGAGCTGTCTTCTGCTGCTGCAGGAGGCTCCACTTGGTCTCCAGCATCTTGTTCTGCTGCTCCAGGAATCGCACCTGTATAAGGGAGGAGAAAGCAAAAAGGTCCACATCCTGGAGGGAAGCAAGCACCACCTCATCCCCTAAGTTTCTCCCCATGCAGTGAGGTCTCCAGAACTCAGGGACCTGCTTAGCTGCTCTGGAAGGATCACCTATGACCAGGGGAAGAAAGCATGGTGAGATGGTGAGATAGTGAGTGGGGTAGGGAGCAACGTCCATCTGGCATTGGAAGGTAAAAGGGGACATGATTGGAAGGGGACAGCTAGGGAAGTTATGTTGAAGCTGCATTTGCAGAACAAAAAGATCTTATTTACATAGATTGTACATTATAGATCAATAAAAATAGCCAAGCTTTGTAAAGATGCTTTGCTTTTTACTTTTTTATTTTAAGATAGGGTCTCACTCTGTCACCCAGATTGGAGTGCAGTGGCACAATTATAGCTCACTGCAGCGTCCAACTCCTGGGCTCAAGCGATCCTCCTGCTTCAGTCTCCCAAAGTGCTGGGACTACAGGTATGAGCCACCACATCCAGCTTGCTTTTTACTTTATGTAAGATTGAAAAAGAAAATGTAGATTGTTTATATCAAATAATATGATCATCATCATCATTATGTGGAGCGACTTTGAAAGACTCATGCAAATGATGGGGAAACTTTAGCCCTGCTACTAACCCCTGCTGCACAACCTTGAGTTGGATGCGTCCCCTCTAAGAACCTGGATCTCCTCAACCCTGCAATGGCCTAGAGGAACTCAAGTAAGCAGCCCTTTTCAGAAGCCCCAACTCTGTACAGAAGTCACTTTCAGCAGGGGAAGAGGCAAGAGACTAGGTAGATCTGTCTACAAACTGAAGAATCCTCCCTCCCTCCCCTTTGAGATTCTGGAAGTCTTCTCGCCCCACTCTTGCCCCTGAATCCACGATCTTCCCTTCCTGCCCCAAACACAAAGGACCTGTGTTCTTTGCGTTTGTGGAATCCTGACCTTAAAATGAAATTAAGGCATGTTAAAGGAGAATTTTTATAAAATGAAGAATAACAGACTTGTTTCAAGAAGAGGAATGCATTTTCTTTTTTGAGACAGAGTCTCGCTCTGTTGCCCTGGCTAGAGTGAGTGCTGTGGCATCAGCCTAGCTCACAGCAACCTCAAACTCCTGGGCTCAAGCAGTCCTACTGCCTCAGCCTCCCGAGTAGCTGGGACTACAGGCATGCGCCACCATGCCCGGCTAATTTTTTCTATATATTTTTAGTTGTCCAGATAATTTCTTTCTATTTTTTTTTAGTAGAGACGGGGTCTCGCTCTTGCTCAGGCTGGTCTCGAACTCCTGACCTTGAGCGATCCATCCGCCTCCGCCTCCCAGAGTGCTAGGATTATAGGCGTGAGCCACTGTGCCCAGCCTTGCATTTTCTTAATCAACCCAAAGTTTAACTCTTTTTAAACTGGGGGGAATTGAAAGAGAAAGGTGTCTTAAAGGTATAATCTAGTTCCCACAACCCCTCTCTGTAAATCCTCTTCTTCCCCAAGTCATTGTGCCCCAAAATTTTAAAAAATAATAGTGATTATAACATTTTTCCCTATTGGAATGCATAATGTAGGCCAAGCACTGCTAAGCTTTTGACATGCATCATGTTTGACTAGGCAAAAACTCTTTGATTTGGGAATTCTTGTACCCCTTTTATAGATGAGGAAATAAGACTTAGCAAGGGAGTCCGCCACCGGAAACGGCAGAGCATTGCAACCTGGAATTCGGACTCCAACGCCTGTGAGCTAGCAAAATTCTGGGCTAGCAAAACTCAGGCAAGAAGTCAAGTCGAGAGCGCCTCGAGGGCCTGCAGGCCCCGGTAAGAACAGGGCAGCGCCGGGTTCCTGGGGAACTCCAGTTCCTGCGGGCGACACTCCGCCCCAGGACTTCCCTCCTCCCGTCCCCACAATGGCTCCCCGAGCCCGTCGGCAGGCGAGGGCCCAATCCGCCGGCCCGCGGGGCCCCGGCCCCTGAGGCTGCAGAGCCCCACGGCTGCGACACCCAGCCTGGGCCCTCCTGCGAACGTGGAGCCAGGCCGCTGGGGCGGAGCCGGGTAGGACTAGTGAAAGGGGACAAGGGCCAAAGGGAGAGAGGGGCGTGGGCGGGCGGACGCGTTATCTGAAGCCATAAACTCTGGGGTTAAACAGGACGTGAAACCCGGGCGGGGTGCCCAACGCCCGCAGACTTTGAATCTTGGATGGGCTTCCAGAGGCCTGGCTCTGGCGTCCGCCTCCTCCACCCCCGTCGCTGAGAGCTCGGCCAGGCAGAGCAGCACGTCGCGAGACCGCGACAGCAGCCCCGCACCCCGCCGAGGGGCCTGTCCCCGCCCTGCCCGGCCCCGCCCACACTGCGGGCGCCCGGGGCAGGGGCCAAGTTATGACTCATCCTGGTGCCCCCCACACTCGGGCCTCCGGGCGCCAAAGGCCTCAATCAATATTTGCCCGTTTGAATCAAGACACCTACTTGCTTCTCCTAGAATTCTATCAAATCCCCATTAAGACAAAAAAGGAATAAAGAAAAAAATCACAGGGCACCATTGGGCACTGGGGAGTCCTTGGGGCAGTGCTGGAGAGAGAAGTGAAAGTGGAGGAGGGGATCCTCTCCCACCCCTCCTACCCCACAGCTGAACAGCTGGGACTTCTCCGGGCTGAAAGCTTAGGGACAGATCAGAACACAGGTTGGGGGTGAAATCGGTGAGGGAAGGAGGAAGTCCCAGGATTTAGTGACAAGCAGTTCAGACCCTCTCCCCATCCCTGTCCCAGCCCAAACCAAAGTACATGGGAGGAGTGAGCCGTAGGTTTGGCAGAGTGTTGCTAGGGTGGGCAGGGCCCAGCTGGAGGCCAGTGAGGAGCTGGAGATGTGCCCACCAACGGGGACGACCAGGAGAAAGGGCAAGGACTGTCACTGGGCCTCGGGTGCAGTCAGCCTCGCAGGGGGACCCTCACCTTGTCGATGAAGGAGGCGAACTTGTTGTTGAGGGTTTTGATCTCCTCCTTCTCCTGGTTGCGCACGGCCTGGATGTTGGGGTCCACCTCCAGATTGAGGGGGTTCAGCAGGCTCTGGTTCACCGTGACAGCTGTGATGCCCCCCATTCCACCGGCCCCGGCATAGCCCCCACCCAGACCCATGCCCAGGCCACTCCGGAAGCCGCTGCTGCTGCCCACCCGGGAGAAGCTCGAGGAGCTGATGCGGGCACTGGGCCCGCTGGTGTACGAGCGACTGCTGAAGGCCCGGGGGCCAGAGGTGGACGTCTTGTAGGACTTCTGGGTCACCCTGATGGACATGATGGAGGCTGGAGTGGAGGAAGGCGGGCCAAACCACACAGAGATTAGAGAAGGAGCGAGAAGCTGCTTCTAGGTGGGAGGACAGCTCCCAGGGATGGCCCTTTATAGAAGAAAGTCCAGCCCAAGGGGAGGGGGAGAGGCCTTGTACCTGAGTGGCTAGGCCCGGAAGGGGCTGGGCCTAACCAACACCTGCCACCTCCAGGCAGGACTCAGGTGGGGGCAGCAGAGAGCTGCTCCCACCCAGAAGCCCGCTCGGATCCGGGAGCCCACTGTAGCACTACCTCAGGAACCCAGGAAAGAGCAATTCAGCGAATGTGAAACGGGAAAGAAAGAATCCGCCCA
>NW_012135081.1:3753713-3763505 GCF_000956105.1 Propithecus coquereli
CCCCGCCTCCCGTAACAAAGAGACGTGCCTGGGGTCACCCAGCCACTGGAACTGACTCCTGGGTCTTGTCTCCTTCCCTCCTGTGGGAAATAAACTAGAGGATTGGGAAGCATGGCAAAAAAGGGTCCCCTGGAATTTGGGCCTCCTCTGAGCAACTGACACCCCAAAGACACCTTGTAGTGTTGTCTCTGATTTAAGCGATTATGAGGGTCTGCCCAGGCTGAATAACAGGGCCTCTGGATGCCAAAGCCTTGAGTCTGAGGTCAGCCATTTGCCTCGTCTCCCCAGGTTTCTCTAGTACCCTTCTTGCAGTGCCAAGAAGGTCTGGGCAAATATTTATGGAATGAATGAATGAATTAATGGACACACATGCGCACACACACACACACACACACACACACACACACACACACACACACACTCTCTCTCTGGCTGTCTTCCCTGTGGGTTTGCAGATGCAAGATAAAGAGAGATCTAACACAGCACTTTTCCTGGACATAATCTGTGCCCTCCTCTCCTCCCAAGATCCCAGGATTCCCCGCACCAGGTCGAACACTGTAGGCCTTGCTGAGGGGCACAAAGAATGAAGAACAAGGGCTAAGAGGTAGAGGAGGCTGGGGGAGGCCAGGGGAGAGCAGAGCTGCACTGGGGGTCTTCATTGTTCTCATTGCTCCCAGGGAGTAAATCACCATGGGAAATAGGACAGGAAAATGGGGGGTAGAGTGGAGTAGGGTGGCATTGGTGGTGCCACGTGGATCCTACTTCTCTTCCAGGCCCCCAACTTGCCAGAGGAGAGGGAGGAAGAGTCTCTGCACCTGTCTCTTTGATCCCATTATCAGAGTGAGTCAGGAGAGCAGGTTGGGACATAGCACGCACCTCCCAAACGTTGGAGAATGGGGAGCTGAACAAGGCACCCTAGGCCTGGGTGGGGCCGGGCGGGGCAGGCTGTGGGAGGAAAGCTGGAGGTTTGAGTCCCCAAGGCAGAGATTCCAACTGCAATTACCTGATGGCTGGGGCTGGATTCCCTGGAAGATACTGCAGGGTGTGACCTGAGGACTGGATGGATCTTAACTAGGATGCCCAAAAGATGACAGACCCCTAGATCCCCTAGAGAAGAGTGACAGGTGGCACCCAGCCCCCAACCCAGGGAAGAGGTGACCACCTACTAGGAGGACAGATATACACATTCCTCCCCATCCTCTGGGAGAAATACCCAGGCTTCTAGAAGGAGAGGCACATAAGAATTCTACCCCAGAGGGACAGAGAAGCCAAGACCCCCCCTCCCTGGGAGACAGACATAAATCCAAAAACACAGACACACATACAAGCTCTCTTCACAGTCCCTTCCAGAAGCGAAATCCAGAGATCCCTAGAGGGGACACAATGGCCACATCCTTCCTTCCCTCCCCTCCCCTCTTCTCTCCTCCTCTCTTCTCTCCTCCCCACTCCTGCCCAGGCCCTGGTCTCCGGAAGTGCTGAAACTGGCAAGGAGAAATCCAGTTAGTACCTATTTACACCGGGCCCTCTCCCAGCCCCTTTAAACAATGGTTGATTTTCCAAAGAGTGATTTGAATGCGTGCCACCCCCTCCCCAACAAACACCTACACCCAGCAGGGAAGAGAGACTTTTCCAGAAACCAAAGGAAGGGGGGATGGGACCGGTGCCAAAGCCAGGACAGAGAAGGCGGAAGGAGGGAGGGAAGGGCTGGTCAGACAGGTATGACAGCCCTGGGAAGGGAGGACAGTGTGCTCTCTTTCTTCCCCTCCCCCACGCTGTTGTTGGAGGGACCTGGGGGGAGCTCAGAGGGGAGACACTGTACCTGAGATTCTGATTTACAGCAACTGAGAGCCCCTCCTGAAATCTCAGCCCCCCTCCACCCCACCTACCTGGCTCCCTGGTTCTAGCAATGTCTCTTGTTTAAGGTGAGGACAAAGGGGGCTGCAAGGGACCCTGTGGCTTGCAGGCTCAAGGGCTGACTCAGTCTCACCCAGGGGGAGCAGCTCTGCTGGGCAGCCCAGAACAATTGTTTGTGTCTCATTTGTCAGCTGCCTAGAGACCCCAGCCAACGCCTTCCCCAGATGCCCCCAGCCCTCAGCCTCTGAGTAGGAGAAGAGACCAGAGCTGCCCCTCTGATGGCCCCTGCCTGGGACTTCAGGACTGGAGGCAGAAGGGGAAGGCCCCTGGGACTAGGGCCAAGTGGTGAGGGAAGACAGAACCAGACTGGGGCGGACTCACCGGTACAACTCTTTGTAAGGCTGTCTCTGGCCACTGCGGTCTGCTCACTGCTGCCTGCCCAACAAAAGAGAACGTGCTTGCGGTGACTGTGCCTTACCTAGACAACTCTGCCCCAAACCGCCTTTCCTGGAGAGCAGAAATGGAAGGAGGAAGCACTCACTCCCTGTGGCCAGCCCCTCTGCTCCTCATGGCAGGATGATCGGAGGAGGCCCTGAGACCCTGGGCAGCTGTGTCAAGGCTGTGGGCTGTGGGGAGGGCCAGGTAGCTGTTATCACCACTCATGATCATGGGAAGATATATCCCAGCAAGTTTTTCTCAATGATCAGGACTGACAACACAATGATGTCATTCACAGTAGGAAATAGTGGGAACAACCCAAATGTCCACTAACCGATGGACAAATAAATAAAATGTGGTCCATCTGCACAATGGAACATTACTCACAATAAAAAGGAATGAAGTACTGATGCATGTTACCGTGTACATGAGCCTGGAACACTTCATGCGAAGGAAAGGGAGCCAATCACAGAAAGCCACGTACTATATGATTCCGTTTCTATGAGATGTCCACGATACGCAAATCCAGAGGCAGAGAGTAGCTTCGTGGTTGCCTAGGGAGAGGGAGAATGGAGGTGAATGCCAAAGGGCACAGGGTTTCTTTCTGGAGTAATGAGGATGTCATGAATTTGATGGTGCGAAGTTGCACAAGTCTGTGAACATACTAAAAACCATTGAACTGCATGATTTAAAAATGGTTGAGGCTGGGCGTGGTGGCTCATGCCTGTAATCCTAGCACTCTGTGAGGCTGAAATGAGAGGATCACTTGAGCTCAGGAGTTCGAGACCAGCATGAGCAAAAGCAACACCCCGTCTCTACTAAAACAGAAAAACTAGCCGGGCATCGTGGCGTGTGCCTGTTATCCCAGCCACTCGGGAGGCTGAGGCAGGAGGATCGCTTGAGCCCAGGAGTTTGAAGTTGCTGTGAGCTAGGCTGACACCACAGCACTCTAGCCCGGCAACAGAACAAGACTCTGTCTCAAAAAATAAAATAAAATAAAAATGGTTGAATTACATGGTATATGAATTATAGCTCAACAAAGCTGTTACAAAGAAAAAGATACCACAAAAGCATACCTTAGCCTCATTTAGAAAGCAGGGACTTTTTAGGCCAGAATAGATGTCAGGGGAAAGGAGGGAAGAGTTTGCTTAGATGCTGAAGGTAAAGAGGCGCCCTGACTCTGGCTTAGGGCAATGCTGCAAAAGTACCGAAATCTCTGAAAGATGGGGCAATTTTGTACCCCTGCGAACATGGCACTGTGAGTGGCAGGGAGCATGCGGGCTGTGGCCTGTAGCCTGGGCTTGGCCTCGGTGCGAGCCTGGGCCGTGGCAGCTGGGAGTGTGCACCAACCCCACTCTGCTCTCAGCGCGTAAATGCACGGAGAAGTATGAGTGGATAACGACAGAAAATGGTGTTGAAACAGTGGGAATCAGCAATTTTGCACAGGAAGCTTTGGGGGATGTTGTTTACTGTCGTCTGCCTGAAGTTGGGACAAAAGGAAACAAACGTTTTGGTTGGTGCTTTGGAAAGTGCGAAAGCTGCTAGTGAACTCCATTCTCTTGTATCAGGAGAAGTAGCTGAAATTAATGAAGCTCTGGCAGAAAATCCAGGACTTGCCAACAAATCTTGTTATGAAGATGGTTGGCTGAGCGAGAGGACACTGACACTTCAGAACTAGATGGACTAATGAGTGAAGAAGCATATGAGAAATGCACAAAATCTATTGAGGAATGAAAATGGAACCCGTAAATAAACCAGTGGGAAATAACTTAATCCAGCATAGTTGTCTCAAATTAGCAGTGGATGGACGACTTTGTAGCAGCTACTCTCAACACTACTAGTAAAAGAAAATACTCCTTAGCTTTCTAATGACTGTAGGTAAACAAAATATGCATCTTTTTCACAATATCCTATGATTTTTAGACTAGGCTCTAGTATTCAGAGTTCATGAAATTATCCATAGTAAAAACTAGTTATAAAAATTATGTATTTCAAGGATAACATTGTTATCTTAAACCTTATGTAATACTGTAACTTGCTTACATTCATATCAGGTTTGGGTTGAAATACTTAATGATCTTTCCATTGGAAATAACTGGGAGTGGAGAAGTTGTACAGTTGTCAAATGAAGAACGATATTATCTCTATTTTGCGATACTAAAAAAAGGTTAATTTAAAATGTTATTGTTGGCATGGAAATAGATCGGTTTAGCATTGAGGCAGGAGAACAATTAGTTTAAATAGGAAGCCACAGCTGGTGGGTATAGCCCTCAGTAAGCCACATCATGAATAATAAAGTTGATTTTATTGCTGATCTTGTGTTGTGTGCCTCAAGGCCAAAATTGTTCGTGGTCAAAGCTTAGCAATTTTCCTGATGATCAGTAGTGGCCCTGACGATCAGAGCCAGCCAGGATGGGAGTGGACGGCCCAAAGAGGCAGCAAGCTCCTCTCCCTGGAAGTGTTGGGACCAGGCTAGCTCATCGGCTGTCCAGGCTTCACGGGAGGAGGGTTCCTATGTCAGCTAGGGTTTGAACTAGAACTTCCAAGTCCTGCCAGCTCTGAGAGCCTCTGATTTACGTCCCACCACCGTAGAGCTTTACACATAGAAGATGAGACAGCTATGAATGTTCTCTGACTTGAAATTTTGATTGTGATAAGAGACATGATTAGAAATGATTAGAACAAGAATGGGAGAGGACAGCAAGGTAAGCTTGCTGCAGTGGAAGGAGGCACAGCCCAGCAGCCCGGAGATGATGAGGTCTCCGCACCTTCAACATCCTCTCACCCTACTCTCCACTCATACCAAACAGGGAGAGGCCGTCCACGGGGGGCCGTGAGGCCTAGACGGAGCGACCGCGTGTGGTTCAGTCCGTGGAATCCTTCCCCTTAACTCTGGTTCTCCATCACATCAGACTCACCTGTGGGAGACTTAAAATGCACGTGCCGGGCCACACTCTGACTGCATTTTGAAAGCTTCCTCGTGCAGCCAGGGCCATGCACTAGGCTTTAGCTCTGGTCCCACCACAGCTCAGGCCATGGGTAATTCTCAGGGATGGAGAGTGCAGGTTAGGGCAGGGTGGCTGTAGCTAATACCCAGATATCAGAGGAATTTCAGCTCCAAGGTTAATTACCCACCATAAAAGCAACTGTAGCCCATACGGAGGCGGGAGTTGGGGGATCTTCTCAAAAGTGAGCCGCCCCAAGATCAGCCCTGCCCTCCCTTGTCCCCATCTGCTGGATTGGAAGGAGCAATGAGTCCAATCTGGCTGAAATTGGGCTGTGCCCCAATCAATTACACCTGTCTGTTTCCTCCTCTGGTGTTAAAGAGTGGCTCTTAACAGCCTCTGATATTTCCCACTTCACCATCAACATCAAGGAAAGTTTTATGATTCTGAATTCAAGAATTGTAAGGAATTGGGATTCACTCTGAAATAATGAGAATTACTGGAGGGCAGAGGTGGATGATTATAGCATGTGTCCCTGGAGCGGGTGTTTTTATACGTGTGTTTTGTAAAAAGAAAATCAAAGCCTCAGGCACCTGTGCAGAGCTGGCCTCACAGATCATTCATTAAGGAAATTTCTTGCTAACCTCCCATAAGCAGGGACATGCAAATTGTACCCGTGTCTAGCATGTAAAAAGCCTGTTGGAGTCCACACCAATGATGAGTGACGAGTTTATCTTACAGGCAACAGGACTAGAGACAAGACAGAATCAGACATTCTTCCACCTACCCAGGGACGTCTACATAACTGATGCTTCCTTCACTCCCTTATTTTATGTAAAATGTGGATTTCTTATGTAACCACTACCTTATCATCCCCCACCCCTGCCTTTTTCCGTCTCTCTGCATGTCTTTAAAATGCTGAAGTTTCCAACTTCCCCTTGAGAAAAACAGCCACAGCTCGTCTGCAGTTTGTGTTTTCCCAGGCACGTCCTCAAAATCTTGGCTTAATAAACCTTCATTGATTGAGATTTTTGCCTCAGTCATTTATTTGGATCGACAGTATACAAAGGACACACAGGAGACAGGTTCTCTCCCAGAACAAACAGGCCCTCACATGCCCACCATCTCCTCCCCACCACCCCCCGTGCGCACACAACCTCGGGCCATAGCACACATCCCCTCGCACCCCCCTCACGTTCACACTTAGGTTCACGCACGCCCCCCACTGGCCCGCTCAAGGTGTCACCCACACACATACTCCAAGGCGCACGGCCACCTCGCATCCCAAGACACACGTGAGCATGAGTGCGTGACACCCGTCACGGCCACACGCACACCACTTTCCTGTGCACAACACACACATGCCTGTGCACACACAGCCATATATAACACGCATATCCAAACCCAAACACACGGGTACACGTTCTTGATTACAAGTGACAGAAACCTAACTCAAGTAGGCTTAAGCATAAAAGATCATTTATTTGCTCTCACAATTGGGAAGTTCAGGGGTACATCTGGCTTCCAGCCTACCTGAATGAGGGGCTTGGTGATGTCATCAGGACCTGTCTTTCTCCACCTCTCTTGGCTCCATTTTCCTCCATGTCAGCGTCATCCTCGGGCAGCCCATCTCCATGCAAGGATGACCGCCAAGGGAGCACGTCTTTCCTGATACATCAGGCTGGAGTTCCAGGCTGTCTCCAACTGGGCTGATGTAGGCCACATGCTTATCCCTATGGCCAGGAGGATAGAATATTGTCATTTTCATGGGACCAGATCCTGTGCCCAAGCCCCTGGGGATGGGTGATCAGCCCCTGCCAACCTGTATAAAAGGGGGGCAAAAAGAGGTGATTCACCAAAAGATGGGGGCGAGATGCTGAACAGGCAAGAACAGCAGGTGTTCACTGTGTACACTCACCCAAATGTACACAAATAAAGATGTGGAAACCCAGAGAGACAGGGTGTGAAGATATCAGTGTATACATTGAGCCCTCATATAAGTATAAATACTATCCACCTTCTGTGCCTTATCAACAAAATATTGATTTCAGATAAACAAATGATTCAGACATGTGCTATAGGGCTTCAGAGGAAGAGGAGAGCCCTTGAGCAAGCTGAGCTTAGAAAAGGAAGCTACAGAAGGAAAGACCTGGCAATGTGATAAGCCATCGCACAAAATGAGGATTGTTATGGAAGAGTGGAAGGGCTGGGTGGTGGGACTGAGAGCTTGAAAGGCCAGACAGAGTCTATTCCTCGGGCCGGAGGGGCCGATGCAGGTGGGGGCAGAAGGGTGGCATGGTTAAAGCAGTGTGTTAGGGAAATTAAGCTGGCTGAGGGGCATAGGTTGGATAGTAGGGGCAAAGGCTGGAGACAGGGGACTAGAAAGGGGGCTACTGCAGAGAGCAGGCACGGAGGCCTGTGGTACAGTCAGAGCAGTGGCAGGAAGACAGGGATGGAATCAAGCTAGAACCAGCTTCAAGGATCTGGCAGTTGACTGCGTAGCTGTGAGTCAAAGGTGACTCGGATGCATTTCTGGAAGGTCCCTGCTAAACCCTAGCACCTTGTGTTCCAGCCAGACTGGTACACACACTTGCCATGAGCCACTGGGCTTACCCGCACCACTGTGCCATCCCAGCAATTTCAGACCACAGCTCCCTGGAGACAGGGCAGTTTTCCTCTGGTGTCTGTGTCTGGTTTCTATCTCAGTGCCAGCCTCTGCCTGGCAGGGCACTGGTCCACAGTAGATACTGCAGAGTCAATGTGTAGGCACCCCCTAAACACACAGTGTACCCTTGCCTCCTTAGCTTGGTTCATCCCCACGCACACCCCTTCACTCCGGTAACGGCACGATGAGGCCACCATAAAACCTACCGTGGGCCTTGGCAGCAGACGCAAGCAGAGGCAAGGCCATTTTCTCCCCTGCTGATCGTGCTAGAGAACAGTGTCTGGCTCTTGCCTGCCGCTTAGGACTGACCGATGCGAGGAGATGTCTGGAACAGCGAAGAGGACGGGAACCACAGTCCACTGAGACACGGCTTTCAGGGGCTGGGAGTGCACACCCTGGGAGAAGAGGCTCCCAACATGTGGGGACCCTGACAACTGCCAGGAGGAAGAAGGGATGCTCATCCGCATGGCCCAAGGGATCCAACCAGAACGGGCAGGAAGGATTCCCCCAGAGAGTTCTGCTCACTGTAAGCAAGGACTTCCCAAAAGCTGGAGCTCTGTGAAAATGGAGTCTGCATCACCTGGGGCGTTCGTGAGGCAGGGGTCAGGCAGAAGGTCAGGGGGCTCAGCACCACACAGGTTGTCAGAGACTCAGAACTGTGTCCTGGGGACCTACTATGTGCACTGTGCACATCACCTCATTTAAATTCAGAAAGACCCTGCCAGGTAGAGATGGAAAAGTGCCATGTGTGAACA
This sequence comes from Propithecus coquereli, assembly GCF_000956105.1. NCBI lineage: Eukaryota > Metazoa > Chordata > Mammalia > Primates > Indriidae > Propithecus > Propithecus coquereli. The sequence continues at coordinate 3,762,371 of NW_012135081.1, forward strand.
AAGCCCAAAGGACAGTGCGTGCCATCAAGAGAATTTGGAGTCACTTCCTGACTGCATAAATTTGGGCAAGTTACTTAACCTCTTGGAGGTACCTTCTCATCAGCTGAAAATGCGAATGATAACAACTACCTCACAGGACTGATAGCAACTGTGAACTACAAATCTTAAGCACCCAGCCGATTGAACAGACCCCCTCTTGGCAAGGGAACACCCTAAACAATAAAGCCTTAAAGCTGAGTCGCCGGCCATGAAGAGAAGGGAGGTCAGACATGCCTAGTTATGCCCTGTACCTTTTGGAGTTATTCTTTGTAACGATAAGATACAAAATCATTAATAAGCCTAAGGCCATGTAAGACAAAGGTTAAACCACACCTGCAGGTCATCAATTAACTTAACAATCCACTTGAGTCTCAGTATATGTCCAGTGGCTTGTCTATGATTAGCAGAATTCCTTATCATAACTTAAAACACTCCAAGGCTTTGGACAAAACTTCATTTCTTTAACCAATTACAAACGAAAGAATCTTTAAACCCATGTATAACCTGTAATCCCCCACTTCAAGATGTCCCACCTTCTCAGACCAAACTAATGTACACTTTCCATGTATTGATTTATGACTTTAAATGTAAATCCTGTCTCCCTAAAATGTATAAAACCAAACTGTAACCCAACCACTGCAAGACTACTTGTTCAAGGCTTATTGGACGTGGCTCTCTGTGCCATGGTCACACATATTGGACTCAGAATAAACCTCTCTAAATTATTTTACAGAGTTTGGATTCTTTTTTTTTTTTTTTTTTTAGCATATAGAGAACAAAAGGTATTTTGAAAACTGGTGATGACAGAGTCTACTCACCCCAGGAACACCCACTGAGTTGCCACTGTAAGTGAATAAAACTTCTAAAATTACCTGCCCATTTGCCTCTCCCAACTTTAAAATACTTTTTTTTCAGATATCTCTAGGATAAAAATGTCTGGGATTGTAAGCCATTATGAAATCCTTATTAAATACATATGTAGGAAATGAAAGTCATCAGTATATTTCTTGGTTGATACAACTCTACTTCTGAAAGACTTGTAACTTTAAAACATAGAGAAGAATATCATAATTTGTATTAATATCCATTCTAGCAT
>NW_012135081.1:3763555-3766000 GCF_000956105.1 Propithecus coquereli
CGAACTCCTGAGCTCAAACAATCCGCCCGCCTCGGCCTCCCAGAGTGCTAGGATTACAGGTGTGAGCCACCACGCCCAGCCGAGTTTGGATTCTTTTCCATTGACAACATCATGCCCAATGTGGGGCTCAGGGAAGACTCAGGACCCCCCCAAAGGAGTAGCCAGAACTCAGTGCTGGGTACTGGCATGGCCCCCCTTGGGTCCCCCAACCCCAAGCTTCTCCTTGGGTAGAACTCGTATGTCCTCCTGAGCCCTGGACCTCACAATCTTGGTTGATGGTACTGCTTTATTCTGAGCTGTCAATTCTTTTCCTAAGAAGTTATTGTTTGGGATCCTAATTTTGATTTGGAGATGCATTCTAAAGGGTCTTCTCCATTGCGTCTTCCTCTGAAAATTAATCTCAATTGGCTTTTCTGCACACCTGCAAAAGAAGAAACTGAACTGTCCTGTTCATAGATAAATGAGAGACTGAGTTCCTCAGCTCCAAAGAGAAAGGGCATTTTACTCCCAGCTGAAAGACACCTCTGGGTGGCCAGGGGCCTAAGTGGGAGTGTCTGGGGTGACTCCCCATGACTTGAAGTGGCCGTACAGGGAACTCCCCAACCAACAAAATTGATTAAAGCAGGCTCATCAAGGAAACACATATGAAAGCTGATCACTGGGTGTTTTGAGCCCTCTCAGAGGTAGTAAACCCCCAAAGAGAGAAACTGGGACATGTAAGAGGGTGGGAATGATTCAGTGGTGAAACACTGTGGAGTCCTGCCCATAATCGGCACACTCTGATCCACTACACTAAACCCTGGACTACAGTTCCATTCCTTCTTTTTTTTGGGACAGAGTCTCGCTCTCTTGCCTGGGCTAGAGTGCCGTGGCGTCAGCCTAGCTCACAGCAACCTCAAACTCCTGGGCTCAAGCGATCCTCCTGCCTCAGCCTTCCGAGTAGCTGGGACTACAAGCATGTGCCACTGTGCCCGGCTAATTTTTTCTATTTTTAGTTGTTTGGCTAATTTCTTTCTATTTAGAGTAGAGATCGGGTCTCACTCTTGCTCAGGCTGGTCTGGAACTTCTGAGATCAAGCAATCCTCCCACCTCGGCTTCCCACCCTGCCCAGCCCCATTCCTTCTTTTAAAGAAAAATAGCAAATAAATTATCTAAAAATGAGTAAAGAGGCCGGGCGCGGTGGCTCACGCCTGTAATCCTAGCTCTCTGGGAGGCCGAGGCTGGCGGATTGTTTGAGCTCAGGAGTTCGAAACCAGCCTGAGCAAGAGCGAGACCCCCGTCTCTACTATAAAATAGAAAGAAATTATCTGGACAACTAAAAATATATATATAGAAAAAATTAGCCGGGCATGGTGGCACATGCCTGTAGTCCCAGCTCCTCGGGAGGCTGAGGCAGGAGGATCGCTTGAGCCCAGGAGTTTGAGGTTGCTGTGAGCTAGGCTGACCCCACGGCACTCTAGCCAGGGCAACAGAGCCAGACTCTGTCTCAAAAAAAAAAAAATAAATAAATAAAAATAAAATAAAATAAAAATAAAAATGAGTAAAGACAAAGATCATGACCCCCTTCAGGCATTCCAGTTGGTTTATGGTGCTTCTACTTGCAAGTATTTATGTAAATAGAAAAGTTCAAAGTCACACCCAATTTTCTAGGACTCCAGCTGGTTATGGCCAATTCTTGTACACATGTTTTAATTGATAGGCAAATTACATTAAGAAAAATTCAGAGCTCGAATGGTTGACCTGCCATAACAAAGTTAAAATATCGACTTTCTTAAGCTCTCTATTTTCTTTTCTGCCTACTCTGAACATGCTGATTTTTTCTACTGATGTTGAGATAAATTCAATGTTTATGGTATTACTAATTCAAGGCTACTTGGAGAGCTTGCAGCCAGTTCTAGCTAAAATGCAAACATGGAAAACTCATTTTAAACTGAAAAAAAAGGGGAGAGGGTAAAAGAGGTTTTAAAAATCAAATTGCCATGGAAACTGCTTTATCCGAAACTTTGATCCACAGTCTTTATTAGATTATCTATCGGGGCAACTAAAGTTTAGCCATGTGAACAAGTTCCAATTTTGTTAGAAGTAATCTGGATCCTGTTGTCTTGTAAACCGGCGAGTTTGTGTTACTCTCACGGCTAGAGTTCTGAGGTAAAAGCTATTGGAACTTTGTGTGTGTGTGTGTGTATGTGTTTAGATGTGGGGTTTTTTTACATATACATGCATTGCATGTTGTGTCTACATGGCATCAGACTGGCTTATAAATGAAAGAGCGCTCATAAATTAATTAAATAAATCCAGATGCTTCTCAAGTTCACATGAATTTAGTAATCTTTGGTAAATAAGCGGGATTAAAAATTATTATTGGCTGGGTGCGGTGGCTCACGCCTGTAATCCTAGCTCCCTGGAAGGCCAAGGTAGGCAGATTGTTTGAGCTCAGGAGTTCGA
>NW_012135081.1:3766588-3770142 GCF_000956105.1 Propithecus coquereli
TTGGCTAATTTCTTTCTATTTATAGTAGAGACTGGGTCTCACTCTTGCTCAGGCTGGTCTCGAACTCCTGACCTTGAGCGATCCGCCCACCTCGGCCTCCCAGAGTGCTAGGATTACAGGCGTGAGCCACCGCACCCGGCCTGTTTGTGTGATTTTTGATAAGTAAGGCTAATTTAATATTGTTGGTCTAATGATAATACCTAAATCTCCTGAGTTATCGACAAAAATACCCATGTGTTTAACTTTAAGGTCCTTACTTAGGTGAAAACATAGACATGTCTAAAAAAATAAATGTCAGTAAATTGAAATAAGTAAAACAGCAAGTAGATAAGACCACAAAAACAGAAACTTATGGTCAAAGGTTTATAAAGATATTTGGTTTTGGTCTCTTAATCCTACTTGTAGATCCTAGCTTCTTCTACTAACTTCAATGTCTGTGGAAAGGTACACATGATAGCTGTTTCTTTTTTTTTTTTTTTTTTGAGACACAGTCTCACTCTGTTGCCTGGGCTACAGTGCCATGGTGTCAGCCTAGCTCACAGCAACCTCAAACTCCTGGGCTCAAGTAATCCTCCTGCCTCAGCCTCCTGAGTAGCTGGGACTACAGGCATGCACCACCATACCCGGCTAATTTTTTCTATATATTTTTAGTTGTACAGCTAATTTCTTTCTATTTTTTTAGTAGATGGAGTCTCACTCTTGCTCAGGCTGGTCTCGAACTCCTGAGCTCAAGCAATCCTCCAGCCTCGGCCTCCCAGAGTGCTAGGGTTACAGGCGTGAGCCGCTGAGCCAGCCCCATAATATCTGTTTCTAATTCACTCTATTATCTGATATTAACAGCACTGTTGGGGATACAAAAGCTGCCCTAGGAACTGTAGTTATAAGAGCTTAAACCAAATCAGAGGCTTCAGTTTTCCTCCACTCTTTATTTGTTCTATTCTTTGCACACTGTACTGTTACTAAATTATATGTACATTGTGTTTCCATAGCAAAATCCTGTGCATAGGAAAAATTGAAAAAAAATCCCTAAAATGTTAATTTTTGTATAGTAATTTATTTTAAGATGAACAAGTTGGTTGTTCTTAGAATCCAAGGAAAATCTCAAAACGATCTTACTTTTTGGAAGTATTACATCTACTCAAGTTTATATTCAAGCTGGAAAATGTTTTGAAAGTATTTAGATTATTTTTAAAATAGCTTAATCTTAATCCTCATGTAAAAAAACATGTTACAATTTTGTATCGTTGTTTGAGGGGCTAAGGATTGACATTGAAGGTTTGTTTGGTTTATAGTCAGGTGATATCATGTTGATGGGGCTCAGAAGACAGTGCCCTAAAATGAAGGCCTCAGAAGCCAAAGTTCTCTGACCTTGCCTCGTCCTCCTGCCCCTCAGTCCCATCCGTCCCCCGGGCTAGCCGTAGAAACCGGAATCCCTCTTCCCCAAGGTGTGTCAAAAAAGCCAGAACCCTTTTCCAGAAGGCCAGCCATAAAAGCTAAAATTATTCTATGTAAAAACTGGCCATAAAGTAATTATATGACCTACTTTGACTGTAAAACCCCCATTTCAGAAAGGGCACTGTCCCACACCTGGAAGGAAGGAATGCACGCTCAGGCCAAATGGAATCTAGACAGAAAGGCCTTGCTGCGTTCCCCACTCAGCCAGTTAGCATTAGATCACACCCTTTTGTCCAATCATATTTCTACACAGCTGTCCGTACTTTGTTGAACCTAAGCATAAAAATGGACAATTTCTCCTGTATCTTTGAGTTTTCATTCTAAATGTTCCCATGTATACATGTTAAAATAGGTTTGTAATTTTTCCTCCTGTTAATCAACCCGCCTCATGTCAGTGATTTTTCAGTGAACCTTTATGGGGACAGGGGCCTTTGCTCCCTACAGTTTGGCTAAACTTTGAGGGGGCCAGAGACCTTGGATCCCTACAATGTCAATAGATTTTGTTTTGGGATGTTGGTATTTTGGAAGGATATAATTAGTTAACACCTTTAAACAGGATGTGTTCTAAAACTTCTACTGTATTTATAAAATTTAGAAAAGATGTTACATTGTTCAAAATAGCAAGTCTTACTAGAATACATTTGTTTGGTTTCTTGATAGGATATTTTGAGTTTAAAGGAGTAATTAAAACTATATTTTGATTCCTGGTCTGTGTTATTTATCTAATTCACAGGGTATAAAAATAGTTAACAGAAAATAACTTAAAATGACAACTGGGATCTAAGTAAACTGCTAAGATAAATAAATAAATTAGGTAAATGTAAATGGGATAAAATGCTTACAAATAAAATTTTCGTATAATTTAGTTTTACTTTTTTTTTTTTTTGAGACAGAGTCTCACTCTGTTGCCCGGGCTAGAGTGCCGTGGCGTCATCCTAGCTCACAGCAACCTCAAACTCCTGGGCTCAAGCGATCCTCCTGCCTCAGCCTCCCGAGTAGCTGGGACTACAGGCATGCGAATTAATTTCTTTCAATTAATTTCTTTCTATTTTTAGTAGAGACGGGGTCTCGCTCTTGCTCAGGCTGGTTTTGAACTCCTGAGCTCAAACAATCCGCCTACCTTGGCCTCCCAGAGAGCTAGGATTACAGGCGTGAGCCACCTCGCCCGGCCTTATTTTCGTATAATTTAGAATCTTAAAGTTTTGTTAAATAAAAGACACTTGTTAAATGGCTGGGTCATTTCCAATTAACAAAAAAGTATAGAAAAGCACATGTCTAACAATCATAAAATGGCTCTCATTAATAAGATACTGATATGTCACAGTGAAAAAAATTAGAAATATTTTATTGAAAATATGGCATTTTGACAGGCTGAACTGACTAAAGAAGCCTCAAGGTTTCTCTGCCCTTCCTTGCACATCACTTATTTTACCAAAAAGGAGCAAAAAAAATAAAAGCGGAACCAATAAGTAGGAAAGAAAGCGATGTAAAGAAATCTATGAATATAAAAATATATTTTTGGTTTAAAAAAAATGTCAAACAGAAAGGAGAATATTGTATAAGAAAAGATCTTGAATGGTAAATTTTTGTCCTAAAATAAAATAACTGGTTATTTAAGAAAAGGGAAATTTAGGACAAGACAAAAAGCTTAAGCATATTGTAGATGGTCTGTGCAAGTCAGCATAAGGCTCGTAGAAGGGAATTTATAAAGGAATTTTGTATGTGATCAAGTTAGCTATAATTAAAAAGGAAAATTTTTGGCTAAAACAACAAAGTTTTCTTAAAAGATTAATTTGCACTTAATGAAATTACATGTATTAATTTTAATTATATAAACTCTTTCCTTTTTTTAATTTAAAAAAACCCTCAGAATATATCATAAAAGTTCAACTTCACTATGTCTTACTGATTTCAACTTTTTCTCCCCATAAAAAGGCTGGGATGGTAACTCTTCAACTTTTCATCAGCTTCTGTAATTTTTTTTCCTGTTGTTGTTATGGCCTGATGCTAAAATGTTTTTTTTTTTTTTTTTTTTTTGGAGACACAGTCTCACTGTGTTGCCCGGGCTAGAGTGAGCGCCGTGGCGTCAGCCTAGCTCA